>NC_091842.1:29180859-29482026 GCF_037783145.1 Equus przewalskii | reverse complement strand
GATGCTTGTGGAAATGAAAGAGCACTGGAATGAGAGTCAGAAAGCTTGGGATGAGACCTGATTTTTTTTTTCTGACTTGCCATGTGCCTTGATTACCAATCAGGGTTTTTTGATTGCAGTGGACAGAAACCGAACTCTCACTACTTAAAAAAGATAATTTATTGTTTCGTATATATGAAGCCATCAGGGAATATTAGTTTCAGGTATGGCTGGATCCAGGGTTTCTAATAATGCTACATCCTTGATCTTGTTCGCCATTACCTCCATTTTACGTATCTCTATATCGGTTCAATTCTCAGAAGACCGTCCTCTTATAGTAGATCACAAAACATGTTCTCAATACCCTAGTACGAGGGTCAACAACATGGCCCATGGACCCAATTTGGCCTGCCGGCTATTTTTCTAAACAAAATTTTATTGGAACACAGCCATGCCTATTCACATATGTGTGGTCTATGGATGCTCTTTTTCTGTTTTCTGTGGAGCCTAAAATATTTACTATCTGGCCCTTTACAGAAAATTTTTGCTGACACCTGCTCTAGTAGAAAGGTACAAATCCTCAGTCTCAAAAATTTCTCCATGCTTGATCAACTCTTATCTCTCCAGCCAGCCCCTCATGCTTGGTTTCATACCAGGGATTGTACTTAACCTCTTGGATCCAGGGAACTGTTCTGTGGAACTTCTTACTGGCTCAGACTATAGTCAATCTGAAACATTTTCCTTAGTCCTGTCTCTCGCAAGACAGGGTAGTGTGGTGCTGTGCCCACTCCTGGTGGTCCTCCCCAGCTACTGCCCATCAGGAGAAGGTCGTGGAGATTGTCCACGTGCCCCAGGGGTCTGCAATCATCCTCTCCCGTGTTGTGGGAAGCTTCAGCTCTGAAAGCAGCGTGTCTGCAGGAGTCTGAATGCTTTTCATTCAGGAGGCTGTCGAGTTCCTGAAAAATGGCCTGTGGTGTCAGTCTTTGAACCTGATAACGGCTTTGGAGGTTCCTCAGATCAGCGATTTTCAAGCCCCGTATATGAATCAGAAAAGAGTAGATTCCTTTTATTATTATTTCATGTGAAGTTCAACAAAAAAAAAATAGATAAAATAAGTATTTGATGTATGAGTAGTTGGAATCTCAGCTGCCCTCCATGTCATTCCTCTTTCCCCAGAGGTCCCCATCTTCTCCCTAACCTTAACCCTAGTCCTAAGCTTAACTGTTAACTCTAACCTTAAACCTAACCCTAGCCTTAATACTAATCTAACCCTAGCTTTAACTCCAACTCTAACCCCAGCATTACCCTAATCTAGCCTAACATTAACCTTGATCCTAATGCTAAACCTTAACCCTAAACCCTGACTCTAAACTTAAATCTAAATCTCAACCCTAACCTTAATCCCCAAAGAAGTCTAGGACTTTGAGTTTGATAACCATTATCTTGGGATAACATCATTAGCCATGTGATTCACTAGGGTTTTCTGGGTATTTTACACTGAAAGAAGGTGGGTGAGAAGCTCCACCAAACAGGGGGAATGAGAAGAGTCATACTTACAATTTCCAAAGGAGTTGTTGGTCATTGGAAAAACTTAGGGTGGCCATGGGCACTCTTAGGTAAATAATTATTTTAAGCAAGTAACAAACACCTTCCTTTTATATCAAGTTGAAGATATCGTTTCTGCCTCATTTCAGACCATTTGTGGAGCTCTTACACTGGGGAGAAGTGTCTATTAGGGTTTTGGGCCACGTCAGAATGGGATTTTCTCCCCTTGAATCCCAACTGATGCTGTCAGGACTACCTGGCTTAATTCATGTTTCTCTGACATCCTGGGTCAATAAAATCCATGCAAATGGAAACTGTAGGAAAGAATCTATTTGAGAAGATACAGGAGAGGAAGGAAAGGAGGAGAGGCTGGGAAGAAATACTGGGAAATCATCAAAAAGAGATAATAGGTCCCAGTCACCCATCTCACGCTGTCGTCTGATCAGATCAGTCCTCTACTTTAATTCTTCAACAGCTGCCCGCTGTTTACAAGATAAAGGCCAGGTTCCTCTCTCGCACACACAGCCCACCATCATCTTGTACTGCCCTACTCTGGAATCCCATATTTCAGTGCTACATAATTATATGACGTTTCCCCAATGCACCGTGCTCTGTCCTTCTTCTGTGCTTTGTCCATGCCGTTCTGTCTCTCTGGAATGCTCTTACTCTTTCTATCTGCCTGGATAGATCCTGCCTGTCCATCAGGGCCCTGCCGAGGTATCATGCTCCATCAGTCTTCCTCTGACCCACCTGCCATGGTCCTCCTCCATGCCTCATGCTACCATCAACCACAGTACTCCTTCCTTCATTCAGCGAGCGTTGACTGGGCTTTACTCTGTTCCAGGGCCTATGCTAGATGGTGAAGATTAACAGTCAGTAGACCGTCTCCATCCAGGTTGTTGTGGAAACAGACAAATCACCAGGAAACTACTCAACCATGGTGTGGCATGGGAGATTCAAAAGGCTGTGGGCTCCTGGAGGAAGAAAGCTCCCCCAGCGTAGGGGCTGAGCGTTCCAGGAGGGCCAGCAACAGGATGGAAGAGGGAGCGCAGAGAAGGAGCTAGAACCTTGGAAGGTGTGAACGTAGTGTAGGAAGGTTTAGTCTATGGAGAGAGTTAGTCAGGAGCCAGATAACAAAGGGCTTTGCCAGCCGTGTTAAGCATTTGGACTCCATCTTTAGAACTGTGAGAAAGGAGGTTCATCTAATCATATAACTCAGATAATCATATAATCTCCTCCTTTAAGCAGGAGATTCATATAATCAGATCTGTACTTTGTGTATATTTGTTTTATTTTCTTGTTGTCTCCTACACCAATAGTAATATCAGCTAATGATACTGAAGGATACCACAAGAAAGATACCATGTTGGACTCTATAGAAAATATCCCACTTAAGGTTTGTTACTAGCTTATAAGATAGATACTGCTGTATAAACTTATTATTTCATCATATAGAGATTCAGAGAGATTAATTATCTTGTTAAAGGTCATGCTTTCAACCATTAGAATCCTTCTGCGCTTCATAACTATCGAAAAATTAAGATATTCATAGTAGCTACTGGAGAGAATTCAGAGCACATTTGCTTATATGATCTTATTCATCCATTTGATGTCCGTATAACTCTTGGAAAGGCTTCATTTCCACTTTGTGAATGATGGCATCCAGGAAGTGATTTGGCCAGGTTCTCCTAGACATGATCAGTTCACCTGGAAACTAGGCTCTTGAGGATTGATCCTATATTTTGTTAGTCTTCGCGGCTTGGATCCACTGCACAGAAAGCTTCTGGCTATAGGGGTTATGGTGAGAACACGGTTGCATTATTCACTTCACACAGAGAATCAGAAGCATAAGGCTCCCTTCTCATCCTTGGGACAGGAGCAGGCCAGGTGACAATTGGGGATAGGGGAATCCAAGAGGCTGTGTCTGTGGGTATGCTTAGTACTGCTCCTCTAATCAGGAAGAGCACGTCCGTTCTGGCTGGATGAACAGAGCACTTTACATTTGGGTATGTGAAACCCAGTCATCTATGAGTTGTACGGCTGCTTTAGGGTAATCCCCTTCTTTCTTCTTTTAATTCCTTCTTCTGTTTTCTTTCGTCTTTCCTTTTTGTTTCTTCTTCCTTCATCTTGTCCACCTTCACCAACATCATCACCATCAACAAACACATCAGCATCATGATCCCTGCTCATCATAGTCTTATCATTGCATTGTTGTCATCATTATCATCATCATCATCAACATCATCATCACTGGCAGCAGCAGCATCTTCCACCACATCAACATTAACACATCATTGTCTCATCGTGGTCTTGTCTTTGCATCATTGTTTTTGTCATGGTTATTGTTATTGCATCATCATCACTGCCACCATCATCTCTCTCTTTAACCAGTGCTTGCTCTGTGCCAGGCACTGTGCTCAGCACTTTACGCTCATTATCTCACATCATCTACAAAACCAACTTTTGTGGTTGATTATCTCCATTTTGCAGATGACAGACCTGAGTCTCAAAGTGGTAAAGTAATTTGCCCAAGGTCGCAAAGTAATCACCACTATCAATACTGTCTCTTCTGTAAAATTAAGATTCATCCATTAGCACCAGGAGTTTCAGCTTATTTTTAGAAATTAAGGAAATTACAAGGTTGAGCTCCTATGCTCTGTTAACTAGGAGCTGCCATGAATCCAGCAAAGGAGATTTAGGGTTATTATTCTCTGGCGACAGTTGTTCCCTGATTCAGAAGAGCTGTTCTTCTTTTGACTAATCGTTAAATTTATGCTTATGATTATTATTTCTAAAGGGAAATTTAGAGTCGAACTGTTTTAGATAATAAATCAGAGCCATGATTCAAACCAGGATTTGCCTGATTCCAAAGCCTGCATTCCCAGCACCGTGCTGTCTGACTTCCCTTGATGATCATGGCAAATGTAAGTCCTGGGATTCCCAGGACCACAGTTATCTACCTCACCAGCACACCTTGTTTGGCTCCCTAGAACATTAATGTAATCCACGGCAACAGATGCCTCCAGGAAGCCCCAGCTGAACTGGGGGCATCGTCTTCCAGCTCTACCCCTTTCCCTTCCCTGATCATCATCCAGCCCTTTTTAGAAGATAGCGTAATATGGTAGAAAGACAGACAGGAATTCAAATTCAGGCTCTAACACTTACTGGCTGCACAACTTGGGCTAATTTACCTTTGTGGTCCTGAGTTTCTTCATTCTTCACCTATAAAATAGAAATAATACCAACGACCCCATAGAGATGCTGTGAAATTTAAATGAGGATCCATGTAACCTACTTGACACGTATGGGATGTCAATAAACGCTGACATTAACTCATCAAAATGATCTCACTCTTGCTTCCCTTTTCCTTGCTAAATGCCTAGATGAAATCCTTAATGTATAGGAGCGGGAGAGATGAAGCTGACGGATCTGAGAGGGTTCAGTCTGTGGCTAGCAGAGGATCCTTTGGAAAGTCAGCTAGCTTGGCTAGAAATTATTTTTCTCATTCCTTTAACATCCAGATGTCAGCTATTCACTTATCCTGCTCTTTGAGTCTCTATCTTGCAAATAAAATCCACTCAAATGACAGCATTAATGAGTCAAGTAGAATTTACTGAAGATGTTCTGGGGGAGATAGAGCAGTGAGTTTATATCACATTGCCCATAGCAAGCAAATTAAAAAATCCCCAAATGTCTTACTGTTACATTAGCCTTGTGTCTTTCTTCCCCGACATCCAATGCAATTGTGCTGGATGCCCTCCTCTCTATTACCAGAGCAATTCTTCTCTGCCCCACAGTTGCAAATTACACTCACAACAGTGCTTGGCAAAATAAAAGAACCCAAGGTTAACTGTGGCAACCATTTATCCATGGCACTTTGACGTTCTTCTGTTGTGACTTGTGCATGACTTTTGGGGTCTCGTGCTTTATTTCAAACTGTTAATCAAAGCGCCTCCTAAACAAATACAGTGCTTTCTCCGTGAGAAGTTATCATGCCAGTGGGTAAGTGGATAAAACCTTGCTCTACTTCATTACACGACAAAGGAGGATGTCGGTGGAATCCAGACAACTTCATCATTTGTCTGTTTATACTGAGTAAATTACGGGCTTTGGGAACTATTGGGAAAGAGAAATCCCATGGGGGTTTCAATATTTATTTCAGAATCAGACCCTTCCAAGCTAATTTTGTTAGAATTGGAGCTCAGTATCCATTATCTCTATGTCGTGTCCCTGTCTATACTCGTGCCATGTAGATACATACAAGAGAACTTGAGAATTTAGCCCCATTTTATGACCTTATTTCTGCTTTTATCTCTCTGATCTGTTTCATGTGTGCTCATTAATCAGTCAGTTAATTAATTACATGCATTTTTACAGGGCACCATCTTTGTGCTAGACACTGTATTAGATACGAGAACTATGGGGCTTTACAGTTTTGTGTGTGTGTGTGTGCACTTGAATCAAATAATCACACAAATAACATACGGAAAAACTGTGGTGTGTGTAATGACGAAAAAGCCTGTATGAGGAAAGCTACGCAGTTAGAGAATGTCAGTTAGGAGTTTCCTAAACTTCTTGCCTTCATCCCATTTGGAACCCTGACCTCTCTGTCTGGACTTAAATTTTCTGTCCTTTAGGAGATCACGACAGACTCATTATGTGTTCTGGTGATAGGATGATGAAAGACACATGAAGGGTGGATACAAATAAAGTAAATGGAAAGTTCAAGAGGCCGATACTAAAGAAGGCACTCAACTGGCCTAGAAGTAATCAGGGAAAGCTTCCTAGAAGAGGTGATGCCTGGGCTGAGTTTTGAACCGCCATTGGGAGCTAGACAGGTAAAACAGAGAATGGGAAAAGGGTGTCCAGGCAGAACACATCACATGAGCAAGTGTTCATGGAAGAGAAATGATTGTGGTTTAGGAGTGTGGTGTGTATGAAAACAGGAGGTTTCATGTAGTGGGAGCATACAGTGGTGAGCAATAAGGCTGAGAGGGCAGCATCAGCCAGAACCTTCGATCAGAGCTGAGCTCCAACAGAGAGCATAATCATAGAATTCAACAGAGAAAGCGGAAGTACAGCCTCGGCCACCCCAGATCCTGGGCATCTCTTGAAACTCTTATTTGTTGAGTTCCATTCTCTCACGGCTTTTTGTCCAAACACCTCTGCCTGCTTAGCCAGGTAATCTGTCCCTTCTCTGACAGTAACAAGGATGTGCATCTCGGGAGAGACTGCCCAGAGTGGCCAGAGTTCCTGCAGCGGGGGAGACCACGGCGGAAGCGTAAATCACATGAGAAATATTGAACTTGGGGAACCAGCAAACAATAATACGCCACTTCATTCCACTCCTGCTGGAGGTTTATATATGTTACTGTCACTTTTATACTGTTCTCCACCACTGGTAATTTTCTCCCAATCTAATTTTTATTTCCCAAGGGTCTACCAAGGTTAAAAGTGCTGGAAAACCAATGACTATTCTTTTGCCAAGGGATAGTAAATTAAATTAACCGTTGCTGGGGGCCAGCTCTGGTCAGAACTATTTATATGTAAATCGGCGAAAAACCCTCAAGGCATTGCTGCAATTATTAGTTGTTCGCTCCAGATGTTGACCATAATACGAGAGGTCATGAACAAAACTCTGGGAACAGCGGGAGGAAATTCCACCTGCTCTTCTGTTACACTAGCTGGCTTTCTGTAACTCAGGCACCAGCTAATCCATGGTGAAACGTTTCCTGCCAACTTAATGAGTTGAGAGTCCGAGAGAGAAGGTATTCTTGGTCCCAGACTGACAGTGAAAAGAAGAATGAAAGAGTTAAACCCTAGTGCATGGGCATTGGTTAGCATCTTGCCAGCCTCTGTCCAATCAGGGGAGCCAAAATTTGCATGCTGCTTCCTGGATGGCCAGCATCAATTATATCAATAACAGACTCCTCCCCTCATGATTGGGATGTTCCTAAGGGCTTTTCCGGAGGGAGGACTTCTTTCGAAGAACAGTGACAGGAACAAGGAGCCCTCTCACTGAGTGGCGCCATGTGGAAGATATAATAGCTTGATATGCTGACTTGGTGCCTTTGGTTGGCTTTTCAATATCAGGAGATTATGGAGGATTTCTTCAAAGTAGCAAGTCCCAGAACTTCAGTCTGTTCCCCTGTTCCCTTTTTCTTCTTCTCCAGTGCCCAAGAGATTCAACTCTGGCATTCCTCTTTAAGTTACTACCACTCATGTTATCCTTTGCGTCATGGGACCAATGATTTCTGGGCTGCCTCCATAATTGACAGCAGGTTTCTATGCTTCTGAGCCCACCTGAATGGCTCATTAAATCCAGTCCCTCAAGAGAGAGAATTTAAAGAAGGAAAAGGTGGCTTTTTATTGAAATAAGAGAGAGAAGGTAGAAATTGTCCCAGGATCTCAGCCTGCCCTCCATTCTGCCGCGCTTGCCCCACAGTGGGAGACTCTCACAGAAGCCGCAGGTCTCCCCGGGGCTGGATGTTGCGCTCTTAATGGCTTCTCCAGCACCGTGACTTGCCACAGTGGTTTACCAGCTTCTCTGGTCTATCCTGAAGCATCCTGATCTTATTGGGAGAAGGAGGACTTTGGAGAATTGCCTGAAGCACACTCTGTCCACCCAGCATGTGAGAGAGTCTTGAAATAGACCACTGGGGATTTTCGGACCACGTTGTATTGGCCCCAATAGAGCTGTTTTACCTTCAATTTCCCTTAGACACGTGTTCTTGGCTCTCACCAAGAGCCGAAACATTGCTTTAGGGAACCTAATATTATTCCCATTGTTGAGAATTGGGTCCATCCTATCTCTCCATGGTCTCATTTGAAGCCCTACATGAAAAAGTTTTGGAATTAAATCCAGATCCTTGTGCACAGTCCAGCCAAAGGAGGATGTGGAAGCTGATGTCAAGCCAGCGTTTGCTTGCCAGGCTGTTTTCCTTGGCCGTGTCCTTCTGGAGGAAGGGAAGTCTGCTCTGTGCACCGAGGCACAGTCGGCTTGTCTGCACCCACCCACCTGCGCCTACCAGGAGAGGGGTAAATTTACTGCTAAATTTCATAAAGACACTGTGTGCTCAACAAAAACAGCCGGGCCCTGGGAGGGGTGTGTTTGGAGGGGCGGGAGGGGCGTTACTAGGTCTCCCAGAGGCAATTTATACGTTGTTTGGGGCCAGGAGAACATCTGCTTCCCTGAAAACCCATACAAGGCATGAGTTTCCCTTTATATCTCGACTGCCAGGGAGCTCAGAATCAAATGGCTTCATTGGAATAAAAGTGTAGGGTGTTAAGATGTAAGTCTCTGCATTATATTTTACGCAATCTTGTCCTAACTTCGGAGTTTTAATTTTACGTTTCAGTTCTACCAAATCAATGTCATATATACTCTTTGGCAATAAATTAAAAAAAAAAAATGCTGCGGCAAAAGCATGGATCAGGTTCTCTCCAGGACAGGAAATGCCTTCATTCTTCTTCTGGTTCACCTTACCTTTACTGGTAAGTCCCTCCAGGCTGGCTGGACACCTGGAAAGACACGAAGCAGTTCTCATGACGCTGGAGAGCTTGGTCATTGTATGATAGACAGGGCAAAAGATGGCAAGTCTTATAACAAGTTAAAGCGATGAGGATGTCGTTAGACTCATATTAAAACCGAGTTTGGTAGGAGAGAATAGTTTCCTACAGACGTCATGAAATTATTTCAGAAAGAGGATTCTGGCTTGAGAGGAAGCCTGTTTTGTCATTGTCCTGCCCGAGAGAGTGCCCTCCTTTGAGCGAACCACCCCTTTCCTTCACCTAAACAGCAAGAAACTTAAGAGAACATTCCCCAAGGCCAAATTCCCACCCAACTGCTTTAAACACGGGGTCCATATCATTTAGTTGTACATCCTTCTGTAAGATGAAACAAACCAGCCAGACGCATATGCGCGTGGCTTTGTTCAGTAAGTTTCAGAGCGCTTTTCTCTATCCTGGAGAAATGGGTTTAAAAGAACCATGGCCACAACCACCTTTCGATGATGCACCCGTGCCCGGCTGCAGGGTTCATAAATTAGCCTTTTGGAGAGTCCAATTATAATCGAATATGCTTAATATTCACACGTAATTTGAACATCAAAGATCTTGAACAAAGATCACGATCTTGGAAGGTATTAAGTTAAAAAAAATAAAGACTCCCCCAGAATTGCATTTATTAGCTCCTGATTTCTGATTTATGTTTCATTAGCCTGTGGTGATAAGTATGGAACAGTATAAAAGAAAAGCACGAATCCCCATTTTGGACCATTAAATCTAAATTTTTGACGATAACCTATTTTCGTGCTGCTATTAGGGGAGCGCCAGCTTGTACCCACATCCAGCTATTAATCTGTGAAATGTTTTCTCTCTGGTGTGTTATGTTCTTTCTAAGTCTGCTGCACTTAACCGTCACCGACTAAGTGGGTTATTAAATGGGAGCGAGAAACGAATCAATCACGTCTATTCAAATGCTCGGTCTCTGGCATTGTTCTTTGACTTCATTATTTAGGCATTAAATTCCGTGCAACACCGGACGTAATTGTCAATACAGCGGGGCCTGATTTGTGGGGATGCGTTCTCTGGCAATTACGGTTTTAGGTTTACAAGCACACCAGAAATCCGTGCTACATGATAACACCACTGGCATGGCTTCCGTAATCACATCTTTTAGTGGGATCACAGCCGGCTGTGCTGGGGAGCGGACAGTTTCATTAGAGAATGGAACTGGTCTTTGCAGGATTACGCAAAACCATTTGCCCACCCAGCCACTGGTTACCCAGTGCTCTGATGTAGAAAGATTGTCCTTCCCGCCATAAGGCAGCTATTCTTACCCTATTCACCCAGCTCAGTCAGAAGGAAAAACAATCATCATGGATAACGTCAAGAGCCAGATTGCCCAGGTTTGAATCCTGACTCCACCACTTTCCAGCTGTGTGACCTTGGGCAAGGTACTTAACCTCTCTGTGCCTCAATTGTCTCCTCTGAAAGTGGGGTTAATAGTAATCATCATATTGTCTTAGTTTGAATTTCCTCAGAAGCAGATGCTGAGAGAAGGATTTGGCTGCAAGTAATTTATCTGGGAGGTTCAGAGAACATGGGAGGGTGCGGGAGGGAGACAGAAGGGAAGTCAGCTGCTACGGAGGCAACACAGAGGGAATCACTCTGGGCGACTCTGGTGGACATTGCGTAAAGCATAGCTCAGAGTTATCCCTCTGGAGGGGTGAGTGTGCTGGGGTACTAGCCCTCTGTGGAAGGGTGTCCCGGGGAGGGCAGCAGTGCACGCAGGCTCCAGCAGCCCGAGAGAGCCCTGGCAAGGAAAGCCCGTATCCACACACTGCCTGGCACGGATGAGTGTTCAGCAAATGTTTGTTCAGCAAAATACCTACCCTTTATTGATCTCTGACCACGTGCCGTTATTTTATTAGCTTATTTAATCCTCTCTACTAGCCCTTGAAGGTCAGTGTTAGCATCACTCTCTCATGGAGGAGGTCAAAGGAGTCAAGCTAATGGTCAGAGCACAGCCTAGGGGTCAGGGCACCAGAAGCACGAAGGTTGGAATCTGACTTCTGCTTGCTAGCTGTGAGTCCTTGGGCAAGTTGCTGAACTCCTCTGAGCCTTAATTTCCTCCTCTGTGTGATGGATGTAGTCAAAGGACCTTCTCAAAGGATGCAATAAGGTGATGCTTTGGAAGATCTGTGAGGTGTCACGTAAGTACCAGCAGGAGCTGTCATCGTTATTATTATCGGTAGTGGTGGTGATAGGAAGAGGCAGACCCGAGATTTGAACCCAAGTCTGTTTGACCATATCAGACCGCATTGCTCCGGACGAGATGACCTGGTAGAGAAGCTTTAGAAGGTGTGGTGGGCGGCTTCTATAAAGGTTCCCGATGGTCCCCACCTCCTGGTGTTCGTGCCCTGTGTATTCATTCCCCTTGAACGTGGGCTGGACCTAGTGTCCTGCTTCTGATGAAGAGAGCACACCAAAATTAGCTTACAAAAAGGTTAGGCCTCTTCCCTCTGGTTTGCATTCTCTTTCTCACTCTAATGGAAGCCAGTTGCCATGTCACGAATCGTCCAATGGAGCGGCCCACGTGGCGATAGCTCTGGCCGACAGCTAGAGAGGGACTGAAGTCCTCAGTCCAATACCATTGAGGCCCTGATCTTGCCACCATCACGTGGGTGATCCAGGAAGTGGAGCCTTCCCCAGTTGAGCCTGAGGTGACCGCAGCCCTCGCCAACATCTTGGCTTCAGCCTTGTCAGAGACTTTGTCAAAGGACCCCGCGAAGCTGTGTTGGACTCCTGAGGCTCTGAGATGATAGATGTTGTTGCTTTTAGGCACTAGGTTATGGGGTAATTTGTTATGCAGAGATAGATCCCTAATTCAGAAAGTATTAATTTCCTCTGAGCTCTCTTCTACTTTCAAGAATTGCTAACAGTTGATATCCAGGCATGCAGAGTGGTTTGGTCAGTCATATGAGTATAAATGGGAACTATAAGCCTTAGATTTGGTTCCTTCATGTCGTAAGAGGCAATTCCTTTTTGTTCTAAGGGTACCACGAGAGAGGAAGGTTGAAACAATGATGCTAGAGCACAGCTTAAAAATGATGCTTTAGGCTAGTAGTTTTCAACCCTTTTTGATCCATGGAACCCTTTGTTTGAATCAAATACTGCAGAGAGAGGTCCTCTATGGATCCTAGAGAAACACAAGGCTCCCGCAGTGGGAGGAGAGTGGAGTCTTGGGGCCTGGTTGGTCCCAGAGCACAGGTTGAAAGCTGCTGTTGAGGCCTTTTCCTCAAAGGAGGGACCTGGTAGTGAGATGAAGTCAACACACACTTTAATCACCTCCATTTCCCAAGTTGGTACACACACCGACAGGCAGGAAGGATGCTGGATGCCAGGGAATCTGAGAGCCAGGTGGCCCTGCTTTTCGATGCCAGGCCTTCCACTGTCACTGCGTGGATGTGAGGCAGAAGGCAGACCCTGTGGGCTCTGCTTTCTCTGTGTTCTGTTGGAAACCTTCAAGGTTCTGGTGGAGAGAGTGAGAACGGAAGCGTAAGCTGCATTTGGAAGGGTGGAATGGCAATGAGGAGGGAATACACAGTGGCTATGGCCCGCTTCCTGTTTTGAATGAGAGAAACTTCACCTGCTGAAGACTACGCTGTGATGGGAAGCAGAACACAAGGACCTCTCAGGTGAGGAGGCAGGAAACAGATGCATGCAGCACGTGTTTCTCAAGCTTGCCGGATGAGCACAGCTACCTGGGTAAACATTCAAGAACGTATTCCCAAGTTCCTTTCAAGACAGACTGAATTAGAATCTCCAGGGAGGGGGCCTGAGAGGCTGTCGGTCGAACACGTGCCCTGGATGGTTGTCAGGCAAGTGGGGACACGGGCATATGGTACAGGGGTACTCATTCCTGGTTGATGACATCCATTCATCCGTCCATTCATTCAGTCATCTGTGTGTGTATTTAATCATTCAACACAGTGTCTGCATGTGTCAGGGGCTATAATGGCTGCCAGGAAGGCAGGGAAAAGTGACGCATGGTCCCTACCCTTTAGGGACCCACAGACGGATCTGGAAATCAGCAGGGAAGATTACCTTACAACGTGGCGTGATGAGATGATCTATGACAGAGGAGCTATAAAAGCAAAGGCAGCTAAGACATACTGACGGCCCCCGGCCCTGCCTAATTTAACCTCTAGCCACCAATTCTTCCTACGTGGTTGTTTAAAGTGAAAACAACGTAATTTAACTATGTCCTTGCACAGCCCCTCTGAGGGATGGCCCTATTCATCTGATTGTTCCGAGAATTTCAAAGGGGCACACCGCCCCTGTACTCCTGGAATTCTAATTAGCAAACCAAGTGGAATTGACTGGATTTTCATACATCCTTTCCCCAAGAAGGACCTCAGCCACAATCTCCATTATTTTGCCTGCTGTGTTCCCTCCTTAGGGACAAAAGTGCCACCAGCCCCAGGAAATGAGCCCCTTGAAGCCAAATGCTTTCAAAAGGTTTGCAAACAATACAACAACGGGGTGGGTTTCTTTCTTTTCCCTTTTAAAAAATGATGGCATTCCCACTGTCTTCTGAAGATGAGTATTTCTGCCGGGCAGATTTGCTTTGTAAATTACAGACTTGAGTGGCTTTTTTTTTTTTTCCCCTCGCTGTTTCAGTGAACAGGGAATTAAACATATTTACAATCAGAGAAAATGTGAGGGCTCTTGCTGGGTTGGAGTTCTGACAACTCCAGGGCTCCGACGTATAGAATGTGGTAGCATCGTCCCAACGATTCCGCACATGTTTGTGGGGATCTCTTTTTGGGGGGGCCCGGGGTGCTGTGTTACCGATGGAATGATGTAACAGTGAGACAGGACCCTGTCCACAAGGCTGAAAAGCCAAGGGGCAAGATGGATTTTATATACATAACAAGAATAGAATCTATAGGTGCTAAGATGAAGAAAGCACACAGTCAACAAATTCAGTGTCTATCCGATACTCAATAATTCCAGGCCTGTTTCCAGGTGCAACGACCAAAATAGACAAAAACCTCTGTCTTTACAGAACTTTTATTTCTGCGTGTGTGTGTGCACGTGTGGGAGATATGTGCCGTGTTTTTCTTATTTATTTTCATTGTCAGATAGTGAGTGGTGTGAAAACGAAGTCAAGGAAGGGGGATAAGGAGTGTGTGTGTTTTGTGTAAATACAGAATACACGCACACGTGCACATTCGGTGGAGAATATCATTTTAGATTGGATGGCTGTATTAGTTCTCTAGCTGCCGTAATAAGTTACCGTTAATTTAGTGGATTAAAAAACACAAATGTATTATAGTACAACTCTGGAGGGCAAAAGTTCGAAAAGGGTCAGCAGGCCTGCATCTCCTCAGCATCCATTTTCTTGCCTTTTCTAGCTTCTGAAGGCCACCTGCACTCCTTGGCTCATGGCCCCATCTTCCACTTCAAAGCCAGAATCTTAGCATTTTGCAATCAATCAATCAATCAATCAATCAATCAATCAATCTCTCTCTCTCTCTGATTCTGACTCTCCCAGCTTCCTTTTATAAAGACCCTTGTGATTATATTGGGCCCACCTGCATCATCCGGGACACTCTCCCCATCTCGAGATCCTTACCTTAATCACATCTCTGCGAAGTGCCTTTTGCCACATAAGGTAACATACTCACAGGCTCTGTGGATTAGGATATGAGCATCGTTGCGGGGCCATTATTCGGCCTACCGCAATGGCCAAAGCAAACGTGAAGGAGGAGCTATTTGACCAAGTTCCTGAAGGAGGTGGGGGTGGGAGCCTCGCAAAGAGCTGGCGGGGGGGGGGCGCGTGTTCTAAGAAGGAGGAAAAGTAGGTGAGTTTGGAGAGTGACTGGGAAGTTTGAGGAACAGCACGGAGGCTGATGTGGCTGGAGCAGAGTTGAGTGGTGCGAATAGGATCAAAGAGATGATGGGGTTGAGTTGTATAGAGTCTCAGCGTGGAAACCTGGCTTTTGAATGAGACCGGGATCCACTGAACCCATTGAGTGCTGGGTTGGAGAGCTGCGGGTGGGAGGGGCATCCAAGTCAGACTTTGAGGATGATGGCGTGGGGGAATCTTCTGAGAGGAAGGGAAGCATGGACTGAGATCTGCAGACTTCCCACTGTTACTGTTACTTGCCACTGAGATTACTGTTAATTAAAGACAACACTTATTGAGTGCTTTTGTGTCATCTAATGCACTGAACAGTTTCTGGACAGACCTCATGTGACACTCGTGGTAATTGTGTACCCCCTAAACAACTCCATAATGCCACAGCTTATGTTGAGGAAGATGGACTTGTTTTATGGAAGGAGAAAAACAGAGACTTACCAGGATTAGTATTAGGGCAAATAGTTAAAAAAATATGATGAGGCCAGAATTTGACCTTGGGTCCTTCACCTCCAGGGTCCAGACTCTTCGATCTCCCATTTTATTTGGCTGCCTCTTGGTTTCCAGTTGAAGAGGGGGATGTGGGTCAGCCTAAGGGACCAGTGGTCCTTGGAAAGGTGTGATGCAGGCCAGAGTCAAGAAGGACCTTGCTTTTTCTGTTGACTTTGGAAATTTGACTGCAAGGGGTGACGTAAGGAAGGAGAAGCATCTCAGAAAGGATCGGGAGCCACTAGTTCATGTCCCATTTATCTCTTTGTTAGTTGGGATGCCAGGCAGGGAATGGGCGGAGACAAGCATTTCTATTGTAGGCAGCCTAGGAGAGTAATGCTGGGGAGAGTGCCAGGTGTATTCATTCACTGAGTCCTGAGGGGGTGCCAGGTACTGGGGGCTCGTGACGGAGCAAGATAGACAGGTTCTCTTGTATCACAATCCTTCCCGTTTGGGTGGAATGCAGACAGTAAGCAAATAAGGATGACGACAGATTCTGATTAAATGTTGTAAATTAGGTTAAATGGGATGATGTGATGGAGCATAATCAGGGGACAATTTAGATGGGTGGTCAAGGAGGGCCTCTCTGAGGAGGTGACCTTTTTTTGAAATCTGAAGGATGAAAAGGCACTACCTATGGGAAAAGTCAAAGAAAAGTTGTTAGAGGCAGAGGTAACAGCCAGCCTGAAAGGTTTGTGTCAGGGATGAGTTTAGAGAGATGGAGAAATGGAAACGGGCCCCTCTGAATGGGGCTGCGTAAGAGGCTGCTCTAAAGATGAGTAAGCAGATGTCAACTTGACTGGGCATGACGGTATGTTTGGATTTTGCTCTGAGTGGGATGGGAAGACCAGTGGAGGTTCAGAGCAGGGAATTACCATAATCTCATTTACATTTTAAAAAGCTGTTGGGTGTGAGGTAGTTTAAAAGGAGGGTAAATAAGAGCTATCCTAGTCGTAAAGGTGGCCTAGAGCGGGGGGACCTCAATGGTCATAGAGAGAAGCGAATGGATTCAAGAAGTTCGGGGTAAGAGAAACGGAGGGATCAAGGGTGATTCTAAATTTTTAGCTTGAACGACTGGGCGCATGGTGATGGTAGTGGTGAGTGCGGTGGACTGGAGGAGAAAGTGGTGTGAAGTTGGGGGAGGCGGGGAGCAATGAAAAGAAGAATTAGGAGTTCCAAATGGAATTAGAAGACAGGATGTGGAAGTCAGGGTAGACGGCGAGGCAACGGCAGAGAAAGTGGAGAAGACGAGCGGGATGAGGAGTGAGCTGAAGGAGACTGAAGAGCCAGTCCAGCAATGTTGGGAGTGCTGACCAATGCTCTTGTCATCGGCATTTGTGGCAACAGGGCTTGTGTTTGCCGGAGTGAAGGACTCCAGCCGGCTGCTTTCACCGTGTCATGGTCTCCGTCTTCAAGGAGCAGACGTGATACTGGAGAAGAACATCTCTTGCCATTTTAAAGCCTTTGGAGAACAGAGAGTAATAAAATCTTGCCTGGAAGATGTTTGTGAACTCCTCCAGAGGTGGGTTGGGGACCATTCCCGCACAGATGTGGAGACTAAAGTAAGCAGATAGTCAGTGAGCTGAGTGCCCATTTTTCTTAAGAGGAGGCTGGAGAAGGGGGAGGTGGTTGTTTACAATGATAAGAACAGCAAAACAGTAAACCTGGGTAGCAATTTGGGCTTTCCAAAGCACTTTCTGTTTTTCACTAAATTTATTTTTCCTTTGTTTAAAAAACTCTTTACTTAAAAAACTCTTTATTGAAGTATAATATATATTCAGAAAGGCAAATTTACATAAGAGAGCGGCTCAATGAATTTTCACAAACTGAATACACTCATGTAGCGATCACCCAGGTCAAGAAATAAGACCGTTTCTGCCAAAGCATTTTGAAATTTCAAAACCAGATACCAGAATTAACTATTTCTCTGAGATCTCTCCTGTCAGCGCCCCCCGTCAGGCACCCAACCCCACTTCGGTCAGACAACACCAATGCCGTGTGCACGGAAAGTTGGTTCCCTGTGCCCTTGCGGTCAGCCCCACGATGCTCCTGAATCCCACATCCCTTGTCCGTGTGTGTTCTGTTCACCTGCAGCCCATCTGATATGCCAGCATTCTCAAACAACACTAGCATTTAAGTTTCTCGGGTTCTTTCATTGACTCAGGACATGGCCGCCTTCTCTGAGCCTCCTCCATAATCAACTTTATCCAAAACGTGCAGAAGTCCGTGTCTTACCTTTCCCCAGTTCAAGGAAGCTGGAAGTGTTACAAAGAACCTGGAATTTCCAGTGCAAGCCTTGGATTTACAGATCTGAGAAGATAATCTGGGGGAAGAATGGACTGAATGAAGAATGGGGTCTTTTAACTATTTTTTTTTAACGGGAAGGGAGTCAAAGATTCTTTGGAGTACCCAGAACGATAGAATGGCCCTGGAGTCAGTCAGACCTGGGTTCAAATCCTGCCTCCGACTTTTGCCAGGTGTGTGAACTTGGCTAGTCCCCAACTTCTCTGAGCCTCCATTTTCCCATCTGTAAAATGGAGATCGTAAGAGGTGCCATTCCAAGAGGCGGTTGCGAAGCTTGAAGAAGAGATTACACGTCAAGTGTTTGGCACACTATTTTTGTTACTGCTAGAGTGATTGTTATCATTCTCATCAAAGGAATAATAATTGCCATAAGAACAATCTTAAAATTATTATTATTAGTGTCGTTACTACTCTTGCCATTTGGCAGTTGATGAAACTGAGACCCAGAGTAAGTGACTTGTCCAAGGCCACAGTCCCCTGACTCCTAAGCCAGCACTCACACATTTCCGCCATTAGGCACACCCAGGCCCCTTTCCCAGCCCATCTGGTCACCGATGGCAGCTCTGATGAAGCAACAGGGGCAGCTGCCAGCCTGAGAGGAGCGACTGGGCAGCCCTCCACACCCGGCACCATTTAATCTGATGACCTCCGAAGCTGGCTTTTCCAGCTAACCGTCCGGCCTCCAGAAGAGCAGCATTAAGGAGTTAATGGGGCCTGGCAGAGGCACTGGGCCATCTGTTCTTAATTACCCAAAGTGCACAAGGCTGAGGGCAGGCTGGCGTGGGGCGGCCGGGCACTGCCAGCATGGTCGGGTGGCTGTCCTCCCTCAGCCACCCCGCCACCCCAGATTCCCGAGTCCCTCACTCACCTCTCTCACCTCTCCCACCTCTGAGGCTGAGAAGCAGAAGCTCGTGTCCAGGAACCCCAAGGGAGCAGAGGCAGAGATGGGGAGCAGGGGAAGGGAAGGGTCTTAGGTCTAGTCCTCCAGATGCAGAGCCTGAAGCGAGGGTTCTTGCACAAGTGATTTATTAGGGAGGATCTCTCAGGAGAAAGGGGAGTGAGGGCAGCAGGACAGGGCAGAAGGAGCTGAGCAAAGATGGAGACCATCTTCACATTGGTCCCTGGGGCGCTCTGGAGCTTGAATCGCACCACAGAGTTGGTCCCAGCTCAATGCAAGGGAGTGAAGCCATTCTCTGGAGAGGGGGGCATGCAGCTGTGAGTTGCTATCTGCCAACTCTGGTGGCAGCCAGGGAAGGGATACACCCACCAGAAAGGAAGGAAGTCTGGGTAGGGTACCAAGAGAAGCGCCCAGAAGCTGCAAGGCAGATCCTTGAAAAAAGAATCCTTTGAAAAGAAACCGAGCCTGCTGCCTGCTTTTTTTTTTTTCCGACAGGAAGCTGGATTGAGCCCCTCACTCCTCAAGCCCTGATCCACATAAAGCCCTTTCCACTTTCCTCAGAGGCCGATGCAGCAGCTGGTGAAGAGAATGAACTGGGCACACAGACGTGTGTGTGAACCTTGGCTCTTCCAGAAGCCCACTAGCTGGCTGCCCTTGGGAAGGACACCTGGATTCTGAGCCTCAGTCTCCTTGCCTGTAGAATGGGAATAATAGTGCTCCCCACCTTGAGGGGCTTTCTGTGAAGATGGAACGAGACGGTGCTTGTGAAGGACTCAGAACATGCCTGACACTGACCAAATTCTTAATTAATGGTCGGGGGGGAGGTGCTCATGGTCCTTCTTTCTCCTTTTTCTTCTTCCTCCTTTTCTTCCTCCTCCTCTTCCTCCTTCCTGCTATCATTGCTGTTGTTGGTAGAGGTGATGATGTTGCTATCTCTTGGCAAATTAATGGACTTGATTTGGAGTGAGGCATGTTCAATTTAGGAGAGGAACCCAAACCCATTCCCAAGTGATGCTGTGCTATTTCTGAGACAATCTTAAAAATCTACATTTTTTTTTGTGTGTGTGTGTGTGTGTGGAACCCCTGGCCTTCCCCTGGGAGCCCTCGACAGGTGCCAGGTTGGAGTAGGAAATGCGAAGTCAGCCAGCACAGGATCCACGTGAGAGCCCCGCCTCCTCTAAGCTGGGTGGCCTTCAGCAAGTTCCGCATCCTCTTAGACTCAGATTTCTTATCCATAAAATACCCAATAGAGTGATACTGGGAAGATTAAATGAGGCGATGCCTTGAGTCCAGGTCCTGGTCTCTATGGAAATGCATAGTCTGGGCCTGTCTGGTGTTCTGGCACATTGCAGATGCTTAACAATTAGTTTCTCTTCTCACCTTAAGGGCTGGTAAATTTGGATTTGGATCGAGTTCAGTCACTTCTGTCTTGGACTGTGGACCATTTTGCCCTTAGATTGAAGCTCCACTGCTCCAGACTGCTGTGTGCTCGGGGGTCAGAAAGATGTGGTTCAAAGCCTTGCTATCTGTGCCACTTCGTGAGCTGTTTACGTAATCTTTCTGCTCCTGTGTCTTCCTCTGTAAAACGGAGCCATTAACATGTTCCTTTCAGCATTGTCGTGCCGATTAAATTAGATAATGCAGTTGTGCCTGGGACCTACCCTTAGTGAAGGGAGAACCAATGCCAAATGAGGCCATTAATGATATCCAGGAAGAAGCACATCTCTGTGGCCATTTGATGAAAATGCTCAGAACGTTTTAGTGATGCTGAAACGTTAATTCAATAGGCAGAGCTGCCCCAGCCGCCTCCATTCTATGGCTCCAGGCTGGATGCATTTGCACGCTTAGATTTTGGCTCGTGAGTCCTGCTGCCTGGTGCACGTTGCGGGGTGTGAATATGAGCCTAATTATGAAGGAGTGAGTGTCGCATGTCCCTGTGATCATGGCAGGGTTTGATGCCTGGGATCCCTGTGGTCTGATGGAGACGGTGTTTGGAGACGAATGTTAGATTTGCAAGGAGAGTGCCAGGGACGTCGGCCAGTGTTACAGCTTGATTGTAAATTCACCGCAGAGCTCCTCGTTGCTGTTCTGAAAATGGCATCGCTCCTCTCTGTCTGGCAGGAGTGGAGGTGTCGTTAGTGTGGTTTACCAAATATTTCCAACTTTCCAGTCCTCTGCTGGGCTTACATTGCCCTGTCTAAGGTTAGATGTGGACGTGTGACCTGTGACGGTCCCATTGAACCCCCGTGGCACAAATGAGGAAGCAGAGTTTGTTATGTCCCTCTGAGATGTTGGGTTTGCTTGTTACTTCAGTGTAACTGACGGACCCTGACCCATGCACTTGAGGGACGTGTGTGAGATCCACAACGGTGGGGACCCTGCCTGATTTTGTTCACGGTCTTATTCCCAGGGCCTAGCACAGTGCCTGACACATATAAGCAGCTGATAAATACTTGTTGAAGAATTAAAGAAAGGTCTCGGATCCACATACCTAAGTTTGCTCCTGGCTTTGCCACTTGTCAGCTCTGTGAACTCTGGAACTCACTTAACTTTTGTAAGCCTTAAATTTCCTCATCCTTGGAATGGGACTGTCATTCCTTGCCATGTTACTATAGGATTTATTCTGATAATGGGAAAGTCTCTGGCACATAGTAGGTACCCAGTGTTACCGAGTCCTAAGGGACCAGTGACCCCCAAGTGGGTCCTTTTGCCTGGAACCGCTCATGCCGATAGAACGAGACCAGGTTCGGAATAGCAGAGCAGAAACTTTATTCATTGATCAATGAATGGAGGAGGCAGAGCTCGTGCGCTAAAACACCTTCTCCCCGAAGGGAAGGTGAGCAGGGTTCTTATGGGAAGTGAAGGGGGTGGGGGCTCCATGTCAGGGCTGGGGATTTGGGGCATGTGCACATCTTCCCTTCTTGCACACAGCATCTTTTGCACACATTTCCTTTTGCATGTGGCACCCCATTGCCATCTTGGACTTCTCTGGTTTGGACTGTTTCTGCAGTTTGGCCATTTGGCAATGTCCTGCCCTGGTTCCTATAAGCAAATACAACTTAAAAGCAACGCCTTAGACATGGAAACTGTTTTAGGGACTTCCCCAGGTGACATCAATACATGACAGCTAACAAAAATCTCTTGCTTTGAACAGAGAAGGAAGGAATGGAGCAGAAGGGACTCAACCTATTTCACTATTTCTTCCTGGAAGAAGGGTTAGGATGCGCAGGAGCTTGTAGCTGGCATTAATAGGGGAAGGGGACCCCAGTGATGAGCGGCCACAAAAGTGAGGAGCAGGGGAAGGGAGGGAGGAATAAAGCAAGGAGGAGGCACATCTCTCTGTCCTCAGAGTCCAAAAGAGCTAATTCAAACGGCACAAAACATCCCCAAATATTTGAGCAGAAGCCATTGCTAGTACGTTTTTAATTACCCTGCCAATAAAGATTCCTGGGCAGAACGGTCTTCCATGCACCGTAATGTTTTGCAATGTTTTTAGTAATTGGGTTAAGATAATTTATTAGAGTACTGACTGGATATGTTTCAATAATTGCTAAGACTAGAATATTGGCCTTTCTTCCTTGAATGCAAATCACTCCCCAATGGGCTAAAGCATTGGAGAATATGGTTCTGAATATGCAAATCGCTTTGAGACAAATTCCGAGAGAGCTGACTGTAGCACCTACGTGAGTATTTATTTTAAATTGCTCTTGCACACTCCCTGAACTGCAGGTCCCGTGTTGGGGACTTGTTTTCTTGGCGAGGTCACAAGCTGTGGTGGGTTGACCTACTACCGTTTCTGTTAAAATTAAAGGAAACCTGGGCACAGATGAGAGGTGAGAAGGGTCGGCAAGGGCCCTGCCAGAGGTCGCTAGCAACATGAGAGACATAGTTAATGGCTAAAACAGATTTTTCCTCATCTCTATTTTCTCTGCTAAGCTTGTTGCGGGGAAAACAATCTAACCCTATTTAAGAAAAATAATCAGCAGAAGTATTAACAGAGGAATTGACAGGATGAGAGATTCTTGAGGGGGGAAGGAAGACATGTTTGCAATCAAGATTTAAAGGTAATAAGCTTCCTGGGGTTAATTTGGTTTATCTGCCGTAAGCACAGCAGCGGGAAAAAGAACTCGCTTAATAGAAGCTTCGTCTTCTCGGGAAATAACAATAGTAGTGGGAGTTGTATGTATGGAATGTTTACAGCGCCAGACAGGGTCCCAAGTACATTATGTGTATCCAATTCATTTAATCCTCACAACAACCTAACGAGGGGAGATCTGATTGTCCCCATGATGAAGCTGAGTCTTGGAGAAATGAAGCCGGTTGGCCAAGGCGTCCCATTTTTATAAGTGGAAGAGCCAGGGTTTGAACTAAGACCTTGGACCCCTGGGCTTCTGCATGAAACCACCAGCTCTACTGAGCCACCATTGACTCAACAGTCACTGTGTTTGGGGCAGCAAGTTAGGTCCATTACATGCACCGGTCCATTGAACTATTTAAATGCTCCTTAAGATGTGTGTCACTCCAATTCGAAAGAGGAGGAGCAAGCTCTGCGGCTCTCTGATCAGCGGTGAGGAGGTGATGGTGACAGATGGGAGGGTAGAGGCGTATTGGGTGTGAGAGGCGGAGAAAAGTTTTACGAAGTCACAGACCTAGAAAAATCCCCATAGCCCTTAGTTTCCTCATTCATAAAGTGGAGTTGGTAATTGTACTGGCTTCAAAGGTACTTAGTGCCTGCTGGACATGTAATAAGGGCTTAAATATGGGGTATCCATATCTCTTGTGTGTGATAATAATAAGGATTTTCTGAGTACTTAAGAAATGCCGAAGAGCAAGAATTGGTCACCACCATTGGAAAGTAGGTCAACCTATATCTCCAAAAAGTAAAAAAACCTTTATAAATATATTCCTAACACAGGGTAAAAAAATTAAGGCACAATATTCAACTGCGGACCTCAAAGAAAGAAATGAGAGTCACGGTATCCCTGTGTTAATTGCAAAATAACCAGAATCGGACCTTTGTTCTTCCACTTTTAGATCTCTTGGGACCGCCTGGGGGTAGATATGTTCGTGGAAGACAGTGAGAAAGACAAGCAAGAATAGGGCTACTGTGTAGAAACACCCATCCCACCATCACACCGAGTGTTGACAACATCTCCCATGATCCCTGCAACTGTGCAAAATAGCTAAGGAGGTGGGTAGGATAGCCCTAGTACAGGTGAACAACGAGGCTTACAGAGGACAAAGGACTTTCTTCTGACCACAGAGTGGCCAACTTGTAAAGCAGAGGCTCAAACCTAAGTCTTCTGACTTTGCATCCCCTGAACTTTTCCCATTTTCCCCAAGAATCCTGGTGGAGGGGTTGTTGTTGTTAATGGTGTGGATTACGATTCCTAGTGGTCCTAGTGGACAGCAGAGGTGAACCCTGCCTGGAGTACTTGCACCATCCTCTCACCTTCCAGCGCTGTATCAGACAATGCTCCGCTGCTATTCATAGGGTTTTCATGGCCAGTTTGTTCGGAAGTGGGTGGCCAGGTCCTTCTTCCTAGTCTGTCTTACTCTGGAAGCTCCACTGAAACCTGTCCACCATGGGGGACCCTGCTGGTATTTGAAATACCGGTGGCATAGCTTTCAGCATCATGGCAACACGCAGCCATCACAGTATGACAACCGACAGATGGATGATGTGCTTCCCTGATGGGGAGACGAAGCCGGGGTGTGGCCGTGAGAGCGCTGAATCAACCACGAGACCACCAGAGCTGGCTAGTGGGTCCTGAATGGGTAGCTGGGCTTGTTCACATTGTCACCATTCCATCACCAACCACTCTCATCATCACCATCACCGCGTGACTCCTTGCCAAGATAGCCATGGCCACTGTCATGGTCAAGGTAGTTTTACAAAGTGTCTTACTCCAAGTGAGCTTTCACATCAATCGAGAAATTGTTTGTTAATCCCATCAGCCTCCCAAAGTCAAGAAGGATAGTCTATATAATAAGTGGCCGTTACAGCTTGCCCCGAAGTTTCCTAATGGATAATAAATTATGAAGAGAACATTCTTTGCTATGTAATTAATGGAAATTTACCATTTTTAAGCTTCCTCTGGGAAATTTTCCATGTCAAATGGATTTGTCGATGGGACCCGAGAGAGAGGCTATCACAACTGCTCCAGTGTGTACTTCTTCATTAGCTGGCTGCTGGAGGTTAAATTTTCAGTCGTGTCTTCCAATGGCTTTGATCTCCGATGACAGTGTTAACTCTATTTGCTCCTTGGTATCTCTCTGGTATTTTAAAACCGTCTTTCAAGATAGCCTTGCTAATTATTTTGCTGGAAGTTTAATTAAATCTTGTCACAGAGGAATATGCTGTCTTGGGGAATGGTTCCTAAACATAAGTCAAATCGCTAAGAAGAAGGGAGGCAGAGTAGATATTTATGCATGTGAAGAACGGTGCAGAAGATAGATTTCCATTCTAAAGGACACAGGATTTACTGAAGTTCAAATCCCTTTGTTTGAACCATGTTCCACTTTTGGCGAGAATTGCAAGTCTGTTTTAATTTTATGTTGAGAATCAGGTGTATGGGCATTGATCAATTCGTGCTTTTATTTAGTTCTCGTCTGGGACAGTGATGATAAATAGACAAGATCGCTATCTCCAAGGGGCTCATGGTCTTGGAGAAGGAAGAATATGGAGACAGGTGTAGTGTATTATATACAGAAAGTCAGATATCCAAGAATATTCATTGCGGATGCATTTGGTAATAAGAAAATTCCGAAAGCCTTTTTAGAAGAATGAAGTAGATGCAATACACTATATGGAATCATCACCAAGACTTGTTTAAGATGAAAAACCAAAGTCACTGACCGCTGTAGAAACGGAGTTGGCAAGCTTTTCTTAAAAGCCTAGTTACCAACTACTCAGGCTCTGTGGTCTGTATGGTCTCTGCCCTTGTCATGTGAAAGCAGCCACAGGCAATCCATAAAGGACTGGGCGTGTGCTCCAATGACACTTTATTTATGCGTACTGAAATTTGAATTTCAAAAATTTTTCCTATGTCACAAAATATTGTTATTCTTTTGTTTTTTTTCCCCCAACCATTTAACAAGTAAAAGGACATCTTGGCTTCCTGGCAATATGAAAAACAGGAGGCAGGCTGGATTTGGCCTGTGGGCCATAGTTTACAGACCCCTGGTGTAGAACTTGTTGCCACTTGGGTACAAACACATACACACACACCCATACACACCAAATACAATAGCTGTAACGTTTTTGAAACATCCCTTGGTGGTTAATTATTCTCTGAGACGCCAGTTTCTTTCTTCAAGGCACCCCTTTGGTTGTGAAAGCTATGCCACGAGCTGATTGCCCTAGAGGAGTAGAGAGCCACAGGGAGTGGAACGAAAATCTCCATCCAGTCTTGAGTCTCAAAAATGACTGACTTATTTTTCCCCAGTAAACGGCAAGAAAATAATCTTCAGAGCCAAACTTCATTGAGAGAGAAAGACTTTTGTGCATCTGGTTGCTCTTTCTTTCTAAATTCCAAAAGGCCTTTTTAAGTGTAGGCCTGGCCACCTTAGACCATAGAGTTCTGTGACAAGGCGTGTGTCCTGCTTGGTGGAGGAGGCCTGTCTGGTCCTAGGAGGAGCAGGAGAGCGGGCGGGGAGAAGAGAGGTGTGTGTGTCTGGAATGCCCACTCCGTGATGGATACACTGGAAGTGGTGTTACAAACAGGAAGATAAGTCTAGGGGTCTTTCAGAGCACGGAGGGGCACGTTCCTGATTTCCTGCTATGCTGAGTGAGTATTTTCACACCTCTGGCTTTAAAGCCTCGTCTTCAGTTTGGTGGAGCAACAGCAGGGGAGGAATTCGGGGATGAATTCCGTGCAGCCTGTGTCCGGAGGTCCCATGAGGCTTTGCGGGTTGATGTGGAGATACTGAGAGAAAGTGTGGACCACCTGGGGTTCTCTCAAGAGCAAGGAGGACTCAGAAGACAGGCACTTTGCAACAAGAGGCAAGTAGCCAAAGCGAGAAGTGGGTCCCAGTGTGATACCCCCAACATCAAAAGAGACTTGTCATCCCTTCTGGAGACACCAGGGATGGGCCAGTCCAGCCATATTGTTGCAGGCAGCAGGAAAGTTCCAAGAGGCGCCTGGTGGACCCGAGGCCTCCTCTTTCTACTCCTCTGAGGACACGTACACTTTCTCCTGCACCCGTGTGACGTCTTGTGGAAGAGAGAACCAATCCTGGAACAGAGTTTGAACTTCAGTTTCGACTGAATCTTTATCCTAAAGACTCTGAACCATCTCAAGACTGTTTCAAACTTCCTGACATGAGGATACAAAAAACTGGCATTTTTAGTGTTTTTCCTATTACCGAGTGGAATGGGGCTCCGAGTGAGACGATATCAGAGAATATAAAGTTTGCTGCCTTTTTTAAGGGGCTATGCTTTTGTGGAGCAGTTTTAGCTTCCAGCAAAGTTGAGAGGAAGGTAGAGAGATTTCCCATATATCCCCTGCCCCCCAACAAATGCACAACCTCCCCCATTACCAACATAACTCATCAGAGAGGTGCATTTGTTACCAAGGATGAGCTTACATCGACACGTCATAATCACCCAGAGTCCATCGTTTACCTGAGGGTTCACTCTTGGTGTTGTACATTCTCTGGCTTTGGACAAATGTGTAATGACATGTGTCTACTATTACACTATCATACAGACTATTCTCATTGCCCTAAAAATCCTCTGTTCTCTGCCTAGTCATCCCCCTCAGCGACTGCACCCCTGGCAACCACGGATCTTCTTATCATCTCCATAGTTTTGCCTTTTCCAGAATGTCATATCGTTGGAAATTCACAGTATGTAGCCTTTTCAGATTGGCTTCTCTGACTTAGTACTATGCATTTAAGATCCCTCCATGTCTTTTCATGGCTTCCTAACTCATTTATTTTTAGTGCTGAATAATATTCTGTTGTCTGGATGTACTATAGGTTATTTATTCAATCACCTGCTGAAAGACATCTCGATTGCTTCTAAGTTTTGGCAGTTATGAATAAAGTGGCCATTAACATCCGTGCAGGTTTTTGTGCAGACAAAAGTTTTTAACTCCTGTGGGTAAATACCCAGCAGCGAGATTGCTGGATCACAGGGTAAGACTACGTTTAGTTTTGTAAGAAACCCCCAGACTGTTCTCCAAAGTGGCTGTACCGTTTTGCATTCCCACCAGCAATGAATGAGAGTTCCACATCCTCGCCAACATTGGGTGTTGTCAGGGTTCCAGATTTTGGCCATTCTCATGCGTGCATAATAGTATCGCGTTGTTGCTTTAACTGGCATTTCCCTGATGACGTATGATGTGGAGCATCTTTTCATGTGCTTATTTGCCATCTGATATCTTCTTTGGTGAGGTGTCTGTTAAGCTCTTTGGCCCATTTTTTAAATCAGGTTGTTTGTTTTCTTACTGTCGAGTTTTAGGTGTTCTTTGTATATTTTGGCTTACAGTTTTTCATCACGTGCGTCTTTTGTAATTATTTTCCCCCAGTCTGTGGCTTGTCTTCTCATTCTCTTGTCTTTTGCAGGCCAGAGGTTTGTAATTTTAACGAAGTCCAGCTTATCAATTATTTCTTTCATGGATTGCATCCTTGGTATTGCATCTAAAAAGGCGGCACCACCCCCAAGAGCATCTCAGTTGTCTCCTATGTCATCTTCTAGGAGTGTTATAGTTCTGCATTTTACATTTGGGTCTATGATCCATTCTGAGTTAATTTTTGTGAAGGGTGTAAAGTCTGTGTCTAGATTCATTTTTTTGCCTGTCCCCTTGTTCCAGCAGCATTTGTTGAAGGCACTGTCATTGTGCCACTGTTTTGCCTCTGTTCTTTGTCACAGATCCATTGACTATATTTGCTGCATTTTTTACATGCGAGTTGGAGTGGGTGAAGTTTAATCCTCCTATTTACAATGCTTATATACGCATCTCCCATCTCTGGGAGTATAAACAAGAAATGTGGCTGCCTCTGTAGGGGGAGGGGGGTGAAACCTGAGAGTGGGTCAGGAGGTGAGAGAGGACTTGCTGTTCGCTTCTTTTTCATTCTGCTTTGAAGTGATCACCGTAGTTCAAGCAAAAGGTGGTGATAGTCTTTTATATCCTGGTTTGAAGCTTGGAATTGAATCTGTATGTGAAGGATGTGAGCAGGGCAGTGTCTTGCTTAGTTTTGTGTAGTTAAACAGATCACCTAGCCACTAGTCTAGCGAAGAGGTCAGCATGGGTAAGACTGGAGGCGGGAGGGCCTTTTAGGGGGCCGTTGGCATAATCCAGGAGAGAGAGGTGAGGGTCGGAAGGGGGCAGCAACAGTGGCATTAACAAGGAGGAGGAGAGAGATCGGGGAGATAATTAGGAACAAGCTCAGATCCATGTAAGGCAAAGAAGGGGTGGAAGAGACAGAGACGATATCACAGAAAGTGTAAACAGAGAAACGAATGGCGTGAAAAGAGAGCAATCCTGATGCAACGCCCGTCTCTTTTATCGTCTTGTGTATTGCCCATCTCTTACACTGAAAGTAACTTAGATCTTCACTGCATCTCTTGAAGATGCGAAAAAGGGATTTTGTATGTAACGTACCACAAAAGTATTCAACCTCTCTCTTTTCTTCCCTTTCTCTCCCTCCTTTTCCCCCCTTTCATACAGTTTCTCTCTCCATTTCCCGCTCTCATCAGCCTGCGTGGCAGTGACCCCAGTCCCTCATTTCTTCCTTCCAACTCTCCCCAAGCTTTCCTTTCCCAAGCCTAGTCCTTGTCAGCTCTTCTCCTCCTCCACGTCCCCGCCTCACAACCTTCTGGATCTGTGCCCTTTCCCATAGAAGCCGTCCCAGCCTCTCTGCCCCGTTCCCTTCTTCAGCTCTGTCCAGCTGAGTGATTAGGACAGGCTGCCAATTTGCATCCTGGATCCACAACTAACTAGTTAAGCAAGTTGGGCGAGAACTTTCTAAATCGCCAAGTTCTCACAGTGAAAGAGGGA
Organism: Equus przewalskii; assembly: GCF_037783145.1. Lineage (NCBI taxonomy): Eukaryota > Metazoa > Chordata > Mammalia > Perissodactyla > Equidae > Equus > Equus przewalskii. The sequence goes on along the minus strand of NC_091842.1, from coordinate 29,452,376 downwards.
GCGATAATAGTAACTCTCTTTCACTGGCTTGTTGCGAGGGTTAAATGAGATAATAATTACAAAGCTCAGCACAGGGCTTGACATGTTGCAAACTCCGGTTAAATGGTAGCAAGAATTACAATGATCAATGCTGTCCCGATTAACACAAGAAATGCCGGATTCAATCAGCCGCTGCTTGAACGAAAAAGAAGAAAAAAACCAAAAAAAAAAAAAAAGAAAAAGAAAAATCCTCAAACAGAAAAAACCAAAAACCTTCTTATAATATAGAGTAAGGAAAGGATTTGAGTACTCAAACATTTATGGGTGTGTGTACTTTTTTCTCATTTTACAATATCATGGTGACTCTCTCCCTGTGTTATCTATGGCTGTGTAACAAATGACCCCCAAATGCAGAAGTTTCAAACAACATGATTTCTGTGGGTGAGGAATCCAGGAAGAGCTCAGCTGCACACTGTGCTTCAGGGTCTCTCGAAGGGTGCAGTCCAGGTGCCGGCTGAGGCCTTCTCATTCCAAGTTCAACTGGGGCAGCACCTGCTCCTGAGTCACTCAATGTTTCTTTGTTGGATTTAGTTCCTCAATGGCTGTCAGGCCAGAGTCTCAGTTCCTTGCTGGCTGTTGGCCAGAGGCCATCCTCACTTCTTTGCAGTCCGGCTCTCTCCATCAGAGCAGGCATGTGAGAACTGCCTGGGAGCAGAATAGCAAGATGGAAATCACAAGCCTTTGCAACCGAACAAAGGTGACAGCCCATCACAGTTGCCACATTCTGTTTATTAGAAGCGAGTCTCCTGGTCTGGCCCACACCGAAGGGGAGGAGATCATGGAGGGGCCGTGTCAGCGGCTGCCCACCACACTCCCTCAATCCTCTCTCTCGTGTCCCATCCCTTAATTCCAGCTTTCTTTTGGGAATACATCCTACTGCCCCCTGGATCCCACTGCACCTGATCACGGATTGAATATTATTGTCTGATGCAGGAGCTTCTCCATCATCATTCTCCCAGGTGCCCAAAGAGAAGCTGCCTCTGTCTGTCTGTTTAAATCAAACCTGCTTGAGATGAGGACAATGTGTGTCTCACTGCAGAGGGCGGCGGGACGCTCTGGTGCTCTTCTCTGATGATTCTCCGCTGGTTGCTCAGTGTTCTGACTTCCTATTCTGAAAGAACGGTGGGAACTGACATCAAGGTGGCCAGGTGAAGGACCGTTGCCTATTTACGGAATATGCTACAGTGGAATTTCCCTCTTCCCCAAAGATCAGAGACGGGAAACATGAAGGATGCTCATGCTGAGAGGCGTGGATTAAGGCGAATGTGTGTTAACTGCCTATTATCATTATTGGCAATTACCGTTGTTATGAGATTGCTAGTGAGGAGAGAAGAGGAGCTTGTCTTCTCTGAAATCAGACTCATTTATTTCCCACTGGGGCTGCTGCTTTGGGACTTTTCCAGTGAATCGAGCACCAGGAAAGAGAAGTTCCAAGTGGATATTTAAAACTGGAGCTAAAGTTGGGACAAGTCAGACATGAGTCTTAGTCTCCTAGTCAGACAACAAAGAGCTTAGGCATGGTTTGAAAGAGCCAGCTAGAAAGAAAGAACCCAAAGCAGGTGACCCGTAAGCATTCTAATAAGGAAAAAACCTACTATTTTAGCTTAGCTTCTAATAATGTTAATTAGAAACACATTCAGCTACAAATAATAGGAAAATCCAAATGAGACAAACAAGATTTTTTTTTGTACATGTCAGAGAGGCGTGTAACTGCTGATGTTGGTTCAATGGCTCAGCAATAAAAGGCCAGAACTTTTGTGATTTTTCTTTTTCCACATGGCCACAAAATGGCTGCTATGCTCCTTATATCACATCTACATTCAAGTCAGGAAGAAGGAGGCCAGGATGGCCCCAGCTGCAACTATTACTCTTATCAGGAGAGCAAAAACATTTCTCAGAATCTGTCCTCCTCTCTCTTCACGTATTGGCTTACTACCTCATTAGCTAGGGTCACACCTGGCTGCAAGGTGATCCAGGAAAGTATTTAACTTTTCCCTGCTGTGATACTGGAAAGTGGTAAGAGAGAAAGGGGGATTGATATGGCCGTTGGGTCAGTCAAATCGCAATGCCTGCCACAGATGTTATTCCAAACCATATATATCGTAATATCTTCAAGTCCTAAAAGTAATAATAGCTAATGATTCTAGAATAATACTAGTAAGTCAGGATTTGACTCTATGTCTGTCTATTGCCCAGAGCCTGACCTCTTAGTCATGACATAATATTGCTCTATCCTGCAAGCATTTACTGAGTGGCTCTTGCATGTCAGGTCCTGTGTTGGGGGCTGGCGACATAAGAATTCCTGTTCATGAAGTGACATTGTAGCACCAGGCATGAGGGAGGGAGGCCTTGTTGCAAGGGGCTAAGTGAGGTCACGTTTGTCAGTATTTAGCACATGCTTGTCATGTCATCATTTGCCAGATCAATCAATGGCCGTTTCTTTTTAATGTTTTTTAGTGAGGAAGATTGGCCCTGAGCTAACATCTGTGCCCATCTTCCTCTATTTTTTGTGGGACTCCTGCCACAGCACGGCTTGACGAGTGGTGCATAGGTCTGTGCCTTGGATCTGAACCTGCAAACCCAGGGCTGCCAAAGCTGAGTGTGCAAACTTAACCGCTATGCCACCAGCTGGCTTCTATTTCTTTTTTTCTGATTTTTTTTAGATTTTAGATTTTTTTAGAATTTTACATTTTGATTTTTTATAAAAGCTTCTTTAAGAGACATTTTACATATCATAAAATTCGCGTATTTTAAGTGCAGAATTTAATGAACTGTAAGTTTACCGAGTTGCACAGCCATTACCACAACCCAACTTTAGGACATTTTCATCACCTCGTGCTCCTTTGTCGCTGACATTCCCATCCCCAGCCCTAAACAACCATAACCTATGTTCTCTCTAGTAGATTTAGCTTTTCTGATATTTCATATGAAATTGTGCAATATGTGGTCTTTTGCATCCAGCATCTCACTTAGCAGAACGTTTTTGAGGCTCATCTATGTTGTAGCGTATTTCACTGTCTCATCCTTTTCATTGCTGCATGGTGTTCTATTGTATGGATATACCACATTTTATTTATTCACCGGTTCATGAACATTCGGGTGCTTTCCAGTTGTTGGCTATTGTGAATTACGCTGCTATGAGCATTCACCTAAAAGTCTTTTGTGGGCTTATGATTTCATTTCTCTTGGGTAGGTACTTAGAAGTGACATTGCAGGGCCCTTTCTCCATATGGCCAATTTATGTTTGACATTTTAAGAAACTGCTAAACTGTTTTCTGAAGCGACTTTACCGTTATACATTTCACGTATACAATGATGGTGGTTTCCATTTCCGATTGCGTCTTCTTACTAGAGGTGGCTTAGAACGGGAGTTAAAAACCCAGCTCTGGTTTCACGTAGCCCTGATCAGCCTCTGCTCTACCATTTATGACTTGAATGGCCTTCGAATAAGCTATTTCAGCCTCAGTTTTCTGCTCTATAAAATGGAAATAATAATGCTTGCTTTGTACAGCGCTTGAGAGGAGTAAGTCAGATTCCTGGCCCAGCATCTATCTTACAGCAATTTCTCTACTGGTTCTTATCACTATGGGGAAATCTTGTGTACGTTTGCTTGTTGGTTGGTGGGTTGTGAAAAACTATTTCACCTGGGGGAAAGTAGAAAAAACTCCTTAATATTTGGATTCAATACATTAGTACAACTGCCCCATTGGGGGGTGATTTGGTATGAGTTTCCAGTCTCGAGAACATGAAAGGTGGGGAGCTGGTTGCAATCTCTCTGGAAATAAAGTGAATGGCTTCGTGTCTCCTCCGTGCCTCAGTTCCTCCAATTCTCCACCCACGTTCTTGGGCTTTTTTCTACTTTTCTGACTGTAGGGTCAGAGGGCCCCTGGGGGCCGCGTTCTGTTCCCCTGTGGCTGGTTTTCCCAGCCTACTTGTCTGCCCTTTCCCAGGTGGTGCACAGGGTGTTATCTGCTTTTCATGATCCCTGCTCATCTTTGACCTTGGGATGACCCACCCCCCCCCCGCCCCCCACCGATCACTCAGGAAGTGCCGTTGCGCCTGAGCATCAAATCCATTTCTGCACAATACTATAGCTGGAAAGTGATTATACTGTAGTTCCTGAAACAGAAATGTTTCTCTGCCACTGACGAGGAATAGAGCATCACGTGGCTCAAGTCATTTGAGTAACTGAACGTGGCATGTCACGGGAGCTCATCGAAGCACACAACTTTCTATTAAAGCAAACAGATGAGAAAAGCCAAGAGAAAAATCGCAGGAAATTGCAATTTGCAAGTTGTTCAATATTTGTTTTGAATGTCGATGTTATTCCGAATGCCATCTTGTAATGAGAGCACAATTTCCTCTCTCTGTCTCCCTCCCGCCCTCTCTCTTCCTCTTTCTGCTGAAGGTGAGAGGGGCTGTCTTGATATCCTCAGGGATGTCCAGCTGATGATGGACCAACCCTACTTTAGCTCAGCTGGAGGTCACCGCTGGTCTCCAGCATGAAGACTGGCCCGCCAAAGCCAAGTAGGGCTGCTGGCTCTCTCCCCCTTTCAAGAGGGTTTCTGCCACTTGCTGTTTCCAGGACCCTCAGAGAATTCCACTTTTGGTGCAAATTCAAGAGCGCCAGAGCTGAGTTCAAGGCCCTGAGACAGCCCTGCTGGGGAGACAGAGCTGGGAATGATGTGGTAACTGGCTGTGCCGCCTTTGTACTGTACTGTCCACAAGTCTGTATGGCAGATGTGTTCATTCATCCCATAGCGTGGGTCCAGTACTTCTCAACTCACCTTTTTGTCATCACAGAGTCTCCATCAGCATTTTTAGTAAGCTTACTGGTGACTCTGATGTAAGGGGGTAGTTGCCCATCCCTGTGAGAGATGCTGGCTTGGAGCCTCACTACTCACTGTGGTCCACAGACTGGCAGCATCAGCATCAGCATCCCTGGGAGCTTGTTAGAAAGGCAGCTGGGACCTCCTGAGGCCAAATCTGCATTTTAACCATAGCTCCAGGTTATTCGTAGACACGTTAAGTTTGGAAAGCACTATCTTGAAGCAGTGGTACTCAGAGTCAAAGCTGCATCTTTGACTTCACTCAGGAACTTATTAGAAATGCAAATTCTCGGACCCCACCCGGACCTATTGGATTAGAAACTCTGAGGTAGGGCCACAATCTAGATTGTTTTGTGTGTGTGTGAGGAAGATTGTCGCTGAGCTAACGTCTGTGCCCATCTCCCTCTATTTTGTATGTGGGATGCCGCCACAGCGTGCCTTGGTGAGCAGTGTGTGAGTCCATGCCCAGAATCCGAACTTGTGAACCCTGGGCCGCCACTGAAGTGGAGTGCATGGACCCAACCACTATGCCACTGGGCCAGCCCCTCAGGAATCTAGATTTTAAGAAGCCCTCCAGGGAATTCTCATGCACACCCAATTTGGAGAACCATTGACTCAGAGAGGTCTTTTTTTAACAAGCTGGGTTTTCTCATCTGTTAAATGTCTGTATCTGACATTTAAACCTGTGAATACACTGGCCTGGCCTTTGAATTACTGTCTCAAAGAAGCTCATTCACTTGCATCTGTCTCTGAAATTGTTGGGACTCCATGAATAGGAGGAGATAAAGAATGGAATGTCATTGACTGGCTTTAGCTCAGCCAACTCAGGCTCAGTTAGTCTGCCTTTCCCATCAAGGATAGTATCCAAACAGCAGTTTTCTCTTCTTTCAGAGTAATCCCCGGGTCCCAGAATGAAAAGAGACAACGTCTGTCGTCGCAAAGTGTTCTCATAGCAAGCCCCTATCTGGTGGAGTTCAGTGCCCTGTGCTGCACAAAGTAAACGGCTCTGACCAGTCCCTTCTCCTGGGACTGGATAATCCACAACAGATGATGCCGCCCTGGAGAGGCAGTGATGCTGGTGGCAGGCAGGAGGCCAATACCATGTGTGACCTTGTGCGATCTGACTCGCCTCTCTGGGCCCGCGTTCAAAGGGCTGATCTCATTAACCGAAAGAGAACGATGCTATTGCCTCTCCTACCCGGCAGATCTCTTGCAAATATCAAAAGGACGTCTAAATGCGTAAGTGCTTTGAAAAGTCAAAGCTGCTCTACAAACACACAGAATCATTCGTGTTATGAATGGAATGTGGGGTAGGATAGGAGAAGGGATTAGAGCTCTACGTTTTGAGGAAAGGGAATTTAAAGAAAAAGTTCTCTCTATAATGCTTCTAACGTTGACATAGCTATGTTATTTCACAAAGTTTATGCCTGAGATGAACTCTATTTATTCATTTATTTAATAGAAATTGTGTATACTTAAGGTGTACAACATGATGTTTTGATATACATATGTTACCAAGCCAGGTTCACTTTGTCTGTCGCACGACAGGCCAATAGCGGACGTGATGAGTTTGTAGCTGAGAAAGGGTGTGTTCAAGAGGCAGCCAAGTGAAGAAATGGGAGAACAAACCTCAAATCTACCCCCCAGAAAGTGGAGACTAGGGATATTTATGGGTAGGGGTGGTCTGAAGTGTGGGAATAGATGATTGGCGGTAAGGAGAAGTGAGGTAATGTTTACAAAATGGTGGCATTGGCATGATCTGAGGGTGGAATTTTTGGCTCCCTGACATCAGGAGGTCACCTATGGGTCAACTGCGCAGACCCAATTGATGAGTCAGTGGCCATAACTGACCTGAACTGGACAAGGAGTGGACTTTCCGTTCCTAAAAATCTTAAGCACCCAACTCGTTACCATGGTGACCTAGGCATCAGAGATGTTATCTACAGCATGGGTTTTAGTGATGTGTTATCTAACTACTTTTACAAACAGACAACTAACTGAGTATAGCGAAAGCAAGTTGGCCCCCAGTCTCACATATGCGTAGTGAAATGATTACTTCCGTCAAGCTAATTAATCTCTGTGTCCTCACATAGTTCCCATTTTTTATGTGTGGTAAGCTCCTGAAATCTACGCTCTTAGCACATTTCTGGTATGCAATATGGTATTATTAACTACAGTCACTATGTTGTGCCTTAGATCTCTAGACTTATTCATCCTGCATAACTGCAACTCTGTATCCTTGGACCAACATCTCCTGATTTCTCCCTGCTGGAGGAGGTCATTGAGAGGACATGATTGCTAGCTGACCTGTGAGCTGGACTCGGGCAATTGGAGGCTCCTCTCTCGCTTCCCCCATCCCTGGAATGTACGTTCCGCCCAGTATTCCCATTGACAGAGCCGTTGCAAGGACGTAGCTTTGAGAGAGTAAGGTGGTGTTGAGACCATCTGGGTGGTAGTACCTGTGCCTGAATCCTGTTAAGACCTCCCTATAAACTTTTCAGATTCTGGTGGGTGGGTGCAGAGATCCACTCGTCTTGTGGGACCCAAGACAAGCCAGCCTCATATGTGAGTTCCCTTGCTTGTTACACCTGCCACTTACCGACCTGGAGCGCTCTGCCCCTTTCTTTGGTCTCTCCTTGCCCTCTGTGTACGGGGCCAGTTGAGAAACCAACACTCCCATCCCTCAACCCCTGTTGACCACCATTTTACTTTGCTTATATGGGTTAGACATTTTTAGATTCCACATATAAGTGAGATCATGCAGGATTTGTCTTTCTGTGTCTGATTTATTTCTCTTAACATAATATCCTGCAGGTTCATCCATGGTTGCAAATGACAGAATTTCCTTCCCTTTTCAGGGTCAAATAATATTCCTTTGTATATATATTTACCAGTTTTTCTCTATCCATTCACCCATCGATGGAGCCTTAGGTTGCTTCCATATTTGGCTATTGTCAATAATACTGCAACGGATATGGGGTGCAGATATCTCTTGGAGGCACTGATTTAATTTTCTTTGGATATATACACAAAAGAGGGATTGTTGCATCATCTGGTAGTTCTATTTTTAATTTTGTCTTAATGTGGGTTTCCCCAGAAGCAGAAGCCAAGACAAGAATTGCAGGACAGAGAGCATAGTTGAGCGATGATCCCTGGACACGCTTTAGGGGAGGAGAGTTGGAACATAAGACGGGCAAGAGGAGATGGCCAGTGAAAGGTGTGTCACCAAGCAAGGTGATGCTGTGGAACCCCCCAGGGGGGGACTCTGGGTGCATCTCATGTGTGTGTGTGTGTGGGGCTTCACTGGCTGGTTGCCGCTTCTGGGACACAAAGTTTCATTGGCTCTCCTGTTCTGCCTTATGTGTGGGTAAAGCAGTCCTGTGTTTTTCGAAAGCCCTTCTGCAGAAAGGTGCAAATGCTGGCAGTTGGAAGTCAGACCTACTTGCATTGAAGTTGCAAGGCAAGAGGCATGTGGGCAAGGCACACATCTCTGAGTCATCTCTGTTAGGGGTTTCCTGGGCCACTAAACATCCGAGGTCACTAAGATTGGAAGGGAACAAGTTTCTTCCTAGATCTTTACCGTATAGACTTTGATGTGCACCAGGATCACCTACGGGCATTTCTACAGCTCGATGCTCAGGCTCTATCACAAACTTACTGCATCACAATGTCTGATGTGGGACCTGGGAACCTATACTTTAAATGAGCACTCTAGATCATTCTGATGCACTTCAGTGTTGGAGAACCACTGCTTTAGGCTCTGGGTGGCAGAGATGACAAGCGTGTGATGTATCTATGTGATATCACTAATCAATCACAGTTCTCTTTCCATCTTGGCCCAAACATGGCCTCAGGATCTTTCTCGATGCTAGGCAGCCACTTCCAATCAATCAGGGTGGAAAGCCAAGAGCCTCAAGTAGGGAAACTCTGAGAAATCCATTTCTTAAAATGGGTTAGTTTCATCTCAGCCTTGGATAAAGGAGACAGAAAATGGCTTTAGTTATGAATCAAGGAAAAATAGAACAGACCCAAGTCAGTGTAAAGTCCAGGGACATCTTCATGGCTGGGGGATGGCCAGAGGGGCCAGCAGAGCCTTGCTGGGGGCCGTGGGGGCATCTGCTGAGCTGGAGAGAGGAGGGATTGGGATAGACAAACCACCTTCTGCTTCCATACTGAGACTCTGGATGTCTTGCAAAAAGCTTTGGTATCTGTTATGGACTGAATGTTTGTGTTCTCCGCATACTCATATGTCAAAGGCCTAACTCCCAGGGGGATGGGGGAGTGAGGCCCTTAGGAGGTAATTAGAGTTAGATGAGGTCACAAGGGTGGAGCCGCACGATGGGATTAGTGCCCTTATAAGAGAAGGAAGAGACACCGGGGCTTCCTCTCTGTCCACCACGTGAGGACACATGAAAAGGTGGAGGTCAGCAAGCCCGGAATAGGACCTCACCAAGAACCAAACCTGCAGGCACCTGGATCTTGGACTTCCTAGGCTCCAGAACTGGGAGATACAATGTCCGTTGTTAAGTCACCCGGTCTGTGGCATTTTGATGGCAGCCGGAATTGACTAATACAGTCCCATGGATAGAGGTGAAGACTGCAGGCTCAGATTTGTGGCTTCGTGACCTCCGAGCCTTGTCACCAGAGAGCAGGGGTGGAACAATTCTTGATAGCACAGTCCATGTTACCCCCATTTTACAGTAGAAGAAACTCCTTTCCCGAGAGACGATGTGACTTCTGCAAGGTCACAAAGCACGTCTGTGACAGAGCCAGGATGCATCTGCATTTTCAACATCCAGCTCGGTGCCCATCCCACTCCTTTCTCTGGTGCCCAGATTGTTTCCGGAACCTTTCAGCTGCATTTTCGATCTCCAACACAGCTTGCACAATATTTCCCCAAATAGCATTGAGGTCAGCGTCTGCTAATCACAGTCTCCTGGAAACATTTACAGTGAGATTAGAAAAGGAATTGAACGAGGCTAGATGGTCTCCATTGGGACTGAAAACGTAACATGCAGAGTGGGAAATTAAAACAGGGTCTTTGGGGAAAGAAAAGAGGGAGAGAAGAGCTGGGCTTCTCTTATCTTCCTGCCACATGTGAACTCTGTCATCAGAGCTTCAGTTTTTGATAAGCTCAGCATGTCTTATCACAGCCTTTGACACATGCATTGATCACTCCTTAAATTGTGCCCAGGGAGGCATCTCCTGTCTGTCTTTGGCCTGCCCTCCCATCTCCGTTTCTTCCCTCCATGTTTATTTGTTGACGTTGATGTTACATGCAGAGAAGGCAGCTTTCAAAAATACATCTTTTTAACAACGTGGCTTCTGGGGGAGGAGGAGACGGGTGCACCTCTCTGCTTGGGTGGGTTGCTGAGAAAAATCCCGCACTGGATGTCTACCATCTCCTCCCAGCCCAGGGAGCTTTTGACAAAGAAAAATGGGCCTTGCATTAGGTACTTGCATCCGGCCCCATCGCCGAGGCTGGATTGCAGATTACAGCCGGGGAGAGGCAGGGTTAAGGCAGCCGCTTTCCCATTGGGGCTGGATTCCGCAGACGTCTTTAAAGCAACCACGATGAGCCTCGAAAAAGCCTGTGTCATCATTTGTTTGTTTTTTGTTATTTTCTCAGGAAATGAAAAATTCTAGTCAAACATCTTATCACTGGTCAGGGTGGCAACATAAAAACATTTGATTATTCCCCAGCTCGTGTGACCAATTCTGAAAGCAGCACATTACCATTCTACAACAGGAGAGCACACGTAAAATTTAATTTTATGCACTTTAGGGATGGGAGTGCTTAGTGCTTAGTCTAATTGATCAGGTGGGATGGAAAAGTTCTGAGAGCTAATTACCTTCCACAGTGGAAACTCTTTATTGCCTGGATGACCTTTTTGGAAAACCGGGGACAACTAATGGCCCTTCTCAGATGTTCGCTGGAAGCATACTGCAGCCAGAAACAGCAGGAACAGGGAAAAATGGCTTTGGACGGAGACACACGCGTTATCGGTTGTTGTTTCTGTCTTTCTATGAGGTTACTGCTTAATATCCACAGATCATTTTGTGTTTATCAAGTCACTCTGCATTTTTGAGATTTTGGTAGTGCCGGTGTCGAGACCTCCAATTTACAGATGAAAACCTCAGGGAGGCCAGGTGACTTGCCCAAGCTCGCACAGGTGACAATTGGCTGAGTTGTCAGTTCAGCTTATGTCCTCTGAACTCTTTTGTTGAAAATAGCAACATTTTTTTTCCTCTGGGGTGAAGGTCAATTTAACTTTTTTCAGATGACCTTTGTTCATGAGAAAGTCACTGGAATGGGCTCATTATTTGAAGAGATAGAAAGGAAATGGCCAGTATTCCTCAAGAAAACCAAGTATAGTCGTGGACGGCTGTGCAGGTTGCTGACTGCACTATGGTCATGTTGAAGCCCAGCCCACAATCTGTTTGCTCAGCCTTGCCCCCTATGGCGAAGTGTGTCCACCACGAGGAGGGGGCCACTTTGCTCTAACTCACAAAGGCACTGCTCACTGGTCAGACAGTGCACCTGCTGGCAGGAGGTGGCTGTTTTCTAATTGGCACAAAGATGCCACATGAGACCTTAGTCACCTTGGTCAATATTAGCTTAAATGCAGAAGCTACGGCCAGAAATGCTCAGACTTTTACTTAGTGATGGAAATTGAGATTATGTGCAGTAGAGCTGTAGCTTTGCAGAGTGAGAGGAGACTTGTTCCTCTCTAGAAGCGGATTTAGGCTGAATGATCCTTGAAACGTATTACTCACTGGTGGGAAATGTGTGTGCCTGTCCCTAGGAGTTTGTTGATGGGGACCAGGGGTGCAGAATCCTGCTGGGAGGGCAATATAGTCAGGCCTACTCTCTTTACCTTAGGCTGGAGAAAAGACCTTGAACATGAGCTCAAGTATCTTTGGTATAGTCCTTCCAGAGTAGAGAATAACCCAGACTTTTAGAACTATGCTGTAAACATGTTGAATACCTTGCCTGGACCTTGGAGGATGGAGCTCCCTGTGTGGTTGGAGTGGGGGTTTCTTCTGAAGGAAAAGTCTAGTCTGTGGTCAACATCCTGGGATGGGAAATGAGAAAGCCTTGGGGGCCCCCCCTTAGGGACCTAAATTTGTAGGGTTTCCACTAGAGAGCCGGTAATTCTAGTGGTAGCAATGAGTTTCTCTCTGTGAAGAATTTTGCAGTCCCCAACTCTTTGGTAAAGATCTGCTAAATTTTATGGCCTGGTCTTGGTCCTGCTTACAGGGGTGGCTGATAAAGGGGCTTCTCTCCAAGGTTGGAGGATAGAGTTGGCACCAAGACGACTGAATAAATGCTATCAAATGCGTCACTCTAAAATCTGTCCCCAAATCTGTTTGACCCTTTACAAAGGGAATGTCTGAGGGAGCTTTTTGCCAAAAGGTTCACTTCAATGTTGACGTTCTAGGGAGGCACCATGCTATCATGTTCGAGACAAGTTAGCCTGGTTTCAAACACCAGTTCTGTAACTTACGAGCAAGTTATTAACTTTCTGAGCTTCAGTTTCCTCCTCTGAAATGTGACGATGTTAATCCCCACCTCAGAAGATTTGGGGTGAGGCTGATCTCTGAGAAAGGGACCTAGTGCCAGGCACGAACAGGTGCTCAAAAAAAATGTTAGCTCGCTTCTTGGCAGAAAAAGGAGGTCTTTTAAGATAAAGAGGAAGAGTTCCCAATTTTCCTTCAATTACACCCAAAAAGGAATAATGCTCACTCCATCTTGTTAGGGATTGGCAAACTTGGTCTGTACAGAGTGAGAGAGTAAATATTTTCTGCTTCGCTCGTTGCACCCACTCAGCTCTGCTACGGTGGCATGAAAACAATCAAAGACAATGCATAGACAAATGGACAAGGCTGTGTCTCAACAAAACTTTATTTACAAAACGAAGTGCTGGGCTGGATTTGGCCAAGGGGTTAGAGTTTGCAGACCCTTGATCTGGGTGGCGTTCTTCTCAAAACCTCTGTGTCGATTCCTAAGCTCTGTTCACCTTCTCATTCCACTCTTGGTGCATCATTTTTGTTGTCTCTTCTTTTTCTTTCTGTGGGCAACGCACACAGTCACTTCTCAATAAATGAGGATGCCAAGAAGATGCCTAATTTTCAAATAAAATGACCCAGAGAACAGAAAGGGAATATGGCTAAGCACAAACCCACAGCAAAGTGGATGCAGAGCTGGCATAGGATACGCTCCCCAGCCCTTCCTTTCCAGCTTCTATCTCTTTATTTAACTCACTGACCCATTCCGCCCGCTCGGAAATCAACTGGATTTGAAGTGGCACCTTTAGCATATTTTTAAATCTTTTGCCCTACTTTTCCGCATTCATTCGTGGATGGTAGAAAGTTTTCAAATGAAGTGTCACTGCTCAAAGTCAAAAATTAATTAATTAGTCAGTGGCCAGACATGTGCAGTGCCCGGAATGCTTATCAGTCAGCCTCAAAAGCTTTGCTAATTAGAAAGAAGTCAGGGTGGAACCAGGCAGATCAAAGAGTCCAATCCTTCTGCCTTAGAACTTCTAGCACATTGGTCCTGGAATTCTAATCAATTCCACCATTTTAATAAATTCTATGGGCTGAGTCTTGTTTTGTTGAGTGCACAGTTTACAAGCAGGGGTTCATCACAAGTGTTTCCAGTTAGCAGGTACGTCTGCACATCCTTCAATTAAAAGGGCCCCAATGCATCCTGCCAAATACAACCCAAAAGTAGGTACTATTTGCAAGTTGATCAGCCCTTCCAAGTGCGAGGAAAAACTTTGCACCTGGAACTTTACTCCTCTTTACTCTAAAAACTTTTGTTCAACACCTTCATTTGAGTAAGCAGAGGGCTGTGCATATAGCCCGAGGGGCATTTTTTTAGGTTAATAAAATTTTATTTCATTCATCAGTGACAGCACTTTTTAAAAACAACTTTATTGAGGCATAATTTATATAGCATAAAATTCACCTATTTAAGTGTAAAATTTAATGATTTTTTTTAGTAACTTTACTGAGTTGCGCAACCAATGCTGCCATCCAGTTCTAGAACCTTTTCATCACTTCAGTGAAATCCCTTATGTCCATTTACAGTTAATCCTTAGTCCCATCCCCAACCCCTGGCAACCACAAATCTACTCTGCCTCTGTATGTTTACCTTTTTTGGGCATTTCATATAAATGGAATCATACAATGTGTGATCTCTTGTGTCTGGCTTCTTTCATGAGCATAATGTATTTGAGATTCATCAGTGTTGTGACATATATCAGTATTTAATATCTTTTTATTGCTGGATAGTAATTGATTGTATGGCTATACCACGTTTTATCTATCCATTCACCAGTTGATAAATGTTTGGGTTGTTCCCAGGTTTTGGCTATTATGGATAAGGCTGCTATGAACATTCACGTGTGGGCGTGTATTCTTTCCAAGAGCAAAATTGTTGGGTCATATAGTAAATTTGACATTTTAAAGACACTGCTAAACTTTTTTCCCAAGGCAGCTGGACCGTTTCACATTCTCATCCGGAAAGAACGAGGGTTCCCACTGCTCCAGGTTCTCGCCAACACTTGTTATTGTCTGTTTTTTGATCGTAGTCCTCCGACTGGTTGTGAAGTGGTATCTTATTGTGGTTTTAGTTTGCGTTTCCTAATGACTTGATAGCTACTTAATAGCATACAATGATTTATACCAATATCTCCTGTTCTAATATTTGGAAGAATAGTGGGGCTAGGAGATGCCTCCCAAGTAAAGGGGTTCTCTGGGCCATAAGTTTGGGAAATACTACAAATTATTTTTACCTCTATTCATAGAGGTATTGTATTGAGAGCTCTGGCAAACTCTGCAATAAAGAAACCTGTCTGAATTTATTTAACTTGGCACTTTCTAGCTTTATTTGAAAATAGAAATTTTGATACTGTGATGGAAATAGGTTTTTGGAAGTGCTACTGTCTTCCCCTTTCTCAGACCCTGTTTCATTGGAGAGAGGGGCCAGTGGACTGGCCAGTGTCTCCCATGCAGTGATCCTTGTCTTGCAGGAAGCTGACTGACTCAGGGAGGAGACCAGGAACCCATTTATCTTTCTGGAGTTCCATTTCACTTCTCCAACTCACTCCCACAACCTCCTCCAGCTGGGGTGGATTTCTTCAAAACATGGACTTTGAAGAAGGGAGCAGGGAGATCTGGCTTGTGTAATGAAGTGGAAGCTTTTCTCCAGGTCTTGGCATCGTTTTGGTAAAAGAGTGAGGTGAGCTGGATGATGAAGGGAAGGTATGTCACAGCTTTCATGGGACTCATTAGTATCAAGGAATGGCTTAAATTGGTGGTCCCCCAAAAGATAGGTCCACCTGGAACTGGTGAATCTGAACTTATTTGGGGAAAGGGTCTTTGCCAAGGTAATCAAGATAAGGATCTTGAGATGGGATCATCCTGAATTAGGACAGGCTCTAAATCCAATGGCGTGTGTCTTTTTAAGAGATAGAGGAGGAAAGGACACAGAGAGAAGCGAAGATAGAGGCAAAGACTGAGGCAGTTATGCTGCTATAAGCCAAGGAATGCCGAGACCATTAGATGCTGGAGGAGGCAAGGAAGGATTTCTTCCTTAGAAGCTTTGGAAGGAGGGTAGCCCTGCGGACACCTTGATTTTGAACTTCTGGCAGCCAGATCTGTGAGAGAATACATTTCTGTTGTTTTCAGCCTCCAAATTTGTAGTCATTTGTTATGGCAGCCCTAGGTAAGAAATACAGACCTGATGCGCGAGGAGCGTTATGCTGAGAAGATATTTGATGGGATGGGAGAGTTCAAAGTCCTTCCTTCCAGCCCAAGCTTGATATTGAACCGGGATGGAGAAGCGGATAACATGGGACAGATCTGAGAGTTCATAGGTCAAAATGCAACCTAATTTTCCTGGGGAAAAGCCTGAAGAAGGGGCATACTGGGAAGGGGCAGGGACAGAAAGAGGAAAGGGGAAGAAAGAAGAGAAAGAGATGCAGGAAAATCAGTCAACCTATCCTTAGGACCCAAGACGAAGGGTAACAGAATTTGGAAGTTCTTAGTCATATGGACCAAGGAGCAGAGGGTCCCAGAGCTGATGCCCAATGGAGAAGGTGGCACAACTGAGGACAAGCCCAGGACACACACAGCCTGGGGCTTCCTTGGGCGAACTCTGCAGACTCACAAAAGCTGTCTTCCAGTTGCCTATTTTTCAAAACCTGGTTGACAGCTTCTCTCTGCAGAGGAGTAGAAGGTTTTGGTGACATTGTGGGTGAGAGATGGGGTAAGGGAGTGTATATGGTGTGGGATGAAGGGTGGCCATTTTGTCCCAGTAGTAAAGCTATCATGTTCTGTTCTCAATGATGACTCTAATAACTGCTCAGGAAGCAGCCTTCAGATGGCTAACTATGACAACATCTAACGTTTATTCATCACAGCTCCAGCCACAGGGTTATGAACTTTTTTCCCCACCATAACCCTATGAGGTGGGTATTATTAGTGTCCCCCTTTCTTTTGTGAGGAAACTGAGGCTCAGAGAGACTAAATCACTTGCCCAATGTCCCACAGCTAATAAATGAGGGAGGCAGGATTCCAGTCTCAGTTAGTCAGACCCCCGTGTCAAGATGTTCATCCACTAGAGGCTATCAGACCAAGATCTCCTGGGTCCTGTGGGAAGAAAAGCACTGGGTCCACTCTTGCTCCAGAATTTCTCATTCCAGAACAGAAGAAAGTCCATGACAGCACGAATTTTCACAGTTGTCTTACTGAGTAATCTTGGTGCTTTGACGTATATATGGACATAGATGCTGCCTGCAAGGAGAGGCTTCTTGGTATAATGATTGAGAAGCAACAGGTTGGGTAGAAAGTACAGACAGTTCTGAAATCCAGTCTTGGCTCCTATAATGATTGTGCAGCCATTGGAAAATCAATGAAGCTCTTTGAGGCTTGGTTTCTTGTTTGTAAAAAGGAAATAATTCTCTGATATCTAACTTGTGGAGATGTCATGAGTTAAACAACTATCTTTATCTATCTGTCTATCTATCTACCTACCTATCCATCTATCTATCTATCATCTGTCTATCTACCTATCTATCTGTCTGTCTACCTATCTGTCTGTTTATCTATCTATCTATTTATCTGCATAGCAAAGAGCTGAACACCATGGGTCTGCTTGGCACACAGTTGACACTGAAGAGATGGTAGATCTTAATATTACCTTTATTATCATTTTTATTATAACTTAAGCAGACTTATGGGATGAATATTTGTCCCTCAAAAGTTTCTTTAACTGAAATTACTGACCCAAACGAATGCCCCATGTTATTTAGAGGAGAAATTAGTGTTTCTGAGACTTGCTGGTTTAAAACACTAGTATTGGTTTCTTAATCTGGCTGAGCAAATTGAAAATGGACTAAACATTTGCAGCCACATGCATTTTCAATCAACAAGTCTGCATCCCTCAAAATAGGTGAATTTTATTGATGACTTTTAAGCTTGACTTGGCGCAAAAATTACCTGTTATGATGACTTCCCTATCTTAGGTTAGAGACCACCCTGGCTTGAGGAGGCACCACTGCCCTCTGGTCACCAGCTCTCATTTCAGGGCTGGAGAGACGATGAAGGGAGGGAGAGATGGGAGTAGGTCAAACACTCTGGCAGGTGTGGCAGGAATCAAGTTGTGAATAACTCAGTAAATGTTAGAGAATGGGACAGGTGGCATTTGAAATAATAAGCGAGCCCTCTCTGAGCGTCACTCCTCCTAACCTTTCAGAAAATTACACTGACCTGCATCTTAGCAAAGGGTATTTATCAAAAGGAGAGCTGGCTGTACTCACAGAATCCATGTAAGAAGGGATTTGCAGTGAGAGGCTTGATATGTGGAAGGGCTGGATGACCTCGGAGGGAGCCTAGAGGTCTTGGAATTGCTTCCTGCTCAGACTTATATTTTGGGAAAGGCATAGAGTGGAGGGAGCAAACTCAGACATCTTTTTTCACATTAATGGAATTGTCATAAACAAAAATGACCTTGGTCAACTGGAAGGGAAATGCTCCATCTAACTTGGTGGGTGCTATGCAGCTCCAACCAGTTGTAGCTAAGGGGGAATATAGACCTCATGTTGCATTTATTTCCTCCCCCCACCCCACCCTCCAAGAAAGACTGCAGTCCTAGAATGTACATGTCTTCATTTAAAACTTTTGGAAGTGAGGTTGGCTGGTTGGTTGGTTTTTAAACATTATGCTAGCCAACCACGCGGGGTTCAAACTAAACGTGTTCCTTGCTGTCTGGGAGGAACTGGTTTGATATAGTGAACTCAAGAAAATCCAAGCTGGAAAGTGCTTTGTGAGCATGTCAGAGTGATGTTTTTCAAGCTTCAATCCGGGACCCACTAGGACATCATGACATTAATTTAGTGAGGCATGGTCGCCATTTTGAAATTTTAAATAAAATAGAAAATGTCAGAATGGATCACAAGTTATGTGATGGTTAGTTTCATGTGCCAACATGAGTGGGCTGAGGGATGCCCAGATGCTGCTAAAACATGATTTCTGGGTGTGTCTGTGAGGGTGTCTCCAGAAGAGATTAGCATCTGAATCAGCAGACCTAGTAACGATCTCCCTCACCAAGGTGGGTGGGCATCATCCAATCCATTGGGGGCTGAATAGAATGAAAAGGCAGAGGAAGGGCAAATTCACTCTCACTTGAGTTAAGGCATCCGTCTTCTCCTGCCCTCACACATCGGTGCTTCTAGTTCTCAGGCTTTCAGACTCTGATGAGGATTTACACCATGGGCTCCCCTGATTCTCGAGCCTTTGGACTTGGACTGAAATACACCACCAGCTTTCTTGGGTCTCCAGCTTGCAGTCGGCAAATTGTAGGACTTCTTGGTCTTCATAACCACTTGAGCCAAATCCTATAATAAATCTCCTCTTATATCTATCTATCAATCATCTATCTATCTATCTATCTATCTATCTATCTATCTATCTATCTATCCATCCCCCATTGGTTCTCTTTCTCTGGTGAACCCTGACTAATACATGCAAAACCCCAATATTTAAAGCACTTCAGAGTACAGCTGCAGAGCTGGAAGCCAGTAGGAGGACCATCCCATTTAACCCCTCCCCCCTTCTCTCCAGATGACCTCTTTAGATCCTCAGAGAAAAATGTGAAAACCATGGATCTAGGGAATTTTAAGGGCTATTTCCATCTACCATATCATAGTTGGAACTCACAGATGCTACTGAGCTTCGTCATGGAGGAATGATGTCGCCTTGTAACGGGCATGGAAAACTGCCTTGTTTAGGTCAGATGTTTGGTGAGAGCAAAGAAAGCATGATATTTCAGCCACATGGGAGCAGAATTTGAATGCTAAGCCCATCCCGGTGAGCAGACCTGAGAAATGGCTCATGACATCCAAAGACACAGGGGACCAGTTGTGCACATTTAAACACCATTTTATCCATGAGAAACAGGAGACTCACCTGACATAGAGACTTACCTATTCATGCTGCTCATCAGGGCAACGCTTTCTGCGCATCACCCGTGGTCAAGAATCAGAAGAAGGCTGTTTGATGGAACTCAAGAACAAAACGAACTGGATTCTCTCAACAGGCATTGCTCTCTGGTGCTGGGGCTGTAAGTGTGTTACAGGGGGAGGGTCAACTGTCCCCATTGTTTGGAT
Organism: Equus przewalskii; assembly: GCF_037783145.1. Lineage (NCBI taxonomy): Eukaryota > Metazoa > Chordata > Mammalia > Perissodactyla > Equidae > Equus > Equus przewalskii. The sequence continues at coordinate 29,432,830 of NC_091842.1, read as the reverse complement.
GTTGTCCGGTTGGAGCCCCTTCTTCCTTAAACAGCAATGGGATGGTAGAAACTTTTAGGATGTAATTTCCTTCCCCTTATTTTACAAAAGAGGAAATGAAAGCTCAGAGAGGTTAAGTGTCTGGAAACAGAGACTTGAACGATGTCAGAAGTAATTTCTCTCCATCTCTCATCTTTGGCTCTTGGCTGCACATTAGCATAAAGCTTTATGCAGCTCTCTTAGTGCAGACAAGACTTCTCCCTGGAGTTGAAAATGTGGATGCCAACGGATTCCATTTTTTTTTCATCATACAATTTTAACTACCAAGAGAGATTGTTTTGATTTTCTTCCTCCTGATTCCAAAATTCCTGAGGACAGGGACTGATTGGCCCAGCTCGTTTTAGGAGCTCACTCCTGGCCAGTCAACTAAGGCCAGGGGGCTGCAAGGCAAGACCACGGCAGCTTCAGTGGGAGCTGTACCGGTGGAGTTGGGGGAAGGGGCGATTTCGCAAATAAGGATGGGGCTCGGAGGATGGTGCTGCAATAAAAAAAACGCAAATATTCACTCTAAGAGCCTCTTAGCATTCATAATTTCATATCTTTCTCAGAATCTCACCATAAGACCACATTCATTCATGAATTACTTTATTCATTCATTCAACCATTATTTAATGACCACCTAAAAGGGAACTGATATGTCATAACATGATTCTTGATTCCAAACCATTGAGTCAAGTTAGAATAAGGACAGAGAATAAGAAGGGATGCAATGGTGCTAACCAGAGAAAACAGTGCATTTTGCTCTAAGTGTCTCATACGCTGTGTTGTCTCTGTTTATCTACCTCCCTTTACCGGGCTGGATATTCCATCAGGGAAGAAATTTCACCGTATTGATTCTCATAAAATGCTTGCAGAGTCCCTAATCCACAGTAAATTGTGAATGGTGGAGGGGTTAAGAGCGTCAATTCTGATGTCAGACATGGTGAGTTCAAATCTCGGCTTTGCGACTTCCTAGATATCTGACCTTGGGACAGTTACTTAACTTCTCTGTGCTTAAGTTCCTCATCTATGAAATGGGGACATTATTGATCATTTCTGCCTCATAGGGTAGGTAATACCTCACAGGTATTAAATGAGTTAATAATGTCAAATGCTTAGAACAGCTCCGCGATACTTAGCAGTGCTCGATAAATATTGAGTTCTTATGACCTGTGATTCTTTAGAAGGAGGAATAGGATAATCCTGACTGGGGGAAATGTTTGGCTTTGGGGCTGATGCAGAGCACCTCTTGTCCCTTCCCAGTGAGACAGGACACAGTCTGAGCAACATTCAGAATGCCATCCAAGCTCATAGCATCACGCAGAATGCATTTTTCTTGGCTGCCCCTTCACCTGGAGGGCAAAAGGCAATGAAGCAATCAAACTCCAAATCAAGGTTGCAATAGAATTTTCTTTTCCTCTTCAAAGAATCTTTCAGCTGTGGCATTCTGTGCGGTTTCTGCATAGGGGGTATTGATGATGTGCCATATTTCATTATATTCAGCGCTCTCCTTTGCGAACAAAGAGAGAGAAGGCTCTGCTAATGTGCCTGGGGGACGCGCTCTCTGTTATCCAAATGGAGAGTATCCAGGTGGAAATGCTACCTGTGGCTAGAGCCAGGTTATAGCCACCAGGGAGACTTCAGCTGGGCCCATCTTAAAGAGACCTTAGATTCTGTGCTAGTCAGTTGGAACGCAGGACTGCCATTGGAAATTAACCCACCATCAAAAGTAGACTCTAAGAGGGTGTTTTTCAAGCTTTAACATGCCTACAAATCAGCTAGCGATCTTGACAAAATGCAGAGTCTAATTCAGTAGATCTAGGTTAGAGGCTGGAATTCTGTCTTTCTAACAGGTGCCCAGGTGAGGGTGAGGCTGGTCCATGGACCACACTTGGAGTAACAAGGATGTAACATGTCCCTCAGTCTTCCTGGCTCATTTATATCCTGTTTACTTATTCTGATATTGCTCCCTCAAGTTAACCACATTGTACAGCTTGATTATTCCTTTGCTTTTCTATTCGTATATTCAACAAATATATATTGAGCATCAACTCTGCTCCTGAATTGTTATAACACACGTGAATTCATTTGATAGCCGTGTTTCTCAGTCTTGGCGTGATTGACATTTTGGGCTGGACAGTTCTTTGTTTAGGGGACTGTCTTGTGCATTGTAGGATATGTAGCATCCCTGGTCTCCACCCACTAAATGTCAGTAGCATTCTCTCCCCCAAGTTATGGCAACCAAAATGTCTCCAGCCATTGCCCAGCGTCCCATGGGAAACAAAATTGCCCCGGGTGGAGAACCATTGGGTCAACTCAAAGTTGGTGACTTGTGACAATGGAAACTACCAGCACATCAAGTATATGCTTGTCCAGACAGTGTTGCATGTATAAAATGCTCTCATGGGTGTGATCTCGTCTAGTCTTGCCAGGATACTGAGTTTCCCAGATAAAGGGGCCGGGTAGAACTGAGACTTGAACCCAAGTCTTCTGGGACCAAGCTCTAAGCTCTGCCCACTACATAACACTGCTTTCTCTGTGCTTTCCTGCCTATTTTTGGCTTAGTGAAGCTGCTGGGCATACTTAATTTAGTGTTTTTCTGTTTCAGATAACAATAAAATAATAATAATTGTAACATTTCTTCATGCATTTGAACAGGTAGACTAGTGCAGTGATGAAGAGTTCTCTAGAACTAGCCTGGTGCCACTACTAGTTATTTTGACTCTCTGTGTCTTCATCCATTCAGACTTCTATAACAAAATGCCACTGACTGGGCAGCTTGTGAACAATATAAATTTATTTCTCATGCTTCCGGAGGCTGGGAAGTCCAAGATCAGGGGGCTGGCAGATTTGGTGTCTGATGAGAGCCCGCTTTCTGATTTACAGATGCCCTCTTCCTCCTGTGTCCTCATGTGGTGGAAGGGGCAAGGGAGCTGTGTGGGACCTCTTTTGTAAGAGCACTGATTGCATTCATGGGGGCTCCACCCTTTGACCTAATCACCTCCCAAGGCCCCATCTCCTAACACCATGACATAGGGGGTTAGGTTTCAGCATAAGAATCATGGGGGCGGACACATTCAGGCCATAGCATTCTGTGTCTTCACTTAACCATTTATAACATGGGGATAAGAGTAAGTCCCTTGTAGCGGTGGTGGTGGTGTCGGTAGGAGATAGAAGAGCGTCTAAGGCCAACATATAGACACAGACTCGTTTGCTACTTCCATTGGTTTTTCTCATTATTTAAGACTTCCTGGTGGTCATATTGTACCAGTCTCTTCCCTTCCCTTCCAGGATTCGGACTGGTGGTCTCCCGTACAAAGCACATGGTTCCATTTTGTTGATAGCTGCCCAACTCCCACAACACATGGGAAACGGAGTCTCTGGTCAAACCTCGAATGAGAACATGGCCTGAGGCTGCTTGGAGCCTCCTACTCTTTCTCCTTGGGATTGAAGACAGGTGGTAACTGGAGTTGCCCACCCAGCTGCAGGGATGAGGTCCCTAGGCATGTGGGACACCGGAGAGAGAAGGAGAGCCATGTCTGGGGTGTGTTCAAAGAGAAAGGGGTGAACAGTGGGTCCTGCCTCTGAGGCGCCCTATCCCTGCCCTTTAGTAAATCATGATCCAGTGGGTGTGGCACTCTGACCAATTGTATCAGTCCTTTCCTCCTTTCTTCGGGAAGACTGAAGAGTGGAGAGAAAATTGGCAACTTCCTTCCCACAAGATAGAAATGTTGTCCTCTCCTCTATGAGCCAGGGAGGAGATTTGGGATAAGAAGAAGGATCTGCCCTTAATATTCACCTTGGTTTTCAGGAGTGAGGAAATTGACCTCGTTTTCCCTTTACCCAAGTCAATTTTCATCCCCTTGGCATCTTGTTACTATTCACTCACTCCATCATTTAATTGCTTCATCCAGGTGGCTGGTGGGGATCACAACTGCTCCTCATTGGACCCCTTCTGCTTCCAGTGATTATCCCTGTCTCCCCCTCAGAGCAGCGCCATATGCCAGAGCGAAGCTGGTGGAACCCGGGACAGCCTTTAGGAGAAGGTTTAATTTAGTGTCATCATCGAGAGCAATGCCCTTGTGTAAAAAGCTCATGCAGAATACACGCACATACAAAAGGAGGTTTTATTGTCCTTGTTTTTAATACCATCCCGTGTCTGTTACACATTTCTCTGCATCTTGCTATTTTCACTTAGCAGTACCCGTGTAAGCCTGGTAAAGAATTTTAATGGTATTCTCAGTACGACAGGAAGCTACTGGAAGTTTTTGAACATGAGGCTGCATTTCGTTCTTTGCAAGATTATTCCAGATCAAGTCCAACAGCATCTGTGACGAAACATCCCTGGACCCCAGGCTCCCAATCCCTACTGGGACCTCCAGTTCCCAGTTTCTTAAACCAACACCCTAGGTTTTCCAGACCCCAGGCTGACCCTCCCCAAACATACTCACATCCAGACAGTCCGCCACCCCCTCCCCAAAGTTCCATCACTCACTGCTCTCTTTGTTCTCACTTGCGATTCCTATATCTGAAGAACTGGTTTCCTTTCAACTCTGCTTCTTTGAAGTTCTCGTCCTTTGAATTATTTTCGCTTCTTTTATTCTTGGGGAAAATTCCTAACGGTTGTTTTCATGAGCATCAGTAACAGGGAGTTTGTGACTAGCAATACACCCTGCCAGAGTCGTTTCAGTGAATGAGTGAATTTAGAGTTTAAAAGAATCTTAGGGGTCATATAAGATAATTGCCCAACCAGCACAAGAATCCATTTTTAGGACTGCTTAATGGTCGCCGAATTAATACTTCCAGGAACTGGGAACTCACTCTTTGAGGCCAGTTTAGTCTATCACTGGACAAACTTGACTGTTAGACTTTTTTTTCTAAAATTTTGCCTTTCTTCTACAGGGTCACTATTCTCAATTTCTAACTTACACTTCTAAAATCAGAATATTACCATTTTACTTCTTAATATCTAATTGTAGTTTCCCCAAATCACAGTGACTGTTTTCTCATAAGGCATATGCTCAGTTTTTAATTTTTTATAGCTTTATTGAGGTATAATTGACATACAGTAAGCTGCACGCATTCAAAGTGTAGGATTTGGTGACTCTTTGACCTATCTAAGCACCTATGAAACCATCAGCACAATAATAAACCATGAATGTATCCATCACCCTCCAAAATTTCCTCATGCTCCTTTATCGTCTTTCTTTCCTACCCCTCCCCTTCCCATCCCCCAGGAACCTCTGATCTACTTTCCGTCACTATAGATTACTTTGCATTTTCCAGAATTTGATGTAGAGGAATCATACAGTACATACTCTACTAGCCTGGTTCCTTTCACTTAGCATCATTACTTTGCGATTCATCCATGTTGCTGTGAGTATCAATAGTTCATTGCTTTTTATTACTGAGAGTATCCTGTTGTATGGTTTTGGGCTGTCATAAATATGTTCTAGTTCCAGTGTTATAAATATGTTCATAATTTTATTTCTCTGTTACATAAATGTTCCAGTTTGGGGCTGTTATAAATAATGCTTTGGTGAACACGTGTAAAAAGTCAAAATGGAATATGCTCTCGTTTCTCTTGGGTAAATATTTAGGACCAAGTGGCTGGATCATATAGTAGATATATGTTTAACTTTTTAAGAAGCTGCCAGGTTGTTTCCCATGTGGTTGTACCATTTTACATTCCCATGAGCAACGTATGAGAGTTCCACTTCCTCCTCATCCTCACCATTCTTCCTTGATACAGTTAGTCTTTTGATTTTTAAGCTCTGCTCATTTTCGATCCTGTGATCTCAGGATACATTGGACATATCGTTCTTTCCCCCAAAGATCTGTGACAGTCTGGCCACCATTTTTGATTACTTGAAAGCACCTGATTAAAACTGAATCATCTAGTCAACAAAAATTATTGTGACTAATACGTACCAAACCTTGTGTTACTCAGGCTAACTTGGATGAAGGCAAGTAGCTCATTTTCTAGCAAACAATTCCAAGACTTAAGTCATATGTTGCCATGGAGCGCCCATGAAATGGAGTGGAAATGGGGTTGGGGGGAGGGCAGTATGAAACAACATGGTGTGTTCTGATACCATGATTTGTTCAAGATTGCTTGGATGCAGCATGCAGGCAGCGGGAAACAAGGGGAGGCAAATCCCTTGTGTGCCATACTAAAGGGCCAGTGATGGAGGAGTTTTGAAGAATGACATGACATGATTGGATCTACACTCTATAGAGCTCACTCTGACAGTGTAAATGAAAAGGATTGTGTTTCTCTTGAGATACAGGCTGTGCGATATCTCTCTCTCTGTTGATTTATCTTCTTTAGATTCCCTCGGTTGGGTTTGGAGCCTTCCTCTCTTAAATCTCACACACCTTTGGCCTTAAAAATCAAAATGGTGCTAACTGGGCTTGGGCCCCAATTGCTGTGTTCTTTAGGTAGGACTGTGGTTTTCAAGGTGTCAGTGCTGACATAGAAAGTGTGTCCTTGTAGAAATGGTCTTTGGCTTGGGCTGCCATCTTACCTGCCAGAGCCCTGCAGGGATGCAATTTCCTGGGGTGTCCATTTGGCAAGATGCTGAGAGAAGCCACCTGGATGAATAGAGGTGAAATGAGAGGCCAGACCTTGGTCCTTAATCTGTGTGTCTGTGCAGTGCCGACATGTAACAGGACACACTGGTATGGTTGCAACATTGTTACAATGTTAACAGACTTCCATATTGGCTGGTAAATAGCAGCTTCTCCGTGTTCTCCAGTTACTGGTACTACACAAAAGGGGTCCTAGGACTCTGCTGTAATGCAACAGCTCACATCCTTCCCAATTGGTGAGTGCCTATACCTTCATCGTTATTGTGGCCATTAAGTATTTTAAATTGATATCATCTTCAAAAGCCACAAATATGCAACCTAATGAAAGATTATGCCAGTCTGATCTAGCATATATATCAGGCTGTGCTGGATGTGGCACTTATGTGTTTAGAAACCAAAACACACTAGTCTCTCTCTAAATCAGCATAAATATTTCACCGATAAACCCGTGGTGTCTGAAGGAAACCATATCACGGAGAATCACTCAAGCAAATCTAAATGAGCACTTCAGCTGTGGTTTATATTTTGTAGAGATTTAAGAGGCTCAGTGTCAACTTCCAAGTCAGTGGCTGATTTTTCAGAGCGAGGGCTGTTTCCTTTCATCCTGACTAGCAGTTGTTTTAGAGTCACGATTAAAGTAAATTTTTTTTTTGGTTAACTTCAATATAATTTTCATCACACTTGATTTTTAGACACTGAAGTTGCCTATAATTGTGTCTGTCCTATCTCTATGGTAATATGGGCAATTATAATGCATTATCCTTTTGTTTTCCTGGTCATTTGTTGATGCCTTTTTGTTGTTGTTGTAAGGATGTGAAAACATAAGGCAATTTCACCAATTACTGGTAATGTTATTCAGATATTTAATTTATTTTCTGCATGCATAATCAGCCATAAATACATTTTAGCTAATGGAGATGACAAGAGTGTAATATAATTTGAGCCCAAACAAATCCAAAATAACATTAGAAGGAAATACGAGACCATGGGATGGAAAGAAACAGGGAACCCAATCTGTCTTTAGTTTCCCTTAAGCCAAATCTTCTAATGTGGCCCAGGTCTTTGGGTTTAATATAAAATGTTGAAAGAGACCAGTAAAACGCATGTTGCATAGTAGGTGCTTAATCAATAATTGTTTCCTTTCTTTCTAAAAACCTGGTTGACTACGTATGTGGTGTTTGCTACGGATTGAACATTTGTGTTTCCCCAAGTTTCATCTGTTGAAACCCAACCCCTGATGTGATGTTATCAGCAGGTTAGGCCTTTGGGAGGTGATTAGGTTAGGAGGGTGGAGCCCTCATGAATGGGATTAGTGCCCTTTTAAGAAGAGACGGGAGAGGGATGACTTCTATCTCTCAGCCATCTGAGGATACAAGGAGAAGATGCCATCTCCAAGGACGCCGGATCTGCTGACGCCTCCATCTTACATTTCCCAGCTTTCAGAACTGCAAGTAAATAAATGTGTGATGGTTAAGCCACCCGGTCTATGATGTTTCTGTTAGAGCAGCCTGAACTCACTAAGACAGCGTTGTTTCATCCTAGGCTGTTCAAACTCTTCCCTCTGCCCTCCAGCCCGATGGCCAAACCTCAGGGCGCAGAGAGAAAGGACAGTACTGACCACAGGAATATTGGAACAAGAGTCAGAACCTGAGTCAAGAGAAAAGGGAAAATACGAGACTGGAACGCCCTTCCTTCCATCCCCAGGAAGTGCCCCCCAAAACAAAACAGAACCTGCTGTGACCCCCTCCTATCTCAGTTGCAAGTTCTATGTGACACCCTACCTGTTGTGCATTTCAGTTATGGGTGACCTCTGCTCTCTGGCTTCTCGAGTTTGCACAGGCCTGGAAAATGCGGGTGAATTTCTTCTGGTGCTAGTAGACTTCCAGCTGCTGCCCAACTTCTCCCTAAAACCCTTCCTTTTTTCAAATACTGATTACACCAGTGAGAAACTCATTTAGTTGCTAATCTGTCTTTAACACCTGCTAATCTCCATTTCTGTCAAAGAGACTGTAACCCAGTTCCTGGCTGCCTTCCAGCTGGGGTGGCACCGGGAACAGGAGGCAACCTATCCAAAAAACTGGCTGCACTCCTATTTCTATAACTCCAGGAAGGCCCACGTCGGATGAGTTTCAGTTGTTGCCTTGCGCAGAGCAAAGTGTGGGAAGGAATTATGAGCATGTGGCTCCACCTGAAGAAACTTATGGCCATCCTGCCACTGCCCTGCTTTCCTCCTAGTTCAGCAACCCCCCTGGGGCCCCAATAGCACAGGGACTAAATCTTTCATTGCCTTATAATAAGAGACGAGGGTCACATTTATGTCCATGGATGAGGACAGTGACAGGCATCTGGGGCTTGGGCGAGGGAGCCTGGGGTAGCTTGGCAGTTACAACGAGGATATAGAAAGTTTTCAAATGTCAAGGGAGCATTTTCCTTGCTTTCGCTCTAAAACAAATGTATCTGTGGCTGACCATGGGCTCTCTCTCCGTGGCTGGTTTCTTTTGCATTTTCTTTCACACACTCAGGCAGGAAGACCTTGATGTCCGTCTCCATCTGTGGAAATAGATTCGAGTGTTTTAAGCCTGTCTAACACTTGCATGCCTGAGGGGCATTGAATGAGAATCTGGGGCTGCAGAGCGGCGTCCTCGATCACGTGTAACCCCAAAATAACTAAATGTCTATTCGCCCCTTGACAGTCCTGTCTCACATTCTGGCTGCCCTTTCCAATATCCATACCACTTGGCATGGCATCTTTTATTTATTTGCTATTTCCCAAAGAGGGGAAGAGGCGAGCTGAGGGGGTGTGGGGCTGAATAAAGTATCCATTTATAATTTTGGTGTGTTCTATGCCACTGGAATTAATGCTAACTCTTTGTGACCCTTAGGGATAGACCTAAAATGAGGAGGTCCTGAGTAGGGCCATTTAATAGATTAAAATTAGAAGAAATATCCACCCGTTTACCACGAAACTTAATGACCCACAGAATTAATAAAAGGAGAGTATGAAGCTACAGTAAGACGTTTTCTCAGGCAGAATTCAAACCTGGGTCTGCCTGACTTCAAAGCTGGTGCTATCAAGCTCAGTGGTGTGGTTGTGACTGTATCGTTGCCAAAGCATGGACGGGGTGGTGCTGGCAGTTGGATCCAACCCATGCCCTCCTGGAGGTCTGGCCAATTACACGTGAATTGGGATGGCTCTCTCTTGCTGCTTTATTTGGTTGGGTAGCAAGCACTTTGAAGCATTGAGTTGAAAATGTGCATATTTATATAATATATTTTAAATTTTTAATTTTTCAAACATCGTGCTCTTCTAGAATGAGGAAATCTAAGCAGTCAACATTTCGTTAACCTGAAATAGGTCCTGAACTAGACATTTAGAGGAAGGGACCTTCTTTTATTCGTTGAGATATAATGAACACACAAGAAAATGCACTGATCTGAAGTGTTGAGTTCAATGAATTGTGACAATTGGATACACGAGTATAACTACCACTCGTAACAGCATAGATCTCCATCGTCCCAGAAACACTTTGACTCCTTCTCAGTCAATTCCTTCCTCACCTCCTACTGCCTGCAATGACTACCTGATTTCTGTCACCTTGGATTAGCTTTGTCTAAATACAGATTCCATATATATGGTTATTCTGATGGTTTGCTTCTTCTGTTTCTGGCTTCTATTGCTTAATGTACGGTTTTTGAGATCCACGTATGTTGTTTTGCGTGTTAGTAGTTCATTCTTTGTATTGCTGTGTAGTAACAAATCCATTATAAAGATTCAACATTTTCCTGTTGATAGACATTTACGTTGTTTCCACTTTTTGGCAATTATCAATATGGCTAAAAACATTTTTGTATGAGGCTTTGGGTAAACATGTCATTTCTTTCTTTCTTTCTTTCTTTTTTGAGGAAGATTAGATCCAAGCTAACTGCTGCTAATCCTCCTTCTTTTTTTTTGCTGAGGAAGACTGGCCCTGAGCTAACATCCATGCCCATCTTCCTCTGCTTTATATGTGGGACGCCTACCACAACATGGCTTGCCAAGCAGTGCCATGTCTGCACCCAGGATCTGAACCAGTGAACCCCAGGCCACCAAAGTGGAACTGGTGCACTTAACCGCTGTGCCACCAGGCCGGCCCCCATGTTTTCATTTCTTTTGGGTAAATATCTAAGAGAAGAATAGGTGGATCAGAGAGTACTACATGTTTAACTTTTATAGGAAACTGCCACATAGTCCTAAAAGTGGTTGTTAACATTTGTATACTCACACCAGCAATGTATGAAAGTTCTAGTTTTTCCACATCCTTGCCAACATTTGGTGTTACTTTTTTTTTTTTTTTTTTTTGCTAAGGAAGATTCGCCCTGAGCTAACGTCTGTGCCTATCTCCCTCTGTTTTGTATGTAGGTCACCACCACAGCATGGCTGCCAGCAAGTGGTGTATGTCCACACCTGGGAACCAAACCTAGGACACCAAAGTGGAGCCCCCCAAGGTCACTAGGCCAAGGGGCCGGCCCCTGTCAGTCTTTCATTTTAGCCATTCTAGCGGGTGTCAAGTGCTATCTGATTATGGTCTTCAATTTACATTCCCTGAGGACTAACGATATTGAACCCTTTTTGAAATCCTCGTTGGCTATCTGTATATCTTCTCTTGTGAAGCATCTGTTCAAGTATTTTTTGAATTTTTAAAAATTTGGTTGCTCATTTTTAAAATTGTTAAGTTATAGTTTTCTGTATATTCTGGATAAAAATCCATTGTCACATACAAATTTTGTAAATATATTTCTCAATCTGTGCCTTGACTGTTCATTGTCTTAATGGTGTCTTTTTATGAGCAGAGGCATTTTAATTTTGATGAAGTCTGATTTTTTAAAATTTACCTTTTAGGTTTTGTGTGGTTTTTTTGTGTCCTGTTCACAAAAACCTTTGTCCAAGCAAGGTTATGAGAATATTCTCGGGGTTCTTTTTTTTGGAAGTGTTAAGTTTCTGAGTTTTATGTCAAAGTACATGAATCATCTTGAATTAATTTTTGTTTATATGGAGAAAAGGGGTCTAGTTTCATTTTTTTTTCCTGCACATAATTCAGTGGTTTTAGCAACATTTGGTAAAAGGATGTTCTTTACCCCATAGAACTAACTTGGCGTCTTCATGAAAAATCAACTGATGGTACAAATGTGGGTCTATTTCTACATACTCTATTCTCTTCCATTGGTCTAGTTTTCTATCCTACTATCCAACTGTCTTGATTATTATTTTCTTTTTTTGAAGAAGATTAGCCCTGAGCTAACATTTGCTGCCAATCCTCCTCTTTTGCTGAGGAAGACTGGCCCTGAGCTAACATCCGTGCCCATCTTCCTCTACTTTATATGTGGGATGCTGCCACAGCATGGCTTGCCAAGTGGTGCCATGTCTGCACCCAGGATCCGAACCAGCGAACCATGGACCACCGAAGTGGAACATGTGAACTTTACCACTGTACCACCAGGCCAGCCCCCCAACTGTCTTGATTATTGTAGCTTTAGTTCAAGACTTAAGATCAGATTGTGTTACTTCTCCAGCTTCGTTCATCTTTTTCAATACTGTTTTGGCTCTTCTAGATCTGTAGTGTTGCCGTATAAATTTTAGAATTATCTCGTGTATTTTTTATAAGTAGCCTGCTGGAATTTTGATTGGAATCATCTTGCTTTTATACACCCGTTTAGGGACAGTGAATATTTTAATAATATTGAGTCTTCTGATCTATGAACATTGTATAACTCTCCATTTATTCAGGTCTTAAATTTTTCTCAGCAATATTTTTTGGTTTTCAGTAGGTGTGTCTTACTAATATCCTACATGCTATATCTTATATCGAATCCTACATAGTCGATACTTTTGATGTTATTGAAAATCATATTGTTTCTTTTTATTTTGAAACATGGTCAAACTTTCCAAAAAGTTATAAGTACAGAACAAAGAAACTTTTTCTGGAAGCAGTTGCCAACATGATATCCTATCAACCCTTAATACTTTAGCATGTATGTCCTGAAAACAAGGATGTTCCCCTAAATAGCCACAATACAACCATCAAAATCAAGAAATGAACATGGATACATTATTAACATATAATGTTCAGACTCCATTCAAGTTTTGTCAATTATCCTCCACATGTGCTCTATAGGAAAAAGATCTGATCCAGAATCGTGTGTTGTATTTAGTTGCACTAGTCTGAAAGAGTTCTTCAGTATTTCTTTAATTTTCATGGCCTTGACAAATTTTAAGATTATTCTGTAAAGTTTGGATTGGTCTGATGTTCCTTTTGATTAGACTCAGGTTATTCATCTTTGGCAGAAATGTCACAGAAAGAAGGCTGTATTCTGCTTATTGCACCCTATCAAGTGGCACAACGTTTTGATTTGTTTCATTACTGATGTTTACTTTGATCCATTGATTGAGATGGTGTCTATTACTATTTATCCCTTTGTAAGAAGTATTGTGTGTGGTGCTATCGAGACTGTCTTATTCTTCATCAAACTTTGTATTTACCCATTTCTATCAGTATGGGCACATGCATTCCCATTTTATTTAATAGGCTTTAATCCATTAATATCAATCTTTATTTTGATGTTTGGATTGTCCCAGATTTGGCTGATAGAGCACCTTCAAGCCGGCTCCCATGTCTTTTTGACACACCCACGTTGTTCTTCCCTTCCTTACTTTCTAACAAAAAAGTGTTCCGGGCTCATCTTTCACTTTTCTTGCTTTAGACCTGGAATCAGCCGTTTATCCAAGAAGCACTCACTCCTTTTATTTCAATGGTGTTCAGAAACCAACATCTGGCCTTAGGGATGCTCATTGCTGTATATGTTGTTTATATGGATATCTATTTATATTTATTGAAAACCACTGGTTTACACCAATACATTCTATTCCATCCAACACCACAGGGTTCATTCTAATTTTCTCTCTTTCTGTATTTGTAAATCCCTTTACTGACAGTGAGAAACTGAACTGCCATTACCCTCAATATGTTTAGTTATTTGATCAATTCCCCTATAGATATCAATCTCCCATCATTGCTGCTACCTCTGCTCACCCTACTCAGAGTCCAACCCCTTGTGCTGGGCTTCCCTCCCTCATAGATGCCCTATTCACCTGCACTTGGCCACCCTCCCCTGTGCAGACAACCCTTGCACTCTGCTCAGACTCTGACATCTCGCAATGGACCAGCCTCTCTTGTAAATGTCCTCTTCGCTATGCTTGGGATTCAGCACCATGTACTGTCCCACAGCAACTTCCCTGCAGGGGTGCCTAATCGTGTTCAGTCCCACCTAATGGCTTTTGGACTGAATTATTCAGGAAGGAAAAGGAAAGAGCTAGCCTGTTTTTCAATTTCAGTGTATTGCTTATATGTGGTTATACAATCAATTTTTTATATCAGCCTTGTGTCCTAAGGCTTTGTCAAATTTACTATCTAGTTTGAGCAGTTTGGTAGATTCCTTTGGACATTCTACATACACAATTAGGTGGTCTGCAAATAATTATAATTTTATCTCTTTTCCAGTCTTTATTCATTTTATTTCTGTTTCTTTTCTTTTTGAGGAAGATCAGTCCTGAGCTAACAACTGCCGCCAATCCTCCTCTTTTTGCTGAGGAAGCCTGGCCCTGAGCTAACATCCATGCCCATCTTCCTCCACTTTATACATGGGACGCCTACCACAGCATGGCTTGCCAAGCAGTGCCATGTCCGCACCCGGGATCTGAGCCGGGAAACCCTCAGCTGCCGAATCAGAACATGTGCACTTAACCACTGCACTACCAGGCTGGCCCCTTTCTTTTCTTTTTTATTGCACTGCGTATGAGTTCCAGGATAATGTTGAATACAAGTGGTGAGAACAAACATCATTTCCTTGTTTTTAATCTGGGGGAAAAGGATTAACATTAAGTATGGTAAGAGATACGGTGGTAGCTGTAGGTTTTTCGTAGATTTACTGTTAAGCTTGAGAAAGTTTTTTTTTTCTTATTCCTAGTTTGCTGAGTTTTTTTTTTTTAATCATAAAAGGTATTGAATTTCTGCATCTTGGGATGATTATATGATTTTTCTCTTTCCTTTCACTAATGTGATATATTACATTAATTGATTTTTTGAATGTTAAATCAATCTTATATTCCTAGGATAAATCCTACCTGGTCAAGATGTATTAACTTTTAAAAATATATTACTGAATTCTTCTTGCTAAGATTTTCGTAAGGGTTTTTGCATCCCTTTATAAGGCATTTTGGCCTGTGATTTTCTTTTCTGTAATCATCTTTGTCAAATGTCAATATCAGGGTTATGTGGGCCTCCTAAAAGGAGTTGAAGAGTGTTTCATCCTCTATTTTCTGAAAGAGTTGTGTAGAATTGATATAATTTCTTCTTTAAAAGTTTTCTAAAATTCCCTGGTGACGCCATCAAGGCCTGGAGTTTTCTCTGTGGAAAAGCTTTTTATTAAATTATGGACTCAATTTCTTTAACGCATACGATGATATTTAGATTTTTTTTCTTCATGTCGGTTTTGATAATCTATTTTTTCAAGGAATCTATTTTATTTCATTCTTAAAGTTGTTCAAAATACTCCCTGACTGTCCTTTTAATGTCTGTGTGGTCTGTAATGATGTTCCTCTTTTCATTCCTGTTGTAGATAGTTCATATTTTCTCCATTTTTTTTTTTTTTTGGTCTTGTAGGGGTTTATCAATTTTATTAGGCTTTTTAAAGAACCAGCTTGTGAGTTTATTTTCTCTACTGTTTTTCACTTTGTTAATTTTTGCTGTTTATGATTTCCTTCCTTCTTAATTTTTTCTTCTTTTTCTAGTTTGTCAAGGTAAAACCTAACATAAGGGGTTGAAAAATAAAGGACTAGATTGTAAATAAAGGCTTTGTGAGCCATGCAGTCTCTGTTACAACTACCCCACTTTTCCATTGTGGTATGAAGGCGACTTAGACAAAATATGAATGACTGAGTGTGCCCGTGTTCCGATAAAACTTTATTTATAAAAACAGGCAGCAAACTGGACTTAGCCCATGACCATAGTTTACTGGCTCCTGCTTTCGATTATTGATTTAAAACTGTATCCTTTTCAAATAATAAGCATTTGATGCAATAAATTTTCCTGAAAGTTTATAATTTTCCTCATCATCTCTTCTTTGATCTATCAGTTAGTTATAAATGTGTCGTTTAATTCACAAATTGGGGGGTTTCTAGATACTTTACTTTTTGTTGAATTATAATTTAATGCTGTTGTGGTTAGAGAGTATCTTCTGTATGATTTTAAAATTTTTATATTTATTAAATTCTTGGAGAATGTTCTGTGTTGATTTACTTTGTTTTAAAGTATGCTTTT
Source organism: Equus przewalskii (assembly GCF_037783145.1). Classification (NCBI taxonomy): domain Eukaryota; kingdom Metazoa; phylum Chordata; class Mammalia; order Perissodactyla; family Equidae; genus Equus; species Equus przewalskii. The sequence continues at coordinate 29,416,868 of NC_091842.1, read as the reverse complement.
CCTTTTACAATTTTACTTTATTTGAAGTCAATTTACTTTGTTTGAAGCTCTGTTGTTAGGCCATTACATTTAGAATTTTTGTATCTATTTGATGAATTGATACTTTCATCATTATGAAATACTGCTTCTCACCTATAGTAGTACAATTTTCTTTAATTAGAATTTTTTGGTATCAGTTTTGCCATGCCAGCTTTCTTATACTCAGTATTTCTATGTTATACATTGTCAAGCAATCTATATTTTTCTTTATAATTAAAGTGCATGCGTGTTTTTTTTTGTAACCTGCATATAGTTAGTTGTTATATCCCCCCAACCAGTCTGACAGTCTCTGCCTTTTAATTGGATGGTTTTCTTCATTTATATTTAATATAATTGAGTTTTAGTCTCCCACTTTGAATTTTTATTTCTATCCCTCTTGTTCTTTGTTCTATTTTGTTCCTTTTTCTGCTTTCTTCTGGGTAAATTTTGTCTTTTAATAGTCTATTGTTTTCTGTAATTAAGTTTTAGGTATGCATTTTTACGTTATTATCAAGCAGTTGCTGTGGAGATTACAATACATTATTTTAAATGATCACAGGCTACTTCAAGTAATATTCCACTACTTCATAGAAAGTTCAAGAACCTTATATTAGTTAGATTCCAATTATTTCCTCCTTTCTGCTGTCATCTTCTGTTTTACTGCTACGTATGTTATAAGCCCCACAATTCATTGCTGTCGTATTGGCTTTAAATAGTTAATAGCCTTTTAATGAAATTTAAGAAAATGTATTTAAATAAAATAAAGGCATTTTACATTGAATCAGGTATTCACCCTTTCTAGTACTCTTCATTTCTACTGATTTCAAAGTTCCCTCTGGTATTATTTCCCTTCTGCCTGAATTACTTTTTTCATCATTTCTTACAGTGCAGGTATACTGGACATGAATTCTCTCAGCTTTTGTCTATCTGAGAATTTCTATGTTTCTCCTTGAATTTGAAGGATATTTTTTTCTGATATAGAGTTCTAGGTTGACTTTTTTTTCTTTCAATGTTTTATAGTTGCCAGTGCATTTTTTTTCTGGTCTTTATTGTTTCTACTGAGAAGGCAGCCATCATTCATATAATTTTTTTCCAATGTATGTACTGTGTCTTTTATCCCTGGTTACTTTTAAGATTTTCTCTGCATTTTTGGTTTTCTGCAGTCTGACCGCAATATGCCTAGGTGAGCTTCTCTTTGTATTTATCCCTCTTGGGGTTCACTAAACTTCCTGGATATGTCGGTTAATATCTTTAATCCTTCTTGGGCCATTCTCAGTCATTTTCACTTCACACATGTCTTCTCTATTCTCTTTCTAAGTTTCCAATTACACATATGTTGGACCATTTGATACTGTGCCACGGATCTCAAATGCCCAATTTTTTTTCTTACTCTTTTTCTATTTGTGTTTTAGTTTGGATGCTTTCTACTGAACCAGCCACTAATTCACTTATTATTTCCTCCTTTATGTTCAGTCTGCTCTTCAGTCAATCTAGTAAATTCTTTTTTTCTGATATTTTATTTTTCATGTCTTGCATTTCCAGTTGATTCTTTGTATAGTTCATATGTCTCTGCTAAATTCCCTATCTTGCCATGCATTTTATCCATCTTTTCTGCTAGATCCTTTAACATTTTTATCATAGTTATTTTGCAGTCCCTGTTTGGTAATTCCAATTTTCTGTTTTATCTCTGTATCATGATTACATTTTTTTGTTGTGGTTTGATATATCTTGTGATTTTTTTTGATTGTATGCTGGACATACAGAAATAGTAAAGACTGTGGTCAATAATGTTTACCTCCAGAAAGGGATACACCCTTTCTTATGTTAGGCTACCAGGGTGGAGGCTGATTCATTCTGATATGTAGTTGTACCCAGTCTGGGGTTTATTAAGTCTTTTTTTCTTTTTTTTTGAGGAAGATCAGCCCTGACCTAACATCTGCTGCCAATCCTCCTCTTTTTGCTGAGGAAGACTGGCCCTGAGCTAACATCCGTGCCCATCTTCTTCTACTTTATATGTGGGACACCTGCCACAGCATGGCTTGCCAAGCAGTGCCATGTCCGCACCCAGGACCCGAACCAGCAAACCCCAGGACCGCTGAAGTGGAACATGTGAACTTAACCACTGCGCCACTGGGCTGGCCCTTGAGTCTTTTGTTTGATTCAATTTCCCCCTGGCTTCCAGTGATTTGAGTGTAGCATCAGGGATCTGGGTGCTAGTGAGATTATAGCAATCTTTCTGTGCTGCACAAAAAAGTTGCCAGCTTTCAGAAATGTAGGGGATCTTTCCTGATCTACCACCAACCTGCCAGCTTATTGGGTTTCTGGGGAGTTCTCTTTGCTTTCCAGTCCTGCTCTCTGCTTTTAGCCTAGGAGATTTTTCAGCCCTGCTTTCCTGTGTCTGGGTCTTCTGAGAGTTGTAGCTAGAGTCACCATAAGGACTAGAATGCCCTCAAAGGAGACTTGTATTGCATCTATTCTCCTTTCCCCCACTCTTTGACGGTTGAAAGCCTGAAACGTCTTGTGCCTTCTCTCGGTTCTGCCAGCCTGCCTTGGTCTTTCTTAAGCGAAAGTCCAAGTGCATGGGAGAGAGATTTCCCTCATCTCTCCCACCGGCCCCTTCATTCTTTTTGCACAGCAACATTGTCACACCTGAGGAGGGATGATGCCTTCCACGGGGGAATCTTTCTCACCTCTTTCTCTACTCCTCCTTTTGATGCACAATTCCCACCAGATAAAGACCTGTGAGAAAGTATTAGTGGATGAGTGGAAACTGGCTTTGTGGCTGGTTCTCCTTGAAATTCTAATTTCTCATGCCAGCCTCCACATAGCTATGAAAAGATTTTTAGAAATTTGATGCTTTTTCCCCTTCTCTACAGTTTCACTAGAGATGAGGGCAGTGGTGAGTTTCCCATTTGCATAAAGGGGCTCTCACTTTCTGGAGGTTAATTCTTTTGGGGTGTGTGTGTGTGTGTCTTGAGCTCTTTGGTACAGCTTAAGTGACTTGTTTTGGTTTTTTGGGTAAGAGCCACCTTCTCTCATGATTTTCTATTTCTGAAATGGAAGGAAACCCACTGACTTTCTTGTAACTACTAAAATTTCCAGATAAATTGGAGATACAATGCAAAAAAGGTTGATAATGCTGTTCAACCAATGTGGTACATTGATTACAATAATACCTTTGATTATCCATCCATCCCTATATCCAGAACCTTTACAATATGACTTTGTAGCTTCTTTCATAACTAGGTGGAACTTATTTCCCTTCCCCTTAAATCTGGGCTTACCTTGAAAATTACTGTGACTAGCAGAATGTGGTGGAAGTGACAGCATGTCAGTACTGAGACTAGACCTCAACAGAACTTGTATCTTCTGCTTTTTCTCTTGGAACTCTGCCTAGGTGCCATGAGCTAGCCTGATGGACGTAGAGATATGCAGGGCTCAGTTACTCCCTCTACTCCAACCGACAGCCAACCAACCATGAGACATGTAATGCTATCTTTGACCATCTAGCTCCCAATGACTTTGCCAGCTGACTGCAGGCACAAGATGAAATCACCTGAGCATTGTTCAGATCAATAGAACATCCCTGCTCACCAACAGACACCTCAGCAATAACAAATGCTTATTGCTTTAAACCATTGCGTATTGGGGAATTTTGTTACTCAGGAATAGGTAATTGGTACAAGTGATACAACCAAAGTTTCCTTCCTGCGAATGAAGATTGGAATTATCCTCTGCAATAAGGAGGCGGTGACTTTCATCAGCAAAGTCCTTCTGAAGCATCCAGTCATCTGCTGAGATTGGAAGAATACAGAATTACTTTTTTCAGTAGCCTGCATTACAGTCCCACTTGGGGAGAAACTGTTTGTGTTTTGGAAAAATACGGCAGAAACCTTGTTATCTGATATAATTAGACCTGATAGTTGGCTGGTTAATCTAGCAGAAAAATCAGAGTTGCCTGTTAGCCATGAGCTTTCAACATTCTGTGGAGAGCAGGCAGTACATTTTGCAGAGGAGATGGAGAGCGTGGGTCATTTTGATAAGGTGGATTTAGTGGGGGTTGGTTAGGAACATTGCTTCTGTAGCTTATGGCTCCCCTGTTTAAGGAAAGATGTGGAATTGATGTAAATTGATCCAAATCCAAATTGATGTCATTGATCCAAATCACAGATGTGGAAATGATGCCCCTCATTTGCTCGTTAATACAGAAGACTTTACTGTATTTTTCCAAACAAATAAGGATTTATTGAGACCCCTTTGGGAGCTTGATGAAATGAGGAACTGTGTTGTGTTCACCCACTACATCCCAAGTACGAGGGTGCCTGGCACAGATTAGGTACCATCTACTGGTTGAATTTAGAAGTAGAAGGAACTTATATCATTTTATTGAAGCAAGGCACGAATTAATAATTTAAAATCCCGCAACCAGGTTTCTTTTAAGGGGAGACCTACTGCTATTTAGGAAAATGATTTTATATAGACCACTCAGGTTTGGAAGGTGGTGAGCTGGTAAGTCATAGTTAGGAAGGAGATAGTGAAACTAAGAGACTGAAAACTGGCCTGCGTAAGAGATTAACAGTAACTTGGAGTTCTGGTTTGCGTGGAGCAAAGGAAAGCCTAGGATGAGGAAGGAGATAGAAGTTGGGGCTGAGCTAGTGGTCCATGAGAATCCTGTTGGCAGGCAGAGAGATTGAAAGAATTTTAAGACAGCGAGGGGCTTTATTGCTACGTTTTTGGCTGTGCCGTGGTATAAAATCATCTTCGTTGCTCCAAATTTTCAGTAAAAGTCTGGTACACTTACAGCCTGGGTTAAGGGAGATCAGTATCCAGTAACAGTGCAGAAATGGACAGAGAGTGAGTTTATCCACAAACTGAATGGTCTCACCTGAATTGTGGGACTCTGAGCTAGAAACGACTAAGTGATTGTGACAACCTTGTCCCAATGTCTCAAGAATCTCCACAGAGATGGCGCTCAATGCTGAGCATATGGTATGTGGCTTAAGCTAATTTCATTTGAATTTCAAAGGAGTGGGTGACTCAGGGAAGCTGGTAAGAGATGGCGTGGTTCTCATTTTAGATATCAAGAAAACAGACCTTTCAGGAGCCTGGCAAACTGATGGGCACGAGATTCGAGGAGTGAGCAAATCTTCTGGAAAAGGGTGCTCCACAGGAAATTTTTACCTTCACGCCTAGTTCTCACAAACGTAACAGGGGGAGTAAGACATATGGAAACACCCTGCAGCTTTTTCTGCTTTAACTTACACTCAAAATATGTTCCGTGGTTTTAAGTATGTGTTTAAAAAAACTGCATATATTTGTTTCTTCCCTGGTTGGAGGTAATGATTGTAGCCCTCTTAATTGATAAAATCTGTGCAAACATCATTTTCTTTTCTCTCTCTCATACTGAAATTTGGATAATAGGAATTTCTAAAGAATATTCCTCAGACTGTCTTTAGCAACATCCCATGATTTTAATATTTTTGTGGTTAGAAAACTTCTTCCTTGCCCGCTTGAGTATCACCCAAGCTTCTCATAACATACGTGTGGAGCAACAGGATGATGCTGGCTACTCGGTCACTCTGGAGAGAGATGGGGGAAAGGTGAGCCTACTTAGGCATCTTCCAAAGAGGTTTAGTCATTGAAGGACCTGGTTATAAAGGTTTGCAGCGTGGGCGTCAGATCAGAGCTGGAGCCCCGGGGTAGAAATATGTCTCACTCCCCTAGCCCCACCTTTGGGATCTGTTTCTTGGAGTAGGTGACTACCTGCCTCCAGGTATCTCGTGATGGAGGAAGCAAGGAGACCCTGGTACATGCCACACCTCCACTTCTGCCCCCCGAATTGAATTGTAGGGGTTGTACCGTTCAGATGGAGACCTTGGCGCTTGGAAGGGAATCCTAAATTCTTGGTCATTGAAAGGTGGTACAGCACTCTAATTCTAGGGTTCAATGCACTTGGGTTCAAATTATGACATCCTTAGTGATTATGTTTCCCCCACTGAGTAGTTATTACTTAACTTTTCCAAGCTTTAACTTCCACATCTGTAAAAAGAGGATAATTAAACATACATTTATCAAGGAATTGTTTTTCTTTAGAAAATTCTATTGATTGCATTCCATTCCATGCTAGAGATTCTGACTTAATTGGTTTGGGCTGCAGCCTGGACTTTGGGGTTTTAAAATATCCCCAAGTGATTATAACATGCAGGAGAGGGAGAGGAGGAGTCGGAGGAGGGTGGGGAGAGAGCATGCCACCTATTGACTGTGTGTCTTTTAGAGCAAGTTACTTAACTTCCCTCCTTTTCAATCTCTTCATCAGAAAAATGGAGATAATAATAGTAGCTACTTAATGGGGTTCTTACAAATACTAAGTTAACATATTTCCAGCACTCAGAAGGGTGTGCACCATACAGACAGGGCTAGTGAAGTGTTTGCTATTATTATCAATGGTTAAAATGATTATAAACAGATCATATATCCTTCTTCACTAGCTTTGGTGTACAAAACGGGATCACTTTTCTTTTGTTTTAAAAGCATTTTATTATAAGTAAAACATATATTCGTAAAAGTGTGGAAGTCACAAGTGGCTGCTTGGTGAACGTTCAGAGGTGGACCCACTACCCAGTTGCACACGTATAACATGACCTAGAAGCCGGGAAGTTTCCTCTGTTCCTCCCCAATCATTCTGTCCTTCAAAGGTCACCATGATTCTGACGTCTACCACATACATTAGTTTTTCCTATCTTGGATTTTTGATAAATGGAGTCATTCTGCACGTGCCCTTTTGGTTCTGATTTCTTACGTTCTACATTTTATCTACAAAATGCATCTATAATTTTGTGTCTCACAGAAGTTTGCTCATTCCAACTGCTGTGTAATATACCATTGTCTGACTCCATCACAATCTGTTTATTTATTTATTATACCACTGAATAATTGGGTGGGTTCCAGTTTGGGGCCATTGTGAATAAGGCCTCTATAAATTTTTTTTTTTTTTTGAGGAAGATCAGCCCTGAGCTAACATCTGCCACCAATCTTCCTCTTTTTGCTGAGGAAGACTGACCCTGAGCTAACATCCGTGCCCATCTTCCTCTACTTTATATGAGGGACGCCTGCCACAGCATGGCTTGATAAGCAGTGCATAGGTCTACACCCAGGCTCTGAACCTGCGAACCCCGGGCTGCCTAAGCAGCGCACATGAACTTAACCACTATGCCACTGTGCCGGCCCCTATACAGATCTTTTGATGGATGTATATGCTCATTTATGTTAAGAATGTTCCTAGGAGTGAAATTCAGGGGTGGAAAAGTCGGTGTATGTTAGGCTTAGTAGATCTTGACTGACAGTTCTCCAAAGTGCTGTGTCCGTGTACACTACCATGAGCAGCGTATGCAAGTGCTTTTTTGCTGATCCTTGTTATTGTGACTTGAATATTAATTGTTCTGGTGGATAACTCACTGTTGCTTTAAGTTGCCCTTCCCTGATAAATGATAATGTGGATCACTTTTCATAAGCTTATTGGATATCCTTTACAGGGCCTGTTCAATTCATCTGCCCATTTAAAAAAATTGAGTTGTCTGTCTCTTATTTATATTGATTTATAGTTCTTTATATATCTAATTATGAGTCCTTTGTTACACATTTGTATCTTCTCCCACTACACAATGTGGCTTACTTTTTAAAATAATGTTCTTTGAGCTGAATTTCTTAATTTTAACAAAATTTATCTATCCCTTCCTTCTTCCTTTATGGTTAGGGCTTTTGTCCTGGTGTTCTGTTTAAGAAATCTTTGCCTCTCTCGGCATCATAAAAATATTCTTGGGGCTGGCCTGGTGGCGTAGTGGTTAAGTTCATGCGCTCCACTTCGGCAGCCCAGGGTTCTCTGGTTCGCATCCTGGGCGGGTACCTACGGACCACTCATCAAGCCATGCTGTGGTGGTGTCCCACATAGAAGAACTAGAAGGACTTACAACTAGGATGTACAACTGTGTCTGGGACTTTGGGGAGGAAAAAAAAGAGGAAGATTGGCAACAGATGTTAGCTCAGGGCCAATCTTCCTCACCAACAAAAAACACACCTTAAAAAATTTTTTTAATTTCCTAATTTTTTGTTACTAGTGAATAGAAATACAATTGTGTTTTATTTATTGACTTTGTATCCAGCATTTTTACTAAAATTACTTATTCTAATATTTATTTGAAGATTCTTTTGCATTTTCTTTCTTTTCTTTTTTTTTTTAAGATTGGCACCTGAGCTAACAACTGTTGCCAATCTTTTTAGTTGTGGGTCCTTCTAGTTGTGGCGCATGGGACGCCACCTCAATGTGACCTGATGAGCAGTGCTATGTCCGCACCCAGGATCCAAACCCTGGGCTGCTGCAGCGGAGTGCGTGAACCTAACCACTCGGCCACGGGGCTGGCCCCTGCATTTTCTATGCATACAACCATGCTGTCTGGGAATAGTGATAGCTTTGTTTCTTCCTTTCCTAATCTATACTTTGTTTTTGCCTTATTGCACTGAAGAAGACCTCTCATGCAATGTTACATAGCAGTAATGACAGCAGACTTCTTTGTCTCCTTCCCAACCTCAGAGAGAAAGCTTTTAATATTTTGCCAATAAATGTTTCCATTATGGTGTTTGTAAATATGTTTTATCCATTTAAAAAAGTTTCCTTCAATTCTTAATTTGCTAAAAAAATTTTTAAAATTATGAATGACTCTTCAATTGTGTCAAATGCATTTTCTGTATTTATTGAGATATTGATTTTTTTTCTTTAACATATTATTGTGCTTAATTACATTGATATAGTTTTGCATTATAAGCAAACATTGCTTTCCCAGAATAAATTCAACTCACGTGTGTGTGTATTTTGCTGAATTTGATTAGCTCATATCGGATTCAGTATTTTTGCACCTATGCTCATGAGAGAGATTGGTCTGAAATTTTTCTTTATTGTAATGTCCTTTATCAGGTTTTTATATTATGAATATTCTGTCAACATAACATGAGTTGGTAAGTGCATTCTCTTTCTCTGTTCTCTGAAAGATTTTGTATAAGATTGATGTTATTTCTTCCTTAAATATTTGGAAGAATTAACCAGTGTGGCTATTTGGGTCTGGAGGGTGTGTGTGTGTGTGCACACTTGTGTGTAAAAGCTTTTAAATTATGGATTCAAGGTTTTAAGAGGTACAAGATTATTCATGTATGCTAATCGTTATGTAGGTTTGGTAAATCGAGTTTTTCATAGAATTCCTTCATTTCACAACAATTTTCACATTTACTGGCTTAAAGTTTTTCAATATGTCCTCTTAGGATCCTTTAATGTTTGTAGAATCATGAGTGATTTTCTCTCTTTTATTCCTAATATTGGTAATTTAGTTTTCTCTCCTTTTTTCTTTGATCAGTCATGCTTGGCATTTATTTATTTATTTTATTTTATTTTTTAAATTTTTTATTTTTTTAATTGCAGTAACATTAGATTATAACAATACATAGCCTTCAGATGTACATCATAATATATTTCGAATTCTGTGTAGATTACATCATGTTCACCACCCAAAAACTACTTATAGTGCATCCCCTCACATGTGAGCCTAATCACCCCTTTTGCCCTCCCCCTACCCCTATGGTAACCACCAATCCAATCTCCATTGCTATGTGTTTATTTGTCGTTGTTTTTATCTTCTACTTATTTCATTTGTCCTTTTAAAGAATCAATTTTTGGCTTTGCTGATTTTTCTTAGGCACGTTTGTTTTCTATTTCATTACTTTCTTCTATTGTTGTTGTTGTTGTTCTCATCATTATTTTGGGGGGAATTTCATTTCCGGTCTTTTTTCTAGCCTCTTGAGATCGATGCCTATGTACTTGATTTTCACCCTTTCTCCCTTTTAGCCTAGGCATTTAAAGCTGTAAATGTCTCTCTAGGTAGTGCTTTAGTTCCATTATGTCTCTTTCTGGGACATCCGTGAAGGGCAGTGGTGAAAGGAAACCCTCCCAGTGGGCAGAGCTCAGAGCAGTGCACCTGGTTGTTCACTCAGCTTGGAAGGAGAAATGGCCAGACGTGATTATTTACTGATTCACGGGAAATGGCCAATGGTTTGGCTGGATGGTCAGGGACTCAGAAAGAAGAGGATTGGAAATTTGGTGACAAGGAAATTTGGGGAAGAGGTATGTGGATAGACCTCTCTGAATGGGTAAAAAAAGTGAAGATGTTTGTGTCCTATGTGAATGCTAACCAAAGGGCGACCTCAGCCGAGGAGGGTTTTAATACTCAAGTGATGGGATGACCTGTGCTGTGGATACCAGTCAGACACATTTCCCCAGCCAATGGGCTCGTGACAAAGTGGCTGTGGTGGCAGGGATGGAGGTTATGCATGGATTCAGCAACATGGACTTCTGTTCACCAAGGTGGACCTGGCTATGGCCATTGCTAGGTACCCAATATGCTAGCAGCAGAGACCAACACTGAGCCCTCAACATGGCACCATTTCCTGGGATGATCAGCTAGCTACCTAGTGGCAGTTTGATTGCACTGGACCCCTTCCATCGTGGAAGGGGCAGCATTCTGTTCTTACTGGAGTAGACGTTTACTCTAGATATGGACTTGCCTTCCCTGCACACAATGCTTCTGCCAGGAGTTCCATCCATGAACTTACAGAATGTCTTATTCACCATCATGGTATTGCACACAGTATTGCACTGATTAAGGAACTGACTTCATTATAAATGAAGGACAGCAATGGGCCCATGCTCATGGAATTCACTGGTCTTACCGTGTTCCCCACCATCCTGAAGCAGCTGGCTTGAAAAAATAGTAGAATGGCCTTTGAAGACTCAGTTACAGTGCCATCTAGGTGGCAATACCCTGCACGGCTGGGGCAGGGTTCTCCAGAAACCTGTATGTGGTCTGAGTCGGCATCCAATATATGGTACTGCTCCTCCCATAGCTAGGACTCGTGGTTCCAGGAATCAAGGGGTGGCAAGAAGAATGACCCTGGAGGGACTCAGAGATCATCAGGGCCACCACTCCCTGACAGCCCCAGTGGATGCACGTACTTGTCTGGGTTCACAGTCTCACCGCTGGAGAAGAAGTTTGCCTCAGGATGAATCAGGCTTCAAGTCTCCCCTATATTTGATGTAGATGCTATTTAGAGGAGACTTTGGGCCTTAGGCCATAGAGTTGATGTGGGAATGAGTTAAGTCCTTTGGGACTGTTAGGATGGAATGAATGTAGTTTCACACAAGAAGGACATGAATTTGGGAGGTCAGGGGCAGAATATTATGATCTAAATTGTGTCGCCCCAAAACTCATATGATGAAGCCCTGCCCCCCCAATGTGAGTATATTTGGAGATGGGGCCTTTATGGTGGTAAAGTTAAATGACGTCATAAGGGGGGGGCCCCTGATCTCATAGAACCAGGGTCCTTAGAAGAAGAAGGGACAGCAAAGCTCTCTTTCTGCTCACACACAAGGACAGATCTCGTGAGGATGCAGTGAGAAGGCAGCAGTCTGCAAGCCAGGAAGGGAGTCCCCACCAGAAACTGAATCAGCCTGAACCTTGATCTTGGACTTGTAGCCTACAGGGCTGTAAGAAGATAAATTGCTGTTGTGTAAGCCACGCAGTCTGGTGTTCTGTTACAGAAACCTGAGCGTATAAGACAAGCTCTATTCCAAAGTGTAGGCAGGTCATATTTTGATTAACATCTACTTAAATATATTTTCTCATTTTCCTTATGGTTTTTTCTTTGATGTGTTATTTAGTAAGTAAATTGCTTAATTTCCAAACATTTGAGGATTTTCTAATTATCTTTCTGTTATAGATTTCTAGTTTAACTTTACTGTTGACAGAGAACATATTCTGTATGATTTTTGTTGAGACTTGATTTTTTATCTATTTTTTTTTTGTCTTTCTCTCCCCAAAGCCCCCCAGTACGTAGTTGTATATTCTAGTTGTAGGTCCTTATGGCTGTGCTTATGTGGGACACCACCTCAGCATGGCTTGATGAGTGGTGCCGTGTCCGCTCCCAGGATCCCAATTGACAAAACCCTGGGCCACCAAGGCGGAGACTGCAAACTTAATCACTTGGCCATGGGGCTGGCCCTTGATCTATTTTTATAAACTGCCCATGTGTACTTGAAAAATATATGTATTCTGAGGTTATTTGGTGTAGTGATTTATAAATGCCAATAATGTCAAATTGCTTGACGGTGTTTTTCAAAATACCTATATCTATACCGTTTTTCTGTCTGCTTTTTCTATCTGTTTACTAAAAGGGGTGTACTTTGTATAGCTCTTTTTTTTTATGTCAACTTTTGCTTCATATATTTTGAGACTAGGTTATTAGGCACACGCAAATTTAGCTTTCTTGCGGATTAACCCTTTCATCATTATGAAGTGTTCTTTAATATGTTTCTTGCTGTAAAGTCTGCTTTGTCTGATATTATTATAGCTACACTGGCTTCAGGGTATCTCTGGTATATTTTTTCTATCCTTTTACTTTCATCATTTATACATCTTCACATCATAGATCTGTCTCTTATAAGCAGCATATAGTTAGTTCTTTTTATTCAAGTTGACAATCTCTTTTTGAATTGGTGTATTTGGTCCATTTAAATTTAATACTAACGACTGAAATATTTACATTTAAGTACGCCATCATATTTTTGTTCCGCTGATTTACGTTTTCTTTTAGATTCATTAATGATTTGTTATTCGTCCCTTTTGCCCATTTTTTTTTTAGCTTATTAGCATGCATTCTCTTATTTTTCTTTTAGGAGTTTCAGTAGAAATTACAATCTGTCTCGTTGACTTATTAAGGTCTACTTTATGCTACCATTTTTTCCTCTCTACCAGAAAAGCTAGATTTACATCAGTTTACTTCTATTTAACCTCTCCTACCTCTTGTGTAATGTTATCATATATTTTAATTCTAAGAATGTGTTATACTACGTGACATACTATCAATGTTTTAGCAATCAATATTCATTTAGATTTACTCACATAAATCCTTTCCAGTAATCTTTATTCCTTCCTCTATTGCCATAATCTTCTCTAGGATCAGTCTTTCTACGTGAAGAGCTCCCTTTAGCACTTCCTCTAATACTAGTCTGCTGTAATTTGCTCTCTTAGTTTTTATATGTAGAAAATTTTTTTATTCTGCATTCGCTTTAGAGGGATATTTGTGTTGGGTATAGATCTCTAGGTTGACAGTTATTTTCTGCCTACATTTTAAAGATAAAACTTCATTGTCTTTTATTTTCTATCATTTCAGTTGAGAAATCTGCTGTATATTCTTTGGAAACTATAATACCTTTTCTGTCCCCTGGCTGCTTTTTGCAGGCTTTTCTTCATCTTTGGTTTGCAACAAAGTGCCTAGATATTTTTTTGTATATATATTCATTTTCTCTCAGTGTTTGTAGAACTTCTTGAATCTATGGAATGATCCTCTATCAGTTTTGGAAAATTTCAAATCTTATCCTTTCAAATATTTATGTCCTATCTTTTCTATTCTCTCCTTCTGAGACTCTAATTACACATGTTACACTATTTCCTCATGTCCTATGGGTTGTTTCCCATATTTTCCTCTTCTGTGCCTCAATTTGGATGCATTTTACTTATTTACCTTCCATTTCACTAATCTTCCTTGCTCTGTTTTATCTTCTGCTAAAACTGCTACTGAATTATAAATGAGTTACTGCATTTTTTAATTTTAGAATTTCCATTTGTTCTTTTTTTTATAGATTCTAATTCTATTATAAATTCTCCATATTTCTCTGTTTTTGGACCTAATCATATATATGATAACTCAATATCTGGATCATTTCTGAAATAGTTTCTGTTGTCTGATAATTTTTTGTTGAATGCTGGGTATTTTGTATGGAATTCGTATAGAAGCTCTGTATAATATTATCTTCTGCTACAGGCATTTAATATTCTTCTCACAGCCAGGAGGAGCACAAGCAGGTCACCTTGATTTAGTGGAGGCTGGGTTTCAGGTCTTATGAGTCCTGGCTCTGTTCCCAGCTTGACCATACTCCTAAGGTGTGATGCTTAGAGCAAGGGCATTGCCCATTGGAGGTTTCAACTCAAATCTACTTTTTTTTCCACCTCTAGCCATCACCTACTCTCTTTGGCATCCTTAGACCTCCAAATTTTGTCTCTGCAACCCTAACGTTTTAGCTTCTTAGCACATGCGTTGTTCTTAGATTCTCAGCGTCTTGTTCAACGTGTGTGCATCTTGGACGCTTGCAAAGGGCTTTGATGGAATATTGTATGTAGAATTTTTGGCTCGCTTCTCACAAATTCCTTGTTCCTCTGGGATATTTGATCCTAGAAAGTCCTCAAAGGTTTGGAATTAAGCAATATACTTATTAAACAACACATGCATTGGTTGTCCTGAACTTCAATTTTGGTTCCCAGCTTTGTAGGATAGCTGCAAGTCCTAGGTTGCTGCTTTCTATTTGACCTCTGTGCCCGGTACTCTGACATTCCTCAAGGGGAAAAAATCACTGGCCAGTATGGGGATCACCCCAATATTGTCCTCATCTCTCCATGATCTTTCCCCATCAATTCCTGGCTGCCTTGATTGCCTTTCAATGCTTTCAAACAATCTTTTTTGGGGGGTGCAAGTATTTGAACCAGTTTTTACAGTTATTATTGGCAGAAGATTTAGTGTGATATGCCACTGTCATAGCCAAAAGTAGAAGTTGGGGCACATTTCTTTTATTATTTAAATTTCATGTCTCTGAAATATTGTGAAAATGTCTTTTTTCCTTACCAGAGTCCTTTCTCCTAAGGTAATTCTAGTAATGCTAGAATGCTTACACTCTTCAAGGAGGCAAATTTGCTTACCATTCCTGTGGAAAGAAAAATAAAAACAAAATTCCTGCTCAGTTGGCCGAGGAATTGTGTTGTTTCTGGTTTGGGTAGTTGTCATCTTTATATGGTCACTCTTGAAACACCAGGTTTTCTGGCTATGCTGGTGTAATCCTTAAATTCTAGCATAAAACCAGCAATGACCTGGGATTACACTGCTGCCAAAAACCCAATGACTCAGTTTATCTTCCTACTGACTAAAATCACTTGAGTAACATATTGTTCCAATTGATGTCCTCTCTGGGTGCAGGTAAGGAAGAGGAATTATATATTTTCAATGACAAATTCTGGTACAGCCCCTCTGTGCCCCCATGTTCCTAGGCTCCTAAAGCTCTTTAATATACAGATCTTATAGTTTAGATGTCTACATGCACGCAATACACACACACACCTCTCTCACTGCCTCTCTCTCTTGCAATCATTTTCCCAGGCAAACCACACTCTCAGGAAAGCTGGATCTAGGAGAATTTCCATCCTTAGCCACACATGATGCCTATAATCAGCTCTCCTTATCAGCCTCAATGTCCTGGCCTTAAGAACAGAGAAACTCTACACTCTTTCAGTCTCCAGGCCCACTGCTTTTACCCGTCTTAGGATGAATGACATCTCACGAGATGTCCAATTTATATACCTGTGTAGGTTTACTCCTTTTCCCCTTTTATTTTAAGCAAACAGCTAATGTTTTACAATTTATTTCCTCTACCTTCCCTCACACTTTAACACTCTATCTTTTACTATATGGGAATAAATAGATCTATCTCGTTCTTGCACAAATTTTCACAGTATTAATTGATTGACCTTGGCTTTCATCATCTCCCTAGCCACTAGGAAAAGCAAGTGTGTTTCTCTCTTAGCTCTACCAATTTTATGACCATAAAGAACATGTATCTCGACTACCCAACCCTGGTTGGGAATTTGAAATTCTGGGGTTAAGAAAAAAGTAACCTAAAAGGCAGTTCCATATAACGGGAGAGAGTTCTGGTTTTGAAGTCGACAGTTATTTCAGTTGATTCTCCGGATTTATACCCTTACTAGTTGACATACCCAAAGGGTGACCTTGACCTTGAGTTACTGAAGACCTGGTTTCATAGTCTGTATAGTGAGGTTAGTGTGCTTACCTTGCTGCACTTCTGTGAGCAATAAATGTCTGGGTCTGGAACATATGTGTTAGTAGTGGAATATGAGAAGCAGGGAAAATATCCACACCAGGCTTGGCTTCATCTGAAGAGCTATTTCTTTGGTAGGCATCAAGGTGATTATTGTGAGAAAAGTTAATTCTTGGGGCCAGAAGACCGCCATCCTAAGTGTTATACTAAGCATCTAGATGACATTGGATTCTCACTGAGCTTTAATTTCCTCATCTGTAAAATTCCGACAATAATACCTGCCTCAAAGGGCTGTCAGAAAGATCAAAACGAAATAGAATCCAAGGGAGTATTTTGTAAACCCTAAATTACAATGCAGATGTAAGATGTCATCTACAACTCCCCACTCTAGTCATACCACAGAAAGAATAGGAACAGCCTTGGCAAATGGTCTTGAATATCTTTTTGGCACCATGTGGTATGCTTTCTCAGGAAATCTTACCAAAATAGACAGAAATATAATAAAACTCCTGATTTTCATAATTTTGTATTATATTAGAGTCATTATTTCAAGAGACTCTTTCACATTTTGGGAGAGGTCTTGAGGTTCTTATAATGGATGAGATATTTTCCCCATACTTTGTTCCCTCACTTTGCAAAATGTTGACAATTATAGCTATTTCATGCTTTAAAGTGAGATTGAGAATTTAGATGGCTTCTGATAAAGCTGTGTTAGTATTAAGAAGGAGAAAGAGGAGAAGAACAGCAACAACAGTATTTGGGTTGTTATTCCGTGTCAGGCATTGCTCTAACAACTTTACACAGACTCATTTAATCCTCACAGCTCTTTGGAAGATACCATTCTCCTTCTTTTAAAGATGAGGAAACTGAGGCACTGAGAGGTTTCGTTGCCTAAATTCTCATGGATTGAAGGTGGAAGAGCTAGTATTTAATGGCACATAGATTTATTTAGAGTCTATGATCTTGGAAACAGGATTACTTGAGCTTGATTAAATAAAAACATAAGGATATATTATAAAATCATAGAATAGCTCATTGAAATCAAGAGTAAGAAAGTAGATGAACCTTAAGAAGAGGAACTAGAAGAGGAGCCATTAAGTCAATCCATCAACATGTCTGATTCTCTCTTTCTTTTCCTTCATCTCCACTTCTTTTGGTGGATTTGCATCCTTCTCTCTCTCACCTTGCAAACCAGCTTTCTCAACTTCTGCATCTATTTAGTAGACTATGGCTGGCTCATAACCATAGGTTGTGTTATTTCCATTCCAGCCACTTGGAGATTGACTTGTGGCTACAATCCCAGCTTCAATTGTCTGAGAGAGACTTGATTGGTCCAGGCTACTCATTGTCAATTGCCCTGAAGTGTGGAACGGGGACGGAATATCACAATACAAGTAGCATTCCTGGAAATCTAACCCTTTATGGAGGCAAGGGTAGGTCCAAGAGAAGAGAGCATTATTAGTTCACTGGCTGGCCCCACTAGATATCCATTCAGTAGGCACTTAGTGGCAAATATTTTATTTTTAAAATAATTGACATTGTGCTCTTTCTATGAATTTTAATAGATGTATAGATTTTTGTAGCCACCATCATAATCAAGATAGAAGATAGTCCCCAAAACTCTCATGCCATCCCTTTGTTATCATACCCCGACCTTTAATCCCCAGCAAAGAGTGATTTGTTCTTCATCATTATAATTACAACAAAGGCTTTCTTGAGTGATTCCTGGATCCCCAACAATGTGTCCAGGTAGGGGTCCTCGTCCAAGATGAGGCTGAAATTTTTCTCATAGTTGTGGCATTGGTGTATATCAGTACACTCAAACATGTGCTCCCCAGATATTAGTTCATGACATGTAATCATGATTTAACAATCTCCACTCCCAACACGATTTAAATATAGGGCCAACAGTATTACTGGTTATCTCAGTGTTTAGGAATTAATTTATTCAATCAATATTGATTCCATGCCTATCAGGTGCTTGATAATATTCAAGGGAAAAATTAGCGTAAGTAACAGACAAAAATCCCTGTCCTCATGTAGCTTACATTATAGAGGAGTCACAGTCTAATATGGAAATAATATATAACAAACACGAAGTCATTTATGTCACACAGAAGCTAGTTTCCATGTTGCTGCCCTATTACTTATGGGTCTTGTCTTGAGTCCTCTTCCCCAGGGGCTCAGGTCTAGACATGTTCAGTCCTTCCAAAACTCAAGGTAGGTCCTCAATACCGCACTTAGTTCCTTGGCTCATGAGAAAGAAAAATTGTCCCAAACCTGGTTTGAGACAGAAGTTTGTTCATGATGTAATTCACAACCTCTCCCTAGGAAGGAAATTAAGATTTGTGATGAAATGCTCAAGCCGTTTTACATTAAACTTTAATGAGATTAAGACTTCTTCTGGGAAACTACCTACCCCTCTACTTAGTGGACTGTCAGTCAAGGGTTTAATGATCTTCTTAACCAGACGTTCTTTTTACAAGTATCGAGTTGAACAATGATTATCTTTCTTTCCTCTTCCTATAAAACCTCTCTTCCAAGGTCAAACAAAGGCTCTTTTTTTTGCCACAAGTTTGTAATAAAATGTTGATCTATGCTCATAATTAAATTTTAAACCTTGTTTTTAATCCACTGCTCATTCTCAGAGCCCTCTGCCAAAAATAAAAGAGACGTGGCCTGTACTGTAGTTATGAAAGGTGTTACCATTGGGGAAAACTGGGTGAGGGGCATACAAGATTTCTCTATATTGTTTCTTACAAATGCATGTGACTCTACAATGATCTCAAAATAAAAACTTAAAAAAAGAGAAGAGGGGCCATCTTTGCTTTCTCTGCTCTTCCTCATCCATTTCCTCTGTGCTTCCATGGCATTTTCCTTAGCTGTCTAGAGAGTCGCTTCTGCTTTCCAATAGGGCCTCTCTTCCTGTGGGTCCTCCTACTCCTCCCCATCTCTATGGTATTTCTTACATATTATAGCTATGTTGTATACCCATCTCTATGCTTGTATTATCCCGTGATTAAGTTTTACGGCCATAAAAGATAAAAGTTGTGCTTTGTGCCTGTCTTTTCCACATAGCAGGTGCTCATAAAAAGTTTGTTGAGTTAAATTAAATTTTTAAGTACCTGACACTCTTGATATCTGTTTAGAGAACTTTAGCTCTAAGCTAACACCTAGGGACGGAGAATGAGGTGGACCTGCAGGGTCCCTTGGTTGCTTTTAGGTAAGGAGAGTCGACTGTGCTTCTCAAGCTTGACTATATATTGGAATTGCCTGCCTGGCTCTCAAGACATCCCCATGCCCGGAACTCACCCCCAGCAACGATCATTTAATGGGTCTAAAGTGGACACAGCATCAGTATTTTACAAAGCTCCCTGGTCTAGTCTAACGTGCAGCCAGGTTTGAGGAACACTGGTCTAGAGCAATAACTTCCAAAGTCTTCTTTTTCCGCGCCTAATAAACTCGAGGGAGAAAACACATTTCCTACCACTAAAAGTGACTGACCACAGCAAGGATTTTCATCTGGAAACGGGGATGGGAAGTGACTAAAAAAGGGATGGGTAGTTCCAAAAAAATTCCCTGGGGATTCCAAGGTGCCCTCTTAAGAAGACCCTGCTTTACTCCCTGCCCACATCCCTCACTACTGTCAGAGTTTCTGGAATACATTTATTCCACAAGGACTGACTAATCTCCACTCTTTACAAGAGGCATCATAGTGTTGTGGTTAAGAACACAGATCCTGAAGTCAGGGCTTGGATTCAAGCCACTTAATAACCAAGCCAGTCTATTACTGCAGTTCCCTGTGCCTCAGTTTCCTCGTTTGTAAAATATGATAGTGATAAAACCCATCTCACAGGATTGTTGTCAGGATTAGATGACAATTCATGGAAAGTACTTTGACTATGACGTGCCTATGGTAAGTAGGCAATACGTGTAAATGTTATCTTCTTTTTCCCCTTCTCCTCCTTCTTCTCATTATTCTTATTATTTTTCCAGGTGTCATGATAAGTGCTGTGAGGTAGCGGTGAATCAGATTGACTCGACTCTTGCCCTCATGGAGTTCACTAGGGGAAGCAGGAGTTAAATAACAGCATACAGCATGATTGCACATCAATGTTCAATGGCCCTTGTACCAAAAGATGGAATGAAGAGTTTAGTTCTCGGAATGCCGCCTTGTACAACCCTGTTGTTATCCTGGTCATGGTGGTTGTGATTAAAGCATCCTGCATTCGATAGTTGGTTTCCACAGAATTCTAAAGCTCTCAGGTTTGCAACCTTTCTTTGCTTCTCATCAGGGAAGAGCAGAAGAGGGGGTTGATTGGGACATTCAGCCTTTCCCAGTGTGGGCTCGGCTGGCACGCCAGGAGCCCCAACCGAGTCCCCTCTGTTAAATCCAAGCTGGGGGCCTCGCTGCTGTGTCTACTTTCTGTCATTAACTCAGCACGACACACTGTGCCATTAAACCACTATACTTCATCCCCAGCAAAGCACCTTGGAATCCCAGGGCGTGATTAGTTGGCATATAAATTGAAGTTGTTGCTCCTTCGTCATAAGACGAGGGCGTGGAAGAACGTTTGGAATGCCGTGAAATAGACACCCAGTGGGTCTCATTCTTCACAAGCGTGGCACAGTGTTAAATTTTTCAGAGCGCTGTGCCTCTCTGTGCAGTCAACTTGGGTTTTTCTCTCCGAATTTATTGAGAGTATAGAATCACAGAGGGTGATTAACATAAATTTCAACCTCTGTTTCTGCCTGTTGTTGCCTCATAAGTTGTATGAAAACTTTTTTTTTTTTAATACCCACTCAAACTAGTTGGTTTTGAATTTTGACTATGCTACTTACTTGGGTCGCCCTGAGTCTATGTCCTCAGTTTTCCTACTTATCCAGTGAGGATGACAATAGCACCTATTTCAGAGGGTTGTTTTAGGACTAAAAGAATTAATAAATATAAATACAAGGGCTCTGAATAGTTGTTGGCACATTGTAAGCCCTCAATAACTGCTAGCTATTGCTCTTATTTTAATACAAATGTGATCATTAGCTAGATCTTTATAATTACTTTTAGAGAAACGTGTTGGGAACTAATATTTATTGAGCGAAACACCGTGATACCTTTATGTAAAATGCCCCTTTCAGTTCAATTGTACAGAGAAGGAAAGTGAGTCTTGGAAGTGTAAAGTGACTACTTCAGTGTCAGAACCACCCAGAACAAAGGACAGCTGAGACTTTGAACTCACACATACCCAACTTCCCAAGTCCACAACTTTGTCCGTTTGTGATGCTCACCATGAAAACACGATTCTAGGCCCTCTCAGTGCTGTTGCGTCCAAGACCTGTGGGTTCACCATGGGGAGAAGCCACACTCCATCCTTCTGGCAGTTGAAACCTTGAAAAAAGTTGATACATGGTGCATGTTTACGTTTATCTTCCCAGCGTTACTTCAACCATGTCTAATAATGATATCACATTAAGTGTTTATTACCCTAATTTTACCGCTCTCCCTAAATGAAGCTCACAGAGGGCTCTTGTGGAACAGTTACTGGAAAGTTCCCCAACATCAAAGTTTCTTTCCAAAATGAAATTTTTTTTAGTAATGTATCCTAGAGGTTCATCTGTCAGCTCTATAGCCAGTCAATTTCCAAGTATTATTGGTCTTTCTTCCCAAGTACTCCTTGAGTCTACGTTCCTTCTTGCTCCATCCAAGTCATTCTTCACGTTGAAGCAGGAGTGATTTTTCGAAAATGCTAAACTACTGTCATGAGCCCTGCCTGGATCCTTCAATGGCTCCCCATTGCTCTTAGAGTAGAGCCCATCCTAATCTGGTCCTGCCTGCACGTTCCAGCATTCCGGTGTGTTCCAGGTAAGCAGTGCAGCATAGGCAAAGGGCTCTGGCAGCGTTTCCAGAACCTTCACGTGCCTCTCCTCTGCTACTCTCCTAGCTCCAGTCACACCAGCTTCCATCATCGCTCCAGCCTTGGAGCCTTGGCTTATACAATTTTCTTTGCCTGGAACACATTTCCGCTTCCCACTTCTTAACTGGTTCTTGTCCATTAGTGTTCAGCTCAAACGCTATTTCCTCAAGAAAACTTTCTCTGATCACCCAGGTTAGGGAGAGTTCCCCCGTATTTCTACGCAAAGTGCTCTGTAGCTTTTCTTTGAAGCACTTGTCATGAGAGTAATTGAATATCTAAGTGTATAAGACCTTGTTTGATCTCTCCCACCAGCACAGAAACCCTGCACAGACGGACATTATGGCTTTCTTCTTCTCTCCTGCCTATATTCCCATCCCCTTGTAGAGTCGGTCTTGGATAAATAATTTGTTGACTGAATAAATAAACCCGACGGGCAGACTGATTTTTTTCTCCCCTAAAAGAGGCTGTGATCTGATTGATAAGCTTTTCTCCCTTAAGTCAAAGCAGGATTCCAGAAGTGTCTACTTTTTAAGCAGGCTTGATCTCATTGCAACATATATTTGGTGGTGGTGGTGGGGAATCCCATGAAAGCATGCTGTACAGCTCGGTCACTAAGTATGGCTATCATCACCCAGGACTAGAGTTATGTGCGGTGACCTTTCCGGCTGAATCTCTGCTTCAGGCCAGCTTCTCCAATATGATTATCTTGCTTTAATATGTGCGTGATCTGCCTCTAACAAATTGCCTTAATAATGGCTGTCTCCAGCTGAACAAACCCATAAAGGAGGCATTTTTCCTCGGCTAGTGTAACGGAATAGACCAACGCCATGATTGGAAGAGCCAGAAGCAGAGTGACATTGACTGTTCTTTCTTCCCAGAGTTTGCCTTTCTTGAATTCTTTCCTCTTTTTAGGTGATTAAGCTCGTTTTTCTTGCATCCCATTTCTTGAACCATCTGACAGTAGTCTTGGCCTCTAAAATACGTAGGCACAATGAGCGCATTCATCCCCCGCTTACAACCCTTCCCTTCACCATTGCTGCAGTCACACTTGGGTGCTCCAGCCACTAAGAGCAGATTCATCAATGACTATAAGTACAGGCGCTAATGTCCACATCATTCATCCACTGTGATGGTTGAAAAATGCCTTTAGCTTGAAAGCCATCATCCTGGGTGGATGCCCAGTGGAATTAACTTATGATTCCTTGTCATTTCTGGCCTAATGTCAGAAGAGTAGCTTTAAGAAGACCTGGTGGGATTAAAAACAAAGACAGATCTGGAAGCTTTAATGGCAGTATCTCCTGACACTTGTAAAACTCAGGAATAAGGAAAAGGAGGCAGAAGGAAAAAATAGCAACTAGAATTAAAAAAAAAAATAAATCTAGGTGCAGAAACCAATACTTGCTTACAGAACTGAAATTCCTGATATTTAGAGAGTTGTGATAATATGATGTTCTGACATACCCATTTCTTCACAGAGCATCAAGAGCAGTTAAGACCAGCTTTCTGCTTGGGTCAAATCTGGCAAAGTTGCTCATCTTGGCCCCCTGGGTTTTGAGAATGGATTGTGAAGTTCCTTCCTAGAGGGAGGCAGCTATGTCTGCTATTCACCATTCCCACTGAGGTTAAGAAGTCACAATAATATCATAATAATACTTATTGAGCACTTATTAGGTGCCGGGAACTCAATGCATTTTGCGTCATCCCATTCAGTTCTCAAAAAACCCTGTGAAGTAGGTTTAATTATTAACCCCATTTTACCGAAGAGGAGTCTGAAGTTCAGAGCGGTTCCGTAACTTCCCTGTGGGCACATTCTAGTGAATGGTAGAGGCAAAGTTTTGATCCATGTTTGACAAATTCCACATCCAAGCTTTTAAGCACTTCCTGTATGCCTTTACTTAGGAAAGAATTATAAAGGTGGCAAATAATAAATCAACCCCATTTAGTCAGAGTAGGACTCCATTCTGACCTCCCTAATCCTCTCTTTCTAAATAAATCTACGGCTGGGAGATAAAAGGACCTCCTTCCCTGGGGTAATTTCTTGTTCCCTATCAGCTAAAAGAATGAATCAGAGGGATAGTGTTTAGTGTCCAGAGCTGAAATCCTCTACAGTTCCTGGTGAGTGTTAGATCATAAGCTGGGGATAGTTTTCTCTCTCTGGAATTCAAGGTTGGAGTTCATGAGCTGTACAAAGGAGTAAAAGTATGACAGCCTCCCTTGTGGAACTGGTTATTTAAAGGATTTTCTTTCTTTCTTAACACTGTTGGATATTATGCAAAACTCCTTCTAAAAGAGTTTCCCAATAAAATAAGCTGCCTGTGTCCATCTAATGAGATTAGTTAAAAAAAATACTATGGCAATGAGTCTGCGTGGCCTCAGACCCTCTGAGAACAAACTCACCATTAGCAAAAACTGCTAGGAGAGAAGGAAGCCTGGGCTGTGATATATTAAATTAACCACTAGAGGGGCTGCCTGGGGAGTTCAAGCAAAGCGCATTGCTAAACGTAAAGCTAAATAATTCAAACGTGTGTGCCCCTAATGAAAATCAGGTTTCTTGACTTGAGCCTCCTTCCAAGAATGGAAAGGTAAAAATGTGATAATAATTTTTAAACATGTTCGCTCTACCTTTATCACTAAAGCATTCACTTAAAATAAAATTCTTAGGAGTTGCAACGAATGAATACTGTAGTCATTTATGGGTGGCAATGCTGCACACGTGGTCTGAGGTAGCACCAGTGCAGGTGATAGACAACCCTCTCTGAACTGGCCAATCCATAGGACAATTTATTGGATCACACACCTCAATAGTTAAGGGCTTGTTCAGGCTTCCAGTGTAATATGATCCTGGGTTGAAGTGATATAATAAGAACCAATCACTTTCCATCTCTCTTCTTTGTATTGACCCCAAGTCCAACAGAAAAGTAAAATGTGTGACCTTGTGGTGGACTTCTCAAAGTCCTAAGATTGCAACTCATTGGTTCTGACTGTGCCACATGCCCAGCCTGAAGCAATTATGATGGCCAGGTGGATGTGATGGTCATGCTTCTATCACATTGTCACACTTGAAGCTGGACATCCCCAAAAGCTGTGGACTAAGAATGGGAGAGGGAAAATAATCAGAGTACTATTTCCAGAAGAGGCAGGAATGGATACTAGGGGGTGAAAATGAACAAAACAACAACAAAAACAAAAAAGTCCATTAGAACCAACAGGGTAAGAGAGGGTTATGCTTATAAATAATATGATGTTTAGATCTGAAGAGACCACCCAGAGGTTGAGGCATTCACTCAGGAGTGTTTGGAGGATGTAGGTAGAAAATCCTAAAGAATTCACATGCAAAGATGTATTAGAACTAATAACTGAGTCGGGCAAGGTTACAAGATATAAGAACAATATACAAAAATCAATTGTTTTTATATACACTAGCAGTGAAGAACCCAAAAAGAAATTAAGAAACCAATCCCACTTACTAAAGCATAAAAAAGAATAAAATACTTAGAAGTACATTTAACAAAGGAATGATAAGACTTATGCACTGAAAACTAAAAAACGTCCTTGAAAGAAATTGAAGAAGATCTAAATAAGCGGAAATACATCTTACGTTCATGAATTGGAAGACTTACTATTATGAAGATGTCAATATTCCCCAAATTGATCTGGAGATTCAGTGCAATCTGTATCAGAATCCCGGCTGCCTTTTCTGTATAATTTGACAAGCTGCTCTGAAAATTCATATGGAAATGCCAGGGACCCAGAATAGCCCAAAATGTTCTTTAAAAAAAAAAAAAAAGAACAAAGTTGGAGGACTGAGGATTTCCTATTTCAAACCTTTGTACAGAGCTATAGTAATCAAGACAGTGTGGTACTGGCATAAGGATAGACGTATAAATCAGTGGAAGATCATTGAGAGTCCAGAAACAAAGCCTTACATTTTCGACAATGTTACCAAGACAGTTCAATGGGGGAAAGAATGGTCTTTTCAACAAATCTTGCTGGGATAGCTGGATCTCCACATACAAAAGAAGGAAGTTGGATCCCCACCTCACATCATACACAAAAAGTGACTGAAAATAGATCATAGATCTAAATCTAAGAGCTAAAACTATAAAACTCTTAGAACAAAATATAGGAATAAGTCTTTACTACCTAGTATTAGGCAACAGTTTCTTGGATATGACACCAAAAGCGTAAGCAGCAAAAGATAAAATAGATTAGACTGCATCAAAATTTTAAACTTTTGTGTTTCAAAGAACACTATCAAGAAAGTGAAAAGACAACTCACAGAATGGGAGAATATATTTGCAAACAATATATCTGATAAGAGACTTGTATCCAGAATATATAAAGCACTCTTAGAACTCAATGATAAAAAGACAAATAACCTAATTTAAAAATGAGAAAAGAATTTGAATAGATACTTTTCCAAAGAAGATACACAAATGGCCAATAGGCATGTGAAAAGATGCTCAATATCATTAGTTGTTAGGGAAATACAAATCAAACCCACAATGAGATACCATTTCACACTACTAGGATGACTATAATGAAAAAAGACAGACAATAATAAGTGTTGTCTAGGATATGGGGAAAGTGGAAGCCCCATACATTGTTGGTGGGAATATAAAATGGTGCAGTCATTGTGGACAACAGTTTGGCAGTTCCTCAAAAGTTAAACATAGATTTATCACATGACTCAGAAACTCCATGTTAGGTATTTACCCACAAAAGCTGAAAACATATGTCCACATAAAACTTGCATGTGAATGGTTGTGGTATGTTATTCGTGACAGCAAAAAAGTGGAAACAACCTAAACGTCCATCCATTGATGAATGAATAAACAAAAGGTGGTATATCCATACAGTGGAATATTATTCAGCCATAAAAACGAACGAAGCACTGATTTGTACTACAACATAGATGAACGTTGAAAACATTATGGGAAGTGAAAGAAGTCAGACACAAAAGGCCACATATCGTATGATTCTCTTTATGTATAATATCCAGAATAGGAAAATTGGTAGAGACGGAAAATAGATTCGTTGCCAGGGGTCGAGGTAGGGGGAATGAGAAGTGACTGCTAATGTAAATAGGGTTTCTTTTGGGGGTGAGGAAAATATTCTGGAACTGGATATTGGGGATGGTTGCACAATTCTGTGAATACGCTAAAAACTATTGACTTGTACACTTTAAATGAGTGAATTGTGTGATACGTGAATTATATGTCCATAAAGCTGTTACGAAAAAAGAAAACATGTTTGGAGGAGAGTCTGATTAGCTCAATCCAGTGCTGATGAGTTCAAATGAGTTTGGCAGACAGTATGGAGTCAAACCCTGTCTCTACTTCTGAAGCTCAGTTATATTGTCTATAAAATGGAGAGCAGGAGAAATAACATCAATATTGATAGAGTATTGTGCAGATTAAATGAGGTAGTGTATATATAGTTCCTGGAACACTACAAGTGGCCCAAAATGGAATCCAATAATAGAGCAAAGCAGGATTCTGAATGTAGTCAAATAAAGGATGGCTTACCATTTTTAGAAATGAGATTTGGAGAAAAGCTAAGCATTTTCGGTGATACACGGCTCCTGGCCTCGAGTATGTCACAGGCGACAGAGCCAAGGGAGCGATGGCCTTCTCCAGCTGATCCCCAGCTCCCGTTTCTCTGTACTCATCTGCAGTCAAGGCCATAATAGGCTTGACAGGGAGACAGGACAAATTTCCCCAGCATTGTGGGGCATCTAGTCACTGGCTCAAGGGCTGAGCCAAGACGTGAACCACAGCCATAGGTCTGCCTTCCTGTCCTTTCCTCCAGTGGTCCCTTTCATGTCACAGCAAAGACTGCTTCCTTGCATTGCTCATGGGGGAGAAACGAAAGACTTGATGGGCCCTGGTCCCTATGCCCCACTCACCTCAGTACAGCTCAGACCTGGAACTGTGGACTCCGCAGAGATGAGAAAGTGCAGGTGAACAGCAGGGTCAAGAAAGGACAGGAAGGAAGGCTAGCTGGGTCTGGATGGTTCCCTCGAGGCCATATCTTTAAACCAAAATTTATTTGACATTTCCTACAGCATCTTATTGATTCTAAAATTTACCATTAATTTAATGACAACTTTTGAGGTGAGGGTATGGGGTGGAAGGAGAAATACTGTTAAATTGTAGACAATTTTATTGCACTCATCCAAAATAGCTTAAATTTGTCTTTAAAATTTGATTCCACTTTCTCTCAAAATCACATCTAATTTTGAGTCAAGCCTTTTCACATTCTGAATCCTAAAACTCTCCTGAATGCCTTTGGACTGCAGGCGTTCCCACAGAGTCATCCTGATGTGCTGCTCTTTATCGCGACCCATGTTGCCTGCCCTCTTTCGTGTTCTTAGGATTGATAATACAATTTTGAGTCAAACCAAAGAATACTGGGTTCTCATCTACAGCTTCTGTTCGGTCAGACTTGTAATCCTTTAATTTAATTAGATGCTGAAGAAGTTAAAGGGTTTCTCTGAAAAGTCATTGGAAGCTTTGTGACAAATAGACATACTGCCCCTGCCTAGTCCTTCACGGCCCATGAATCAATTAAGACCAACCTCTCCTGGCTTTGGAAATTCCGTGATTTATTATGCCAAGATATTTGGCTAAGTTAGCACATGCCCAGCAATGACAAGGTAAAGCTTACTCATCTTCTTAGCAAGTCTCTTTTGGCTTCTCTCATGGTTTTTTGACCTTTTGCCCACGCAGGATGTAAACAGTCTTCTTATTTTCAGGAGAATCTTCCTTTGAGCATCCAGTGGGAAATACTTTGTTGAATGACGGAAGACAAAGGGATCTTCTTTGGGAAAAGGGAAGACAAAAAGATATTCTTTTTCCCCACCTCCTGGCACCTCGAGTATAGTTAAATCACACAGCCTTGGTCAATCAGAAGTTCAAACCTATGACCTTGACTCTTGAGGGTCTAGTAATAAAAACATCAAGAAGCTAGTGTCAGTGGTGGCATTAAGGGTCCAGTGGTCACTGCACTGAGCGTCCAGTGGTGGCTGCATCAGTGGTAGCATCCTTAAAAGAATGCTCCTGTGGAGTGACCTCAGCTGGCCTTTGGGCTGCTAAACCTCTCCAGGTTTTGCTTACCTTCTGAGTCTGGTTGCCTGCTCTACCCTTAACATCTGTGAACTTCCGGTGCCTTTTTCTACTTAAGTAGGTCAGGGTTGGTTTCTATCTATGTTTTAAGGGTATCTGGGATTTGTTTTAATTCGGTATGGTGAGACATGAAGATGTGGAAATGACTGTCATGGAGGAAGAAGATCCCTAGAAACAGGAGGCACAGTGTGCCATGTAGGCCCACATGGGGAAGCACCAGGGTTGGGCAAGAGACAGAGGGAATGAGGGGAAGATGGGCGAGAGCCTTTATTGTGGTTTCTCTGGGAAGGAACCAGTAAAGAAGGGCAAGCAGGCTTAGCTAGTTGAATAATTTCTGCAGGCTCTAGGGTATAGGGGCTGTCCCTAGTTGTCTGGTACCCAGCCCTGGGGTGATTAGAGCAAGTGAGGTGACCCAGAGTGGAGAGAGCCCCATAAAGGAGGCAGTTAAGGATATGGGCTCTGGATTGGTTGGTTTACATCTAAAGGCATGCTGTCTGGTGAGTAATTTACTACCTCTGGGAACTGACCAGCCCTGGGAGGGGCAGTCTCTCCAGGGTCAGCAAGCCTCCAAAATGTCAAAGCATCAACTGCGGAAACTTAGAAGATGTGATTATTACACTATTGTTTACATCTGAGAACCTTGACTCTACAACTTAGACTTTAAAAAAGAGCTTTGATTTCTGAACGTTAGATGTGGGAAATGAAGAAAAGCATGCATCTTACACCCAAGATGGAATAGAGAGTGCCAGGTACGGTTGTAAGCACTTTGCTCACTTCTCCTAGGGAACCCTTGCAGGAACCCTAGTGAAGCGCCATTATTTTGATTCCACATTTATTCACGAGGCAATTGAGTTTCAGAGGTTAATAAGCCACTATTTCAAAGTCAGACATAGAGAAGAGAAGCCAGGACTTGAACTCTTATCTTTGTGACCCCAGAGGCATGCTCACAGTCTCTGCATTGTGCAAGGTCAGTGGGCAGGGGGACAGAAGCGGGACTAAGTGGAGAGTCCAGATGGCAGAATAGAGTAGAAGTTGGGGGAACGGACGTGACTGTCAGTTCTGGGGACCTGATTATGCAGAGGAGATAGCCCCTTGTTTTATTTTCCATGAAAAATTTCTAACAAATCAAAAGTAAAGAGAATGCTAAAATGAAGCCCACGTCCCCATCACTATCATCGTGGGGTCAGTCTCATTTCCCCTTTTCTCTCACTCGCTCTCAGGGTGGTCAACCATTCCAGTTTGTCCAGGACTTGCCCAGTTTTAGCACTGATGTCCACTGTCCTGGGAATCCCCTTCATTCCCAGCAAACCAAGATGGTTGACCATCCTCTGGAACTCCTTCCCTTGGATTATGTTGAAGCAATTGCAAGATGATGTGTCCTTTTATCCATAAATATTGAAGAATGTACCTCTAAAATGTAAAGACTTTCCAAAACATAGCTGAAGTACCAGCATCAACACCTGAAAAAAAATCCTTAATATCATGAAATATCCAGTTACTGTCCCAATTTCCTCAACTATTGTGTGTGTGTGTGTGTGCTTGCACGCTCAATACCATTGATTTTACTGAATTAGGGTCTATATGAGGTCCACATACTGCATTAGGTTCCTGTATCTCTTAAGCATTTTTTAATAAAAAGTTCCTTTTCCCATTTTTTTCCCCATTTATCTATTTAAAATTTCTGGTTTGTTTATCTAGAGTTTTTGACATTCTGGATTTCGCCGATTCATACCTGCATTATCGTGTAACACATTCCTCAAACCACCATATCATAAATTGATAGTTAGATCCAGGTTTAAATTTTGGAAATATCAATTTTTGATATTTCATATGTGGTGTTGGGTACTTCTCAATGCATTACATCAAGATGCACATCAATTCCGATGAACACTTTTTAAGATTTATCAGGGGGTACAGGTGGTACCCGCCTGATCCATCCATTACAAAGTTCTTTAGCTTCTCACTCAGTTATTTTAGCCATCGTGGATATTGATACCGACCCTGATATCAGTTTCCCCACATTAAACCCAGCATATATGGGGTTAGAACCAAAACACTCATTCCCTGCTTACTCTCTGGCTTCCTGGCTCCAGAATCGACTATCCTCCATGGAGACAGACACCGTCAAGGACAAGCACCTGGACTATCTCCTCCCCACAAAGAGATACAGGCTGGTGGGAAAGCTGCTGACCAGCAAGGTCATGGGCTCCCTCCTCTCTGCAAGTGTCTCAAGGCCAAAGACAGGCTGGTGGGAAAGCTCCGACCAGCAAGGCCATATGCTCCCCATCCCCTACCTAAAACCCCAAATAAAAACCCTTCCTTTTGGCTTTTCGGGGAGTTTTGGGTTTCAGCATTAGCTACCCTCTCTCCTTGCTCAGTGCTGTGCAAAAATAAAATTCCTATTTGCTTCCACCACACCCGGTGTCAGAGATTGGCTTGCTGTGCAACGGGTGAGCAAACTCACTTCAGGTTCGGTGTCAATATCATTGGCCAGATTCATTATTTTCTTAGGGATATAAAGTGGTGATATTCTAAGTCTATCATTCCTTCATTATCAGCTGAGATTTTTTTTTTTTTTTTTTGAGGAAGACTAGCCCGGAGCTAACATCCGTGCCCATCTTCCTCTACTTTATATGTGGGACACCTGCCACAGCATGGCATGCCAAGCGGTGCCATGTCCACACCCGGGATCTGAATCGGTGAACCCTGGGCCACTGAAGTGGAATGTGTGCACTTAACTGTTGTGCCACTGGGCCGGCCCCAGCTGAGATTTTTTTGAAAGAACAACTTTCCATCACCAACTCTTTGATCACTCCAAGGTGGAGTTTATACAGGAAAATCAGGTTAAACTTTTAATGTTTTCCCTTTATTAATCAGTTTTCAGAAAAATAAGTTGGTTTGCTAACATCTTCAGAGGTGACCCTTGAGTTTTCTTTTCTGTTCTTTTTTTTTTTTTGAGGAAGATTAGCCCTGAGCTAACATCTGCTGCCAATCCTCCTCTTTTTGCTGAGGAAGACTGGCCCTGAGCTAACGTCCATGCCCATCTTCCTCTGCTTTATATGTGGGACGCCTACCACAGCATGGCGTGCCAAGCAGTGCCATGTTCGCATCCAGGATCCGAACCAGCAAACCCTGGGCCACCGAAGCAGAACGTGTGCACTTAACTGCTGCGCCACCGGGCCAGCCCCGAGTTTTCTTATTTTAAGGTATCATTTTGAAATGATATTTGTAAAATAGGTTTTACAAAATATATTTGTAAAAAGTGCTATTTTTAACATATTTAATTGTCTTAGTTCATTTCGTATAGTCTTCCTTTTGAAGTTAAAATTGAACTACCTTTGGCCAGTAGGAATCTCTTCCTGGGACCCGTCTTGAATCCTTTTGACCTGACCCCAGTGGCCTTTGATGACTCCCCTGCCTTCTGGTACAACACGATGTTCTGGGCTCACTTTTTATATTTTCTGACCCAGACAAGGAATTGACCACTAACCGGGAGAGTCTAGCTCCTTTTAGCAGGAGATGGTATTTAGAAACCACAGTCTGGGCTGTGTCGTTGTTTCCAGGCCTTCTGTGTAGACGGCGCTAGGAAACGAAGATTTTTACAAGAGAAAATACATCCTGTGTTCCTATTGACATCACGTTTAAAGTCGGAGGGTTTATACCCAAGTTTTCTGATCCTGTACATGGGTATTGCTTCCCCATGACAAAATCCTCAGCCTCAGTTACAGCAACGTAATTACTCACTTGCTTTATCCGACAACATTCTTACAATAGTTCAAGAATAACAAGATCAATATTACAACTAAAAATATGATTTTGGAAAACAGCTTGCAGCTTCTTTGTACTTGTTTTTAACCCTAGGCTATATCCTAGTAGGGACATGCAGGCAAATTACTGGATTTTAAAATGGTTTGACATAATTCCTCACTGTTAAGCCACCAACTTGATACACAATTTAGTTTACTTGTATCATTTTGCTTTAGATCTTAAGGGATTGCTTTTTAAAAATTTAATTTTTTTTTTTTTTTTTGTGAATAAGACTAGCCCTGAGCTAACATCCATGCCCATCTTCCTCTACTTTCTGCGTGGGATGCCTACCACAGCATCGCTTGTCAAGCGGTGCCATGTCCAGACCCGGGATCTGAACCAGTGAACTCTGCGCCACCGAAATGGAACGTGCGAACTTAACCTCTGTGCCACTGGGCCAGCCCACTTTTTAAAAATTTTGATTTAATTTTATTTTATAATTTTGTAAAATATTTGCATGTTTAAAAGGTAAAATATCTGGAACCGATTGCTTTCAGAGAAGTCTAGTTTCCATCCCTTTCTCCTCAATATCAGGCTTCTTACCGCCTCCATTAGGTAACTTTTTGTTTAGTTTTTGTTTATTCTCTCATTGTTTTTCTTATATAGAAGCAAATAAATATCTGTTCCTATATGCTCCCTTTCTTGGCATTCTATAACCATTTTTCTGCACCTTGCTTTTTTACTTAGGAATGTATCTTATCACTAAAAAGAGAGATGTGAATTTCTCATTATTTGTTGCAGTTGTGTTCTATAAAGTTGTCACAAACATGGAATTAGCAAATCCTGGATCCTTGCTCCTAGGGGAAATACGTGGTTACACTCCTATGAGCCTCTAGTCACGAAATTTCTGTCAACCAATCAATGTATCACTTTGTTTTATTTGTGTTTCTGGTTAAAGATACTTTATTTAATACGTCTTGTTCATTTGTTAATGCTGAACCCAGGCACTGTGTAACTCATGCCTGAACAAAGCTTCTCTAACACAACACACATATTTTCTCTGTCAGGCATGTCACGGCTTTCCTCTCCTAGGACCTCTCGGGAGCACGTCAGCGTTATGCTTGGGGCCATTTTAAACACTGAAATCACCATCAAGAAGCACAAAAACGCAAAAGACATGGCACTAAATACTGTGTGAAGGACATGTACGTTTACATTATGAGAAGTGGAACAAGAAGGCAGAGAGTTGTCTTGTTTGACGTCAGCTGGGAACATGCACAGCAGAACGACTCAAATCTTTTGCTGCTCTGTGCATGTGCATGTCTGGGAGTGACCACAAAAGGGCCATCAACATGGACTTTGGGGTTACAAATACATTTTAGCTGGTAGGTTAACTTGCAACCACAGAATTGCAAATAGTGAGGAGTGATTGTAGTCCTCATTCCTTTTTTTACAGTTGCATAGTACTCCATTGTGTGGATATGCCATAGTTCTTTGACTGGTCCACTGTTGATGGACATTTGCATACTTTCCAGTCTTTTCTATTACAAATAATGCCATGATGAATAGGCTTGTGCATTGAAATTTTTGACGACTTCTCCTTAAAAATGGAGTCCTTGAAGTGGGCTTGCTAGTCACAGGACAAATGCTTTTCTGTAAGCACTGACAATTTCCTCTTCTTGAGAGTTACACAATTCTGCATTCCCACCAGAAGAGGTGAAAGGATCTATTTCCCTACGGCCTTACCTACAGAGCATGTTGTCCATCTTTTGGATATTTGCCAATCTATAAATATATATAAATGATTATTTATATATAAATCATATAAATGATATAAATGATTATTTCAGTGCAGTCTTAATTTGTATCTGTTATTCTCCATGATGTCGAACATCCTTGCATATTGCTATGGGACACTTGTATCTCTTTTTCTGTAACTTTTGGCTCGCCTGTCTTGTGGGAGGAAATTCTTATCAACAGGGAAAGTAAGAAGTAAACTGAAATACAGTCAGAGTGGGTTTTCCCAATAAGGAGGCAGAGGGATGAAGAACACCGACAGGGGGCAGGATGCCTGGGGCCAAGCAGGTGGCAGTCTTCAAGTAGAAAAGAGCACACAAGCTTGGTGTGAAAGAAGGCATCTGGCTCACAGCCAGTGGTCTGGAGCTTAAAGTCATAGCTTGGGGCTGGCCTGGTGGTGCAGCGGTTAAGTGCGAACGTTCCGTTTTGGCGGCCCGGGGTTCACCAGTTCGGATCCCGGGTGCAGACGTGGCACCGCTTGGAACTCCATGCTGTGGTAGGCATCCCACATATAAAGTAGAGGAAAGTGGGCATGAATGTTAGCTCAGGGCCAGTCTTCCCCAGCAAAAAGAAGAGTATTGGCAGCAGATGTTAGGTCCTTCCTCAAAAAAAAAAAAACTATTAAAAAAAAGTCATAGCTTATATTTACAGTCATGAGGCAGAAAATGTGGCACTGGAGGCTAGACAGGGAAACCATCAGACCAGAGAGAAAGGGAGCAAGCAGAAGCCTTGCCATGTGCAATTGGTTCAATACGGTGGAGAAAGGAGATAAGGGAGTCATTGTACAGTTAAAAGCACTGCCTGTGAAATCATGTGACAAGGAGATCCTTTGTCTTCCTCTTGGTCATTGTATGATCTTGTCTGAGTTTCGTTATCTTTCTCAACCTCATTTGATAAACGATAGATGTGACCTCTTAGAGTTTCTGTGAAGGTTCAAGGAGATTTTTGTATGAGGGATTTTTGCACCGTGCCTGGTATATACTAACAGGACAATCAGGGATGAGCGATAGATATCGGGACGATAGAGAGGAAGCTCCCTGCCTTCATCAGCACGTGCCTGAGGACAGAGGTCGGGCAGGAGATGTGGATGGATCCTGCCACGAAGAGCAGGGGTTGCAAGGTGAGGTGGGAGATGACCCCCACCCCACGGATCGTGCTTCAAGAAACAAAAGGGACCTCATGACACTCTGTAGAGAAGGAACTTTAAGCGGCTTCTTTAAAAGGCACAACGAACATTTTCTTTAACATCTGTGTTGGGTTTGAGGTCTTTGCCATCAGATCTGGGCATCTTTGTAAGTACACCTTGATTTAGCTCTGGATCCATCGGTCCTCCCTCATTTCAATTCATGTTTTTGGACAGTGATGATACACTCCCCACCCCCTACTTCCCTAGCTACAAGGGAAGAGATGCGAACCAGATCTAAGTTACTTCATGCTTAGATCTACTCATTTGCCACAGTGGCTAGTTCAGGGATGGGTATGTGACCTAAACAGAGCCAGGGAAGCATAATGACCTTTTTGCTTTTTCCTCTTCCAGGAAAGGAGATTCTCACTCTTTTCACAAGGAATTTGGAGCTGAAGGGATGTAAGTTCTGAAAACGTTACTGCTATTGTTGACCATGATAGAAGAACTTCTCAAAAGAAAAAAGGAAGCCACCATGAGGTGAGTCAACTTGCAATTGAAAGAGAGAGGAATTAGATCTTGTTAACATCATTTTAGCCCCTGGTCAAGCCATGC
The DNA here is from genome assembly GCF_037783145.1 of Equus przewalskii. Classification (NCBI taxonomy): domain Eukaryota; kingdom Metazoa; phylum Chordata; class Mammalia; order Perissodactyla; family Equidae; genus Equus; species Equus przewalskii. Next base: position 29,380,550 of record NC_091842.1, on the reverse strand, counting down.
CTGCAGCTGGCACAGCCCCTGAAATGTTCAATTATGTGAGTGGATAAACTCCCTTTGTGCTTCAGACAGTGTGGAAAGGGGTTGTGTCACACCAAATGAACATGAACTGACAGAGTGGCCAACAGTTGTTGATCCACTCAGTTTGTTTGTCTTTTAAACACAGCACTTCCCATGTGCCAGGCCACTGCTTATCTCACTGGAAATTCAAAGCAACTTCCAGACTCCAGGGAAATAGGTCCTTAGTCTCCAGATGCTGAAAGGCTGGGAAACAAGCGCAGGGTGACTCTTGCGTACTAAATTTTTATCCAATCAATTCCACTTTGAGGGGCAGCAGGTGGAGTGTTTCATTATGGACGCTCCAAACTCGGAGATCCTGTTCCTGTCTGCGATCTGGCTCCTGCCTGCCGGCACTTGAATGGCCTGTTGAGAGACTATTATGAAGATAGAATTTGTATAGATTATTTTCAAGCCAACAAAAGAATTTCCCTGTTATTTATTCACAGGGTCTAGCGTGTGATATAAATTTAGCCAATTTGAAGAGCCTGGCTCGCTGATCTTGTTAAAAAGAGCCAAAGGCTATTGTCTGCTGTTCACACCGAGACAGAGCTCCTGCTGGAAATCTCATTTCTAATTGCAGGAGGGTCAGCTTAGAATGCAGAGATGCCCGCTTCCCGAGCTTACAGAGCATGAGGAAGCAACACGCTCTGAATACCGGGGAGCTGATAGCTTCCAGGAGGCAATGAAACTGAGCCCTCACTTGTTCCACACCCTAGAGAACCACTCTGGAAACCCTCGCCTAATGCATCGGGCAGAAAGAAAATTGGGAACTGGCCAGGAGAGACCCCAGAATTGGCTTAAGTTTATGCACTAAAAACATGCATGAGGCCAAGGGTTCTTTCAGCTCAGGATTTTGGCTCAAGCTAACGTCTCAAAAAGTGCCACTTGGAAATGTGGTTGTGGGCATGACAGCCTCAGAAAGGCAGGACTATTTTTTGAATCATTCCAGAACTCCCAATGTTACCAGCCTATTTTTAAAATTATGTCTACGCTTATAATAATTGGTTGGTATTTATAATCTTAAATGTTTATTTAAAAATACTAGTAAGTATTAGAAGGTATAAAGAAGAAATAAGCATGCAGCTGAGAGAGAGTCATTGTTTGGTTTGATGATATGTTCTTGAAGAGTGCTTGGTACGTGGGAAACCCTATTTTGGTGTTAGTTGTTATTGTTGTTGCTTACAGAAACCGATGGAAACCGTTTGCGTTGTTTCATATGGGCTTTATTCCTCTTAATGCTGAAAGCATTTCTGTGGCATGAAGAAGACTTCCATTGTGTTATTTTCAGTGGCAATGTAATGACTTTTCATTATGTTACTATACCATAATTTATTCACCTAAATCTCCTATTGGTGGATGTTTAGGATCTCTCTCTCTCCCTCTCTCTCTCTCTTTGTCTATTTCACTGTCTCTATTTTGTTTTTGGAAGTGTGCTTTTATAAAGAGTACTAAACATTGTTATAGAAAAAAAAATGTTTGCCCATGTCTATTGCGGTTCCCAAGGATAAATGTCTAGAAGTTACATCTCTGGGTCAAGGAGCATGAGCATTATAAGACATCTAATATGTATTACCAAATTGCCCTCCGGAAAGCTTTCAGTATTTTACACTCCCACAAACAGTAAATAAATAACAAGTTCTGTTTTAAACAGTCTTACCAAAACTTTATACATTTTAAATTTGCTATTTCTAAGTTGCCCTTGAGTGTCTTGTTTTCAGATGCGATCATTCCTAGGTACCAAAGATTCATGCCATTTCTACCCTTGGTGGAAAAGACTATGTCATTGTAAGCACTCTAACAGAAAGAGAACTGGCTTTGAAATCATGGGCCCTGGGGTCATATCTTCCAAGAGAGGTAGTGTTTTGGTTGTCTCTTGCTTTGTAACAAAACACCCCAAAACGATGACCGTTTATTATATCTTGTGGTTCTGTGGGTTGGCTGAGCTCAGTTGGGTGGCCATTCTGCTCCACATAGTGTTGATCGAGACTGAAACAATCTGGGGCCTTGGCTGGGCTGGAGCAACCAAGATGGCTTACTCGTATGGCTGGCGGTTGGTGGTGACTACCAGCTGAGAGCGAGTATCTCAGTTCTGGTCCACGTGATCTCTCCATGTGACTTGAGTTTCTTACAACGTGGTGTCTGAGTTTCATGAAACAGGAAATAGAAATTGCCAGTTATTTTAAGACTTGAGTTTGGAAGCCCAGAATGTCACTTCTGCCACATTATTCTTGGCTAAAGTCGCAAAGCCAGCCAAGATTCAAGGATTGGGGAAATAGGCTCTACCTCTCCACATGACAGGTGATGTGTCCTCTCAGGGTGGGGATGGATAGTTGGGGGTTATCTTTGGAGACTAGTTAACAAGGGCAGCAGGGAGGAATACTAACTTTGGAGTCAGATGGCTCTGGATTTCAATCTTGGCTTGGCCACTACTGTGTTACTTTGGGCACCTTACTTAACTTCTTTGAGTATTGGTTTCCAAATCTGAGAAACATGGATAATAATATCTGTTTGCAACCAAGAGAGAGAAAAATTATATATATGTATACACCTGTATGTACATGTATGAATACATACACACATAAATCCATATATGTATGCATACACATCTATCTATATCTCTCTTTATCTATCTATGAATCTATCTAAATTCTATGTATAGCAAGCACAGTAGCATCAATACAAGTTATTACTATAATTCCTGCCTTTGCCAATATGTAGCTAGGTGGCCCAGGAAAGACATTTAGTCTCTGTTGCCTTGTCAGTAAAACAGGAAGAAATAATATCTCACAAGGTTGTTAAGAGGATTAAATGAAATAATGTACGTAGACATCCTTTGTTGCCTCTTGATCTTGTTCTACATATCTTATTTCTTTCTTGGGAAACCAAATGCACATAGTATAGGATGTCTTGTTAAATATTATTTATGAGAATTCTTGTCTGATAATAGCAGACCTCACTCCTCCTTGGTGGAAAACTATGACTTCCTTATCTCTTCTATCAGGATACATTGAAGATCCATATAATTTGAATTTTTGTGTTCATTTTAGAGATAAACTTGCATGTAGACATCACTGTATAGCAGAGTGAGGGAAAGGAAAATCTTACCATCTGATATCAGACGTCATTCTAGAGAAGGGTGATTACTTTCCAATCTATGGTGAAAGTCTGAAACATATGCAGATGTTTTCAGAAGAGCGTTTCCTTTGTATATGGGGTGAAGGGAGATGGCGGACTCAAATTACAAAAAAGTCCTGTGTCTCTGATTTGAGTGATGCTGGGGCTGATTAAAAAAACAAAAAAAAACAAAGTCAGTCCATCTGAGCAGAGAAAAGGTGTCTAGGAAACATATAAGCTTTGGGGAATGGTGGGAATCTTAGGAAGGACAGGACGTGAGGTTGGAGTTCAAGGTAATTTCATTCAGATCTTTAGGGAGGTTGGTGTGGCCCTATACTCTAGAAAATGAGGCTATTGTGAATTAGCAACTTAGAGACTTTAGCAGGGAAGCACATTCTCTGTATTTTTCCTTTGTTACCCACACGCAGAATCTTTCACTGGAAGAAACCCCCCGCAGACTTCCAGTCAAACACTGCAGACTGAACACATCCATTTATCTCCATTCGTCCCTGGAGACTCCCACTTCAATGGCACTGAAGGGATAAAATGGTATAAATAGAGTGAGAAGCTTGAATGACATAGGGAATCTAGGACAAGAGAGGAGACAACAATAGATGAGATGTGCCAAACAAGTTTTGAGCAAAGGAATGTAGATCAATGAATGGTAACCGAAGTAACAGAGTGAAGAAACCTAAAATCTAAGGACTTGTCAAGGGAGGATATAAGCAAAAATCAAGGAGACTTGGGTCATAGAAGCTCAGAAAGCTTCAGTAATTGGAGGTACCAGTTCCCTCAGAGAGCATGAACAAAGGGTGTACTGACAAAAGGAGGGTCAGCTGATTGACTCCCAGACACCAGGGAACGGAGGTGAAGATCCAGGAAAATTGAATCCAGATGGTTCTTTATTTGGAAATACCAAGCAAAGAGAATGATGGGCATGTGAGGCATGAAAAGAGAAGGATTAAATGAAAGTCAGTATACTGAAAGGTAAGAATGCCCACCCTGCTTCCTCTGGGCTCCTCAGATGCTGGGAGCCAGGGTCACACCTCCAGATGGAAGAAGACTAGGAGAATCTTCCAGAAAGAAACAGAAAGGACCAAGAAAAAAATAACTACAGATACTAACCTTTGGGATTATCCCAGTAGAATGGCTTGGTCCATGAAAGTGAAATTCATTCATGAATTTCAACTGATGAACCCCATCTGCACATCCTCCAGTTAGAGAGAGAGAGAGAGTGTGTGTGTGTGTGTGTGTGTGCCTCGTTCAAATCTTAATGCATAATTAAGGGAAGTCAGCCACTTGAGAAAAGTCTCCAACATGGGGAAAAAAACTAAAACATGCAGACAGTAAAATGGAATTTGAGAAAAACAGAGGCAATGCAGGAAGCAGAAGAAAACTTCAAATAAATGATAATTCAGATCCTCGCAGAAATTAGAGAAAATATTTCATTGATGCAACAAGAGAGGGATGGTATAAAAAATGAACTGTAAGAGATGAGAAACAACTCTTAGCAATTAAAAATGTCAGAGATAAGACGAAAGCCTAGTCGAAAGAGGAAAGTTGAAGTGGAAAAGAGCTGAAAGAGAATGTTCAGGAAATGTCCAAGAAGCTAGAAACAAAAGTCAAAGAGATGCAAATTAAAGACCATTTAAGAAAAGTAGAGGAATAAATTGCAGAGAGAAGGAACAGAAAATGGCAGGGAGGAGATTATCAAAGGATAAGTGCCACAAAATCACCCAGAAGTGAAATCTATGTCTCCAGGCTATCAAGAGTTACTGAGTACCCAGTAAAATCAATGTTAAAACTCATTACAAGGCACATCATTCTTAAATCACAGAATGCTGAGGATGCAGAGATAATCCTAAGATCTTCAAGGGAATAATAACAGGTCACATGAAAAGGATTAAGAACAGGGAATTGACACTGGACTTCTCAACAGAACTACTAGAAGCTAGAAGACAATATTATAAATTGTCTCAATTGCTCTCAAAATTATAACCTAGAATTTGATACCTACTCAAACCATTACTCAAGAGTGAGCATATAATGAACACACTATCTACAGACATTAAGGGACTCAAAAATTTACCCGAGAAAGCTTTGGAGCTTGGAGGATGTGTCTTTCTAAAAAAAACAAAGAAAGAAAGAAAATGAAGAAAAAGGAAAATATGGAAACATGGAAAAAGGATTCAATACAACAGAGAGGTTGAAGAAAGTCCCAGGAGGCTGGGAGCGTGAAGAAGGTTGGAAGGATGTAGGTGATATAGGATGACAGTTTTGCAGCAATATGGAGCAGCTAGTCCATATCGGAGAAGAGGACACAGGTGTCCTGGAGGAGCACCTCTCAGATAAAGGACTGATAGCTTACCAATGATTTTTGTCACATTAAAATTTATTTGGAGTTCTGGTGGAGATTTCTGGGAAGAATTCACGTCAGGTGCATAGAAAATCAGTCACAGAGGAAAAAAGGCAATAATTTTGGGAGAAACTAAACCTATTTGGGGAAGAAATGGAGTCCTTGTACTGTACTTGGCCCAACAGCCACAGTGACGCATTTGCTGATGATTATGGATTTAACCAAAAAATGCAGTGTTACAGAAATGGCGGAATGTGAGTGTGTACGTGCATGTGTGTGTGTGTGTGTGTGCACGCAGAGGGGGAGAAAACTACATCTTCCAATCCATTAACAGGAAGTGGGTTCTTTGGTGCGAAAGATTGATAAATTGATAAATTAAAATTAAAAATTTTAAATTAAAATTGATAAATTTTAAAAATTTGAATTAAATTAAAACTGATAAATTAAAACAACAGTAGAAGCATGATGTTTAGAATTGTGGAGGGAAGCTACCAGGAATGGCTAGAAGTTAAAAGTTACTTTCTGTGAGGAGGAGTAAATAATGGCAGAAAGGGTGAGAGAGGAGACTGCTGTTTCTCACTTACACCTTTTAAAACTCTGACTTTTTGAACTACAAACACATGATACTTTGAAAACAGTAAACATTAAATTTTAAAAAGAAGGGGCTGGCCTGGTTGCATAGTGGTTAGGTTCATGTGCTCTGCTCCAGCAGCCTGGGGTTTGCAGGTTTGGATCCCAGGTGTGGACCTACATGCTGCTCATTAAGCCATGCTGTGGCGGCGTCCTACATACAAAATGGAGGAAAATTGGCACAGATGTTAGCGCAGGGCCAATTTTCTCACCAAAAAAACCAAAAACTCAATTTTTAAAAAGACCTCTTAGAAGAGGAACTGGCCACTGGTGTTTGAAGGTGAAAACTGCATGAGACACATCACCTGTCAACTTTCACATTCAACAATGGTTGAATGCTAATTTTGTGCCGGACTCTCCATTGCGTATGAGGTCTCATGTAATCTCCTGTCGACCCTTCCAGGTAGGCACTTTGATCCTCACTTTGCAGAATCTCTGACTCAGGGAAGTGAAGTAATCCTGGGAGTGAATCCCAGAGCAAGGATTCAAGCACGTGTGAGTCTGACCCCAAAGTCATGCTTCAGCCCAGGCTGCCTTTCTGTCGTTGGTGTCTATTCATTCTCTAAACTCACCATAGAATAAGAGGCTTTTAAATCCAGAAGGAGTCTTACAAATCATCCCGTTCAAAACACTTCATTTTGTCGGTGGGTAAACTGAGTTTCTGTCACTTGACTGAAGAGACGTGGTTATTAACAGCCTCCTTTCATCTACAAGATAGTCAACATTGTGGGAAAAAGTCAGGGAATGAGGACTCCTCCAGTGAACAGAAATCACAGCTATTTATTCATCCCTGAGAATAACCACACCAGGTTATTTCAAGAGCAGAGAAGAGCGATATTCCAACAATGGGAAACATCCAGGATCCAGCAGCGGCAGTCGTGGTCTTGCTTTCTCTGAACTGCATTGAGTCCTGCCCGTGACATCCTGGAGAAGTCCTGGCACTCTTCATGAAGTGACATATGATGACAGCTCCCTGTGGATGAGGGTCTCTAGGGAATGCCACCTGCTCTTTATACAGGGGTTTCCTGCACAGGTTAAAACATGGACCCCATCACAGCATCCTGGAGCAGAAGAGGCCCAAAGTGAAGCAACTAAAAAAAAAAAATCTAATATTTATTGAACACCTACTATGTTCCAGGAACTGTGCTAGGAACTTTATATTCACTATCTCATTTTACGTTTGGAGCAACTCCGGAAGAACTGTTATTAATTTGAAAGATGAGAAAACTGAAGATCAGAGAAGTTAACAGACCTTTAAGAGGGGTGGGGGCCTGGACAAAGCGCCAGTTGCCTGGCTCCAGGCCTCATCCTCTTCATTGTTATGCTACAGAGTCGACTCCTTTTTCTGTTTGTCACTCAAGGCACCTCTGAAACAAAGCAGACCAATTGGAAGCAAACATTGAAGTCAATGGACTAGACAACTGGATCCCACTCCGCTTATGCTGAGCCTTTTCCCTGGAGCATCTTTGGTCCCTGGATGACCCAGCATCCAGCACATTGCCTTGCTCATTTGCCTGATCGTTTCCCATCAATCTTTAAGACTAGCTTTGGACACTCTCTTCTATGGGGGTCTTCCTCACACCCAGTAGGCTGGGTTTGTCTGAGATAGGCTGACTAATGTCCCCTCTCCCCAAAGAAGTCCATGTCTCAGTCTCTACAACCTGTGAACATGTTACTTCACATGGCAAAAGCGATTTTGTAGATCTTGAGATGGGCAGAGTCTCCTGGATTATCCAGGTGGGCCCAATATAATCACAGCGTCCTTATAAGAGGAAGGCAGGAGGGTCAGAGTCAGAAAAAGGAGATGTGACAATGGAAGCAGAGGTTGGAGTCATGCACTTCGAAGACGGAGGAAGATCCCATGAGCCAAAGAATGCAGACGGCCTCTAGAAGCTGGAAAAGGCAAGGAGACGGATTCTGCCCTAGAGCCTGCAGAAGGAATGCAGCCCTGCTGACACCTTGACTAGGACTTCCCACCTCCAGAAATCTAAGATAAACTTGTGCTGTTTGAAGCCACTGACTTTGTGGTAATTTGCTAGAGCAGCTGTAGGGAAACTAACACACAGCTCTAGGACTTAGACAGTGCATGACACACAGTAGGAACTTAATAAATATTTCTTCAATGAGTGAAGGAGTTATTGTAATGCACCATATGTGTCTTTATCCCACATGCATCCCTCCCTAGGTAAAGGTTTATGAGTAAGCAGTAAACAAATGGTGGAAAGGACACTGCTCTGAAAATCTGTAGCAGAGACTTTATTATTGTAGCCAGCCAGCACTGGTTGGAGCAGCTTCGCTGTGAGTAAATCCAATAGATTTACTCTATCACTCAGGAAACCTTGTTTAATCTCTTTGGGCCTCTGTTTTCTCATCTGTAAGAAAGCAAAATTTAGTCTAGTCTTCTTCTTGACAATGGAGTTGATAAAGACAGATGACGTTATTCAGCCAGAGTTCTCTTCAGAAGACAAGATACTATATAAATACCAGGTAGCATTATTGTGCCCTTAATAATAAATATTTAAGAAAGAAATGCATGTTTTCAAAAACAAATAGTGCCAGACAGCCAGAGCCACCTGTCACTTAGGGAAGGTTGTGCTCTCTTCCTGAACTAAAACACTTAGGGCTTTTAATAGCTTCACTTTTTAATATTCTGTAACTTAAGCAAAGGAGCACACAGCTTTAGGATTAAATATTAAAATGTTAAATATTAAATGGGACTGAAGAAATCCATCACGTACTCTAACCTTCCTGGTTTAGTCAGGATCTCCTAGGTGCTCTAAGAAATCTAAGCACTGTTCATATTCACTGAGGTCATTTCTTTCCCTCTTTTTTTTTTTTTTGCCAGACACACAGGCACCGTATACATCTTTGTATTGATCAATCTCGAAGAGTCGAATGAAATAGACCAAATATTAGCATCTGTACTTGAAACAGCCTATCTAGCATGAGGAATCTAGAGGTTACACTTAATAGACACAGCCAATTATTCTGAGCGAGGGAGTGGGACATGCTTTATCTCCCTGGTCCATGGTTGTTTCTTCTTGATTCCTCATGACAGCAGCTTTCCGAAGCCTGAGTTGCAACCCTGAGCCTGATCCTTGTGTACATTTTGACTGCAACCATGGTCGAACAACCCCCCGGGTGTCATCATCGTCCAAGCTCAAGTACTTAAGTTAAGACCCCGAGAAGCTGTTTACTTGATTGATGAAGTCTGAGGTTTCTCTACCCCAGGAAAACCACTTTGAAGTTTATCCTCACTCCATCTGCTTCCCCTGTCTGAGTGTCCAACCCTTGTTCAGAGACTCAAAACTATCTGCCATTTAAAATCTGTTCCTGGGAAATGAGCTGATGCCAGTCATTTATAATTCATTCTTTAGGTAAACTGTGTGGCTTAGTGAAAAGACAGAGATCGAACCCTACCATTTAGTGGGGTGAACTTGAGCAAGTCATTTTACCTTTGAAACTGTTTTCTCGTCTGTTAAAAAGGATGGGAGAATTAAACGTGATAATGTTTACATTGGTGGTACGTTACCATTCACAAGTTTGGAGGCAGAAATTGTCATATTTCCTTTGGTGATCACATTAACATAACCCTGAACCCCAAAGCTGACCTGCTAATAACTCCTCTCAGCGTGCGTTGGAGGTTGTATGTAGTGTGAGGGGGAAGAAGGAACGTGTCTCTCCCTATTGTGACACTCAACCACAGTTGGCCCATACTATTCTAGGGCTGGATTCTCAATTACAGATCTTCAGTTTACACACAAATGCACAATGAATAGTCCAAAATACAACTATGCTGCTCAGAAGGCTGGGACACCTGGAGTTTCCAGACTCAGCCACAATCTGTGTGCAGTCAGCTCCTGCGACTGTTGAGATCTTGGCATTGAAGCAAGGTAACTGATCAAATTTTCCTTTTATTTCATGGTGAGTCAATGGGGACCTTTCATATCTTTTCGTGTTCACTGGTCATTCAGGGCCATCTTTGCCATCAGAGATAGTCTACTGTCATTGAAACTAAAAATGATAAGGGGTCAGTTCTCCCTATGGGAATTTCCCTTTATCCATCTCCAATAACCATTGAATTCCATGTCCCAAGGAGTCATAGAATGAAGTGGTCTTGGTCAAATCATAACCTGGTCCTGATAACATAGGTACAACAAAGGCACAGTGGCAGGTGCATGGCTTCCTTCTTACTGCCCTTGGAACACATTTATAATTACCTTCTTCAATGTCTCCATTTCTCCAAAATTTCCCCATCCTTCCAGGCTCAGACCAATGCCACCTCCTCTGTGACACTTTTCCCAGCTACTCCAGATCACAGTTGCCTATTTTTCCTTTGAATTCTTTAGTTAGTTAATTCACCCATTTCAATCTACTCGTGCATATGATATCTTTATATCTCTCATATTGTCTCAGAGTGCTCGAGTTACGCAACAATAACAACAGAAACAACATTAAATAAACACAGAGTTGTTGTTACACATTAGACTTTAGACCAGGTCCTTTACAGACGTTACTCATTAACAGATATTTATTGAGCAAATACCCAAGCATTTGGTGCTGTCCTAGGTGCTGAATATGCAGTACTGAAATGTGCAGGGTTCCTGCATTCTTGGACCGTATGGTCTTGATCAGCAATGGAAAATTAGAGCTGGTGGCCTGCTTCTGTATAACCCATGAGCTAAGAATGTTTATTGTATTTTACATTTTCAAAGGGTTGTAAAAAAGAGATGGAATATGCAACCGAGACTTCATGTGGCCCACAAAGCCTAAAATACTTATTAACTGGCCCTTTACGGAAAAAGTCTACAGACCTTGGCGACCTCATTTTATCTTGCCAATCTATCCTGCAAGACAGATTTTTCGTTATATGCATTTTACTTATGAGCAAACTGAGGCTCGAAGAGCTGAACTATCTTTTCCAAGATGATTCAACTAACACTTTTTTGAGCTGGTGCTTCAGATCAGAATATGTTTGATTTGTCTAGGGACAATACCTGTGTGTTTGCTGTAGACTTGGAGGGAAAGACTAATGTTCAAATCCTAGTTCTACCCAATTCAACTATGGAATTCCCCATCCTCCTGCCACCATGTTCTTTCTGAAACACTATTAGTCTGCCAAAGGAGAGCGAGGAAATAGTTCTTAAAAAAATTCAACCCTTGATGGGGTCAAGGAAAAAGACTTTCTGGATAAGGTAGAAAGAATGGTGGTCTTAGAATTAGGAACTTTAGTTTTGGTCCTTTCTGGGCCTCAGAATCCCCATACAAATGTAGTCGTTGGGTTGTTTGACTTCTACAGTACCTCCCAACCTGAAGATTCTTTCCAGGGATGTGCATCCTTTACTTTAATAGGATGGTACACATTTCTCTTTATCTCTACAGTGGCCATATCATAACTGTTGATCAACTGAATCATGATTGAATATTTAATTTAAATTTTTTATGTTGGGAGGGTATCAAGTCTTATCTATACCTCTAAAAAGGCTTGCTTATTTTGTTGAAAGGGTTGTTGGTGTTATTTCATGCTGTTCTAGATTGTACTTTGTAATAAGGAGGACAAAGAGTCTAAGACAACTAGGATGAAGGGTGACTGATTCCTAATGGTGACCAATGAGCCATCCACTCCCCTCCGGGTTATCCAGAACTGCCAGAAACTCAGCCTGCAGTCTTTGTTCTGACCCCCCAACCAAATTAACGTTGGCTGATCAAAAGCGTGTTTTGAGAATTTGCAATGAAGGCTGTGCTCGCTGAGGCATCTGACTTGTGCAGGTATGACCCAAATTGCTTACAAGGAGGTACTTACCCGTCTATATATTACAGCCTCTTCCACAAGGCTGGTCCTCATTATCCTGCCTTGGTCCTACCTGTCTGGATCAAGTGGTTGGAGACACATTTGGGAAGTGAGAGGTTTGCTGCTTAATGGGAACAGGTGCTTTGCATTCCCAGATATCTTTGAGGACAGCAGCTCTCTGTCTGGGCTGTGCGTTGGAATCACCTGAGGAGCTGTAGAAATTGCCGAGGCCCGGGTTTCACACCCAGAGATCCTCATTTAATTGATCTGGGCGAGCAAACATTTGAAAAGCTCCACTGGGTATTCTGTATGCGAATACGCATATGGGTTTGAGAACCACCATTCTAGGCAAAGGTACACGTAGATCAAGTGGCATAGTAAGTAAGGAATCTAATTCTGGATACCTGATTTATGATGGAATCGCACTCCAATGCATTTACGTAAAAATAATATACATGTCATGTTTTAAATATTTGATCTTACAAGGTATAAAGGGTAAGGTTTTGTGGATTCTCCAAAGAGAACCACAGGGTAAAACACGCTTACTATTTTTTATGAGCTCATTTCGAAGTTCCCAGGCGAAATGGAGGGTGGGTGGACACGGGTGAGCACCTTTCAGGATCATTTGTAGTGATCACAGAGCTAACTCTGTTCTAGTCATGTTCAAGCCTTTTAAAACCGTACTTTTGGATAAAGATTTTTTATTATGGTTTTAAAAGATGGATTTTGTTACTTACTAACCCTATCAATTTTGCTTCCTGAATCAAAATTTCATTTTATTTTTCTTTTTATTAAATCCCATTCAGGGGCCGCCTCGTGGCTGAGTGGTTAAGTTCATGTGCTCCTCTTCGGCGGCCCAGGGTTTTGCCGGTTCGGATCCTGGGCACAGACCTAGCACCGCTCATCAGGCCATGCTGAGGCAGCGTCCCACATAGCACAACCAGAAGGACCTACAACTAGAATATACAACTATGTACTGGGGGGCTTTGAGGAGAAGAGGATTTTTTTAAAAAGATTGGCAACAGGTGTTAGCTCAGGGCCAATCTTTTTTTAAAAAAATCCCATACAGCAGCATTTTGAACTACACAGCCTGGAAGAGAAAAATAATCCCTCGCTTTTGCTGTAAAATAACGTTTTGTAATGGCAGAAAAGGCAGCTTTGGCAGGCTTCACTATATGTCTTACAGAACTTGTTCCCAGCTTCGCATAAAGGATTCCGAAGGCTGGGGCTGGGCAAGATTGATGTTGTGGACACATGAGGGAGGTAGCTACCAAAACTACCTGTAATGCCATTGTAGCATCATCTCCAATTGTATTGTCCTTGTAATCAGAAGAAAACAAAAGAAAGAAATGGCCAGCACATCTAATTGTGTGATCACATTAGTCTGAAGAGGTAGGTCAAGGGTCTATTCAGTATGGAAAAATGGCTCTAGTAGCAACCTTCAGTATTGTGCATGCAGGCCTGCACACACATTTGCCTTCAAAAGCCCCTGCAGAGGGTACTCTGGTTCTGCAGAGGCAATTATATAATTAAGGAAATGGGCCTATTCTTGGAAAAAGAGTCTCCAAAGTGGCTTGTGATTGGTGCACGTTATAAAGGCATGGCTGTAGGCTGATTGTACAAGCCTGGCCTCCTGTGGGAACAATAAGGGCTTAGAACAAATCGATATGTACATGATTTTATTCTGCAGATGACATTATTCTTAATTCGATTCAACAAACATTTATTGGGCATTTACTATGTCCCTAGTGTGGAGTTAGGTAGTAGGGATAAGAGACGAACTCATAGACCTTGACTTCGGGCTGCTCACAGCCTGGTAAGGAAGAACTCTGTAAATGATGAATTGCAATTCAACGTGTTAAGAGAAGCCTGTGTGCAAGGTGCATGGGGAGCTCACAGAGAAGGCATGGTTGTCTCTGCCTGGTGAAAAGGGTGGCTTGTCAGGGATGGTTTGGTTTATGGCCCAGAGACACACTCAGAGGAGGAGAAATGGAAAGAAGAGCTGTTATAAAGATGCAAAGAGAATCTCATCCAAACAAATGCAAGAGGCATTATGGAAAGTAGAAAATTGTCAGGATCCCTCTGACTCTGACTACATGGTCTCTTCTCTCTCCAGTCTAGTTTCTCTCTTCATTTATCTGCTCATCTCTAGGTCTACAGAATCTTTCAGTTCTTCCTCTAATTGCATCTGCCAGCCTCAGTTCCCGATAGCCAGGAGAAAGAGCTCAGCTAGGGTCACGTGCCTGCTCTGGTCCAGTTGGCTGAGGCCTGCTGGCAGGGTCATCAGGTAGCACTATGGACTTTTGGCAAGCTAGACTTTTTAAGAGCCCCTCTAAAGAAGGAGGAAGTGGTGGAGCTGTCACCACCTGGGGTCCCAGTGCCACTGGCTTTTGGCATTAGACTAGCTTGTAAACCATAAAGTGACAGGGTAAGAATTTGTTTACACAGTCTGCCGTGACTCCACCCTGGCAAGCCCAGGGCTGAGGAAACTCTTTTTTGCCATTTGGTCATGATGGGGCTCAGCAGTGGCTCCTCCTGCAACAGAAAAAATGGGATAGATCCCAAGTAGTCGGGAAAAGATTAGAAATTCTTATTTTGTTCATAGCACATCATAACATAGATCACACTATGCCATTGTTGTTAGTTGTTCACTGAGCCTCCATTATGTTCAAAACACTGTGTGGACTATGGGACAAAGAATATGGAGACCATCATATTCTCTGAGAAGCTGTTATGAAATCTCCGTTTGGGCAGAGTACAGTAATTGTTTAGAAGAAAAGCTTTGACCCAAGGTTTGGGCAATAGTAGATGCTCCAAGACATAAGGAAGAGGAGACGTCAATTAAGTTGGGGGCTCTGTAGGAAATTAGGGAGAGAGAAATTGTCTCCAGACAGTAGGGGAGAGTGGACCTTGCTTGAAGGAAACCTCAAAGAGAGACTTTCGGTTGTTAAATTTGGTGTGCAATGAGAAAATCCCATTTACCCCATGGAATCTTCAGTAAATTTTGCATTATTCACTAATGCATTTATGAGAATAAATTATTTTTAGGGTCCTTTAAGAGGGCATGACATGAAAGCTCGTATCTAGACTTCTCAAGTATGGAAAAATGCATGGACCTGGTTCTAAAGTTGCTGACAAGGATAAATATCATCAGCCTGGGAGAGTAACTTTGGATTTTCTGGTTATCTGTCTGTCAATCTTATAAGTTAACCAAAGTATCAAAAGAACACAACACTTGGGTGTGGGACCATTGTAGCATCATCAGAACACAAAAGCATTGACTAAATACCTGTTTTGAACTATATACCATTTTAGTGTCGGGAGCACGAAGTGGAAAGATAGAGAGCCTATGTTCCCTGGGGACTCACTGTCTGTTGGTGAAAACAAACACATAAACATGGAAAAATATAAGACATAAGATGAATCGATATGATGCCATAATTGAACTTCTGCAAAGAGAGACTCTTCAATAAACATTGATATATTCCAAGGGCAGCAGAAGTTCTGAACCAAGAGCATTGAACTCAGAAAGCACCCTGATGTGTGATGATTAGTGGACATTTCTGACAGCATCACTATTAGCTGTATTGATAATACTTGGGAAAGGTCAAGTTTTGCAAAGACTTTCTGCCCACCAAGAATAGCAAGGAATCGATCGATTCTGAGCATAAGAACAACGTCAGGACCCAGATGGGAGTGCAGTTGCTATCCACTGGGAAGCTCTCTTTCCCTCAAATAAAGCCTCTGGGAAATCCAAGTCCAACCTCCTCTCGTTAGACCATCGGACTCATTGAATACCTTGGATGCCCAGCTTTTCAATGGCTGGTCTTCTGCACCTTCAGTCTGGACTCAAATGTCCATCATCACGGAAGCCTTTCTTGACCGCTTAATAAGGTAACACCCTTCCCCCATCACTGCATTAACACCACACCATTCATTTCCTTCTTGGCACTTGGCATAATCTGAAGTCATCTCCAATATTACTAGGTTGCCTGTTTACCTCGTGGAATCCTCAGTAAATTTTACATGATTCACTAATGCATTTATGAGACTAAATTCTTTTCTGGGTCCTTTAAGAGGCTATGATAAGGCAGCTCATGTCTAGACTACCCAAGTATGGAAAACGCATGGACCTGGCTCCCGAGTTGCTCACAATGACTATCTTCTGGCCTCCTCCTCTTCCTCTTCTAGGATAAGAGCAAGCACTATGATTATCTTGTACACAGACGATAGGCTGGTGTAGACTGCACCTTTGTGTGAATTAGAGAAAATTACCCTCTCTAAACAGACGGGTGAGAATGTCACAGCTTCTTGGCAGGGGTTCACAGCTTGGTGAGTGAATTTCAACCCCACCCTTTCTTCCTGCATGCAGTCCAAGCACTTCAGAAACATAGGTGGCAGTCCTACTTGTCCACTGCTGTCTGGGATTGCCATGGCACATAGCAGGTATTCACTAAAATCTGGGGAATGAAGGAGACACCCCAAATCTACCAAACATATAGAGCAATATCCTCATAGGAGTGTGCAAGGAAGCCCTTGGAAAGGCACTAGAGACCCAGCTGGATTCCCTTCCAATAAGAAGGTAGGGCCAATCAGAGGCTCACAGTCAGAACACAACAGCACTTCAATAGCACAGTAACCAATTGAGATGACCTCTGTGACCTTCTGATAGTTCCTAAATGCACCAACCCCAGGAGCTCTTATCTAAGTACTACTGTCAGCTGTGTTCTTGTTCGTTGACTTTACAGTGCCCTGTATGCATCCAGGCTGGTGGGATTGAAGCCTGCCACCGGAGCACCTCTTACCAGAGGTCCTGTAAGCACTGAAAAGCCAGTCCCCTGCCTTTTCAGAAGAGCAGAATAAAGTCTCGCCGGCGACTTTGGCCCAGGCACGGAGCCACGTCAACAGAGCTGCCTCAGATGGAGATGTGAGGGAACACTACAAAGTAAGGAAAAACCCACGTTGCTTCCTTACACCAAAACTTCAAATGAGAACACGACTTTGGCACTTTATTCCTTGCAGAATTAACCTCTGCTCTCTGCAGGCTGCTTCTGAGAATACACGTGGCACCTACAAGGAAAGGAGGGAGAGCATACAGAATGGCTAGTGTGTTTACGGCAAAGGAGAAAAAGCAGAAATGAAAGTGAAGTTGAAAAGGAGGCTTATTTCTAACTAAGCTAGCCTCTAGACAGGAGTCCTAAGATGCAAAAGCAATTATCATCGACAAGAATATGAGTCCCCACTCACAGATGTGCCAACACCACTCCTTCATCTGCTGTTTCCATAACTTACTCTCAAGGGATAACAAAATTCTGGGAGCTGGAAGGCAATCACCGAACCTATAATATAATTTCTTCTTTTCTTTAGAAGTTAATTTGAGACCTCCTTCTGGAAGCCTTCCTAGATTTGATGAGTGCTCTTCCTCTGCGTCCGCTCAAAACCCTACCAGTTTCTTTATTATTGAATTTGTCACATTGTATTATAGTTGTCTGTCTATGTGTCCAGCACAGGGGTATTTTATTTGACTTTAAAGATTTTTCTTTAAAGTCAAATACTTAGGACATTGTCTGGAATAAAATGACATCTCAGTAAGCTCTTAATGAAATAGTCAATGGACCGTTCTATTAACAGTTGTCTATTGAACTCACGCTACTTGTTGTTCCTTTGCCACATACTAGGACAGTACACAAGAAATAAAATACACAGTAATCACAGTGGTAGCTATCCTTTTGAGTGTCTGTTACCAGTCAGGCACTCTGCTAATTGCTTTACGAATAGTTTTCTCCTTAGCACCTTAAGGCTACATTATGACCTTCATTTCATGAGTCAGACTGAGACCCGGAGATATGAACTGGCTTTGGCCCAAAGCCACACGACAGGCAAGAGGCAGAACGAGATTTGAACCAATCTCCAAGTCTCCTGATCTTTACTTTATGGTGGGCGACTTCTCTGACCTTAAGATGCACATGAAATGATGGGGAGGAGGGGGTCAGAGTACAATGCACATGAAGCATTAGGAAACCATTAAGTGCCACCCTGTAGAAATGGGAATCAATGCTTCGAGGGTTCTCTGTGGACTGTATTAATCACGGAAAGACTTATGGAGGCTCTAGGACTCAGACTTGAGCTCAAAATGGATTTAAATATATGGAGGAGAGAAGGTAGAGTGGGGAAACTTGTTCACTGAGTACAGCAGGGCAGTATTGGTTGAGATTGGGCTTCAGAACTGGACAAAACCTGGGACTGGATTCTGATGTTGCAACTTAAAAGCTATGAGAACTTGTGGAATTTGCCCAACTTTTTGAGCCTCCCCATCCTATATATAAAATAATACCCATGGTATCAGTAAAGAATGCTTTCACATGCAGGTAACAGAATTATTAATGAAAAATGGCAATCACAGAGCTCCATCCAATGAGAAACTGTATAAAATAGAAGGATGCATATGTGTCTCCAGGTTTGTTTGCAACTCAGTGGTACTATCAAGGACCAAGGCTCTTTTTGTATATCTACTCTACCATTTTCAGCTGTAAGCTTCTCATCCTCATGTGTGAAAGATGGCTGCCACAGCCCTAGTCATCACGTCCACATTCAAGGCAGAAAGAAGGGGGAAGGGAAGTGCCAACAAGACTTGTCCCTTTGATCAGGAAAGGAAAGCCTTCCCAGTCACTACTATTTAGGAATTCCCCTTGTTACATTTCAGTGACCAGAACTGAATCACGTGTCCACTCTTAGTTGCCGGGAGATTGAGAAAGCAGCTCTCTGGTTTATTTTCATCCTCTTTAAAGTGGGAGGTTAGCAGAGGGTTGGGAGTGGCTTTTGGGATAGCCAAACAAGAGAGTCAGCTACACCTACCTCAACAGCAGTTTAAGTAAGAAGGGAAAGAACACAAGTATGAGGGCAGTAGAACTCTCATGGGAAGCTGCCAGTACATACTGATATGCAAAAATGTGGGACAAAACATGAGTAACTTCTGCATATTTTACTTCGCTCAAAGATGAAAAGTCCGGTAGATGGATTTGGACTTGCTGTGCCATCTATTACGACAACAATAGTACTTAACTGAGTGCCAAGCACTGTGCCAAGAACCTTCTACCTACTGTATCATTGAACGCTTCTAGGTACCATGATTCCCATTTCCATTTTTGGATGAGGAAATGAGAGATGAGTAACTTGACTGAGGTCCACATTTGGAAAATAACAGAGCCAGAAGCTGAGTGCAGGCGGTTGGACCTCAGATACCACAGTGGGTCCCAATCCTTGAGTGATGGAGTGGGACCATGGGATAGGCTGACCCAGCGGGAGTAGACGAGTGTGACGTGGAAGTGCCGAAGTGAGGAAGGGGGGAGCTATAGAATTCCATTCCCCATCTCGTCACACCTGACTGCCCATTTTGAGTCATCGCTATGTGTCCTGACGGCAGAAAGGCATCCTGCTTTTCCTTAGTTATGAAATGAAAGCCAACGAAAGTGACTTGATCAAATCAGGGAAGAACAGAAAAGACAATTGAAGGCCCTAACTGGGGCCCCCTCGCTGCAGGAGGACAAGTCAGCTTGATGAGATCTAAGGGTGGGATCCTCCCGTCTTGTCCTCTCTTCCTCCCTCTTTCATCCCCTCCCCTCCCCTCCTCTTCCCTCCCCATCTCTTGGGTTGATGTTACTCAACGTGTTCCTCAGATTCCACAGGGAAACAGAGCCATGGTGAATATTCTAGAAGCAAGGATTTCTTACAGGAATTAGACCTCACCCACCTGTGTGAGGAGCTGGGGAACAGAGGCCTGGAAAGGGGAGCCAGAGCATCAGAGGAAGTCACTAACTAGTTTGTCTGAAGCACCCGTCTGGGTGTCAACTTCCAGACTCTAGGCACATCCAGCTGAAGAAGCGGGACAAGAAAGGGGCTCCAGGTGGGCACAGTTGGCTGTGTGTGGCTGCACCTCTGTGAGTCAGCAGCCAGGCACCTGGTAATGGCCTGGGGCCGCCATTGTCAGCAGGGCCAGTGGTGGAAGGCAAGGTCAATGCAGCACAGAGAGTGAGGACAAGCTGGGGCCACCCAAGGGCATCTGTGACTATCCCTCACCATGTTGGACCCAATGACCTTCTGAGGGTAATGGCTGCAGCTTAATCTCTACCTTCAAACTCCCCCACAGGTTCATTTTCTGGACAATTTTAAACCAGAACCCTACGGGACAGGGATTCTGAGAAACACAGTTGTCAGCTTAAAGAAGGAGACAACAACATAGACACGACAGTCACAGACATATGTAGGGACTGAGGCCCAGGAGAAATATTAATTAGCCAGACTGTTTCCATCCTTTAGGTCCATCTAGAACCCTGTTTTGGCTCTGTCTGCTTTTCAAAAAGCTGGAGGAGAGGCAAGGAATGGGTTTTTTTTAGCTCATGATGTTCCAGTCGAATCTCTCCCTCTCTTTTTACTGTCTACAGCCACACTGTGCTTTTAGTTCCTCAAGCAGGCTGAGTTCTTTCTTACCATAGGACCTTTGCACATGCTGCTCACATTCTCTAGAATGCTTTCCTCTCAGATATACGATGCCTCTCTTGCCTTCCAGCATCTTCTTTGTTATTTGTCCTGGTTATGTGCCCCCATAGAATCTTACATTTCTCCTTTAGAATCCTCTATTTCTCCTTTATAATTCTCAAGAGTCACCACCAAAGAGTCACCACCAAAAATAGCTTCTAGTGCCTTTCTTTTCAACTAAAATGTAAATCACATGGAGGCAAGACTGTGCGTGTCTCTTTCAGCCCTGTAGCGCAAGGTCTAGGACACTAGAATTTCAATAAATATTTGTGGAATGCTTAAATCACTAAATAGATAGAAGAATGAGAGAAGCAATAAATGAAAAAATGGGAAAAATATTTAAGGGGGTCAGGATGACGATTTTCCTCAAATATCTGGTGGGATGGGTGGCACATAAACAGGGAAGCCACTGTATCTATGTTGCCCTGGAGATCTGAACTCGTGTCTTAGGGCAGCAGTGGCTGGGATTCGTGCTTAGCATCAGGAAGAACTTTCTAACTAGGAAGCTTCCCTCATTAGAGCAGTGAGCTCCCTTAAGGTGTTCAAGCCAAGCCTGGGGACCTTCTTGCTCAGGGATATTGTAGAGGAATTCCTGCCTCAAGGGTGGATTGGATAAAAGACCGTGGGTGAGTCTATGTCTTTACGTGGGTACCCTCGCAAATGACCCTTAGGGTTAACAGCCAGGCTTTGCAACCATGAAAAGAAGGGTGCAAATCTCAAGGATGCCTCTTACCAGCTGGGGGGACCCCAGGTCAGTGATTTCATCTCTGGGAACCTCAGGGTCTTCACCTGCAGAACTGAGATAAGGATGTTCATCTCACGGGGTCTGTGTGAGGATTAACTTGATACCATGAGGACTGGAAAGAGTCAACCAGCTGCTTGGAGATCATTCACACTCTTGGACAAAGGTCACCATGGTGAGCTTTCATGATTGGGGCGATCACCCAACTTGCCACCACCAGGGTCACCACCCATAATAACGATGATAAAATTAATGGGGAGATGCTGATCAAGAGACACGAGCTGTAAATTACAAGGTGAAAAAGTTCTATGGATCTGATGTACAGCATCGTCACTATAGATAATAATACTCTGTGGTGGACTTGAAATCTAGGAGGGTAGAGTTGAGTATTCTCGCCACACACACAACAATGGTAGCTGTGTAGGGGGATGGATGTGTTCACCTGAATGTGGTCATCCTTTCACAAAGTATACATATTTCAAATCATCGCATTATATGCTTTAAATAGATACAATTTTATTTATCAGTGGTGCCTCAATAAAACTTGAAAAAATAAAAAATAAAATTAATAGCACGTACTTAATAACAGTTATGGAGTACCAACTCAGTACTGAGGATTTTACAAGTATCGTATAGTGCTGAGCAGTGTATTCACATTTAATGCCCCCAAAGCCCAGGGGTGTTGCAGCTCGTCCAGCTTCTGAGCTTCTCTGTGCTTCAGTTTCCTCACCTGTGACATGGACTAGAAGTACTGACCTTGTCAGGCTCTGTGAGGAATGGGCGAGCTAGTGGGAGCGTCTTGCCTGTGATGAACACTGCATGGGCGGAAGCAATGTCAATGCCCCGCTTTCCACACAGGTAAACAGAGGCTTGAGGTTTCCTGTCACAAATCTGGCGACAGCGAGACTGGGCTTGACGCCCAGCCCGTCGTGATCACAGCTGTGGGCAGTCTCCTGAGTTGTGTCACCTTTGACAGGCCATGCAAGTCGGTTCCCTGTGCCCAGTGACACTTGCTCTGCTCTGGGCTCAAACTGCCACTCACCCAGGCCAGGCTGTCAGCCTGGCGACAGAGAAGACAGAAATCCAGAGACCTTAACTGGGCACAAACCCAGCCAGAGCCCCTGTGAAGCCAGGCACAGAAGTCTTTACCGGGATTAGCCGTACCTCAGACGCCCTTAAAACCTTCAGGTGGGTCGAGCAGGGGAGAGCAAAGCATCAATCATGCCAAATTAGCACAATTGTGTACCCTGCATGGGACCGCCTCGAGCCCTGGGCACAGTACCCCCAGCAAAGTGGCCCCTAGCTCTCTAACAGGACTTGCCTTCCGTTCCTATCAGTAACCTGTTAACAATTCCTTAACAACAGTGATTAGAACGAAACACCGGGGCAAGAGAGACGACTGGTGTTTCAACATGTATTTTAATAAATAAACTAACGTTATCTGGCTCCTAGCATAGCAGAGTCTAAACAGTGTTTGGGAAACCTATCAATCAGCTTTTGGGAGCGTGAGATCCGTGCAGTCCTCCCTCCGACAGGCCCTCGGTTGCTATAGCAACCCCAAACCAGGAGTGGTGGCTGTAAACTTAAAAAATACAACTTTCCCTCACCTGCCATGCTTCTCTATCAATATCGAAACCTTTGCCCGAATTCCAAGCGAGTGGGGGATTTTTTTTTTCTCTCTCCAGTCGTAAGTCTGAGTTGGAATCTATAGCAACCAAAATTAGACTATAAATCATCTTAATGGTGCTTTTCAGAGAATTCTTTACTGGATCAATTCAGATCATACAAGGTGGCAAGCTCCTGAGCCCAGTGGCTAATAATGGTTGTGTCAGAGATGTATGGCAGGAAAGATGAGGATTGCAGTGGATGCTGTTGGAGTTCATCTCTTTGATGATTGGCCGCCAAACTTCAGCTATGCGTTCCTTGCCTCCACTCCATTGGCTTTTCAGCTGCTCTCTCGAGTCGTCTCTCTACAAGCTGCCTCAGACTCCCAGAAAGAGCGGAACCTCACAATCTCTGCGATTCGCCAGCATGCCACACCGTGGTGGGGTCCTGAGCATTCGGGATCCTGCCTGCCCCAGCTCTCGGTTGGGTCTAACACTTAGTAGCTGTTTGAATTTGGAAAGTGATGTAGGTTTTTTTTTTTTTAATTCCCTATTCCCAGCCGATTCCTTTTTTCTTTTTTGAAGAGTGCCTCTGAGCCAACATCTGTTGCCAATCTCCCTTTTAAAATGTTTTCTCCCCCAAAGCCCCGGCGCATAGTTGTTTATTCCAGTTGTGAGTCATTCTAGCTCTTCTATGTGGGACGCCGCCTCAGCATGGCTTGATGAACGGTGCCATGTTGGCACCCAGAATCCGAACCAGCAAACCCTGGGCTGCCGAAGTGGAGCACGCGAACCTACCCACTTGGGCACAGGGCCAACCCCCTGATGTAACTTCTTGAAGCCTCAGTTTCCTCATCAGAGAAATGGGAAGAACGATAGTGCCTGTTGTCTATGCTATTTGTCAGGATGAAAGAACTAATGATATTAACAGTTGCTGAAGCTAAGTGGTGTTCATTGTATGAACGCTTTTAACTTTTCTTTATGTTTAGGAAAATTTTATAACCAAAGTTGGATGGAAAGAACTATAGAGTCAAAATGACACTAGAGTATATTTTCGGTTCCTCAAATATGGTACTGACCATGTACCAGGCACTGTGCTCGATGCTGAGATCACAGAAGTGACCAAGGTGGGTGAGGGCACTGTCCCCATGGAGCCAGCATTCTAGTTGGGGTGGGGGCGGGGGGAGAGGAGTAAACCTAAGGACCTACTACACTATGGGAGAATGATTCCCCGAGTGGTAAGAAAGGGACTGTAGGGGCACAGCTGAGGGGCAGTGAACTCAGGCTTGGAGCATCTATCTAAGCTAAGACTCGAAGGATGAGAGACAAGGCGGGTTAGCTAGGCAAACAGGTGTGGGGGAGGCAGGCTAATGCTGGTGGCAGATGCAACCGTGTGTATAAAAGCCCTTGGTATCTTTGAGGACCCAGAGAACGCCACCCTTCCCCTCCCAACCCTGCCAAATCTGACTGATCTGTCAAGGTTCAATTTTATTCTATTGTATTCAGTAAACCTTTACTCTCCGTCTGCTCTCTTGCAGGCTCTGTGCTACGCACAGGAAATTGAGTTGAATGGATAGCGGGTCATATTTGGCCCGTGGGCTTATACGGTACTGCTAAAGCATCCCTCTGTGAGGCAAGAGGGTGGGTCTTTTGTATCCCTATATCCATCAGCCATGGGCTGTCGGATGCTTCTGGGTAGAAGGCGGAGTGTAATCGCTAATGCAGGGTCCTTCTATCAGCTGTGGGCAATTTGCTGCATAAGTGGAGCAGCTGCAAGCCATTAGCACCCAACATTCACGACAGCTGGAGCATGGGCACAGAGGTGCCATAAAGGGGGTCTGGGTGGGCGTTGTAGGCATCTACCTACAATGTTCCAGGCACGGGGTGCATTGATGAGAAAGACAGACAAGCTCCTTGACCTCATGCCCGCACCCATTCATTTACGTATGGTGCATGGCTGCCTCCCGCCACAATGGCAGCATTGAGTAGTGACAGAGATCACACAGCCTGCAAAGCCTCAAATATTTACTGTCTAGCCCTTTACAGAGAAAGTCTGCTAACCACTGCTCAAGAGTCCTACCCCATGCATCAGGCCAAGACTAGACTTGACCTGAGACAACATCCTTGCTTTGCTCTTCCTCCTTCCCTATTTTGTTTCACTTCCTTAGAGAATTTTCTCGAAGAGTTCTCCCTCAATAAATCACATCCTCCCCACATCCCTGTCTCAGCCTCCACTTCGAGGGCGCCCACCTATAATAAACATTTGTTGAATGAATAAATGCTTCCCGAAGTTGCATGGAGAAGATGACAGCAGACAGATCAAAACTTGAGGAAACATGGCCGGAAAAGGCTGGAGAAGTGTCAAAGAGCAGAGGGGAAGGAAGCTGGGATGGTTTCTCGCGCATCCATACCTGGCCTTGGTTCACACACATACCTGATCCTAGGACAAGAGCTGACTCACACATGTAGCCGATACACACATGGATATTTTGTGCTACGTGGGATAAAAGAAGAAACGAATGAAGGAAGGAACATTTTCCAAGGTCTGCACTGCATCTACAGGAGCTCACGTCCTCTGCACCCATTCCCAATATCTGGCACCAGAGGCGGGAGGAACAATTTTATTTTATATCCCTGGAAAGGATCACTTATCAGTAGACCTCCTTGTTAGTGGCGAGGGAGCTCTCAGCAGCCTGGGTCTCCTTGTGCCTGGAGACTCACTCCATCCCCATCCTAGCTCCCATCTCTCAGGGAGGAGGAGAGGCTGATGTGACTGACCAGAGTGTAAAACCCTAACTGGGTCACATTTACTGGAGGTCCAAAGCCACCGTGTTTGAAAGACATGTACCAAGCTAAGCTCCTTCTCGTCTGTTCTTTCCATGCATCTGGGTGGATGAGTTGCGCTAAAGGCCCAGACCAGCCACATCCTCTCACTCCACACTCATCCCCCCGCCTCCATGCTCACTGGGGTGGGTGGCCTATCAGGGGAGGGACGTCAGCTGGATGCCCCATGTCCTGAGATCTTCCCTGTGTCCAGTCAAGATTCTGATTTGGGTTAAGGAGAAGGTGAATTCGCCTTTTCTAAAAAGCCCCGCATTGTAGTCTTGGGCATTGGCCCCGCTGATAACAAAGTGGTCTTTGCTTCCATTGGCTAAAGCTCTTTGCTTCTTTCTCCTGCAGGAACTCCACCAAGAAGAAGAATAAAAGATGAGATGGGGCGGGGGATTTAATTGGCCCCCTGCCACCAAAATATCAACAAAATGCACCTTAAATCCTAATAATCTATTCTGTTCCTGAGAACACAGTCGGGGGGGAAAAAATGTTCCGAGAGCGACATCCTGCTGAACGTGCCACTCGGGCAGCTCCCCTTTCTGAGAAGCTTTTCAGCCGTTCTTTGTTTCCTCCGTCCCTGTGACTGTGTGAGGCGATTAACCGTGCTGTCCAGAGAATGCTGGTGATTTCCCATGGAGGCTGTGGGCACCTCGAAAAACGGGCTTAAATTAGCAGCTCTTCCTCACCAGAGTGTCTGCGTGCGGCCGGCCACAGGGGCTTTGCTTCCGTTTTTGGATCTGCCAGCACGCAGACACAGCACACAGACGGTTCCCTGGAGGCAAACTCATTTTCCTTCGGAAGTATTTAGAAGCAAGCTGTCAGGGGGACCACCCACGTCCCACCCCTGCCCGCTGAGATGGTGGTTTCTCTCGGTGTGCAGTTGGTTGACCTCGTAAAGATTTCATTTTCATGGCCTCCCTCCTTGGAGTCCAGATGGGGTCAAGACATCCAGGCAGGGGGAAAATTCCAACAGTTTCTTCTTTCGCTAATGATGACAACGGTGATCTTAGTGAACAGTAATAGCCGGTCTATAGATGAAGGAGCAAATGTTCACAGCACAGATTTAAAGATGCATTGGGACAAACTCGCTGTCTGCTTGTGGCTTTGCTTATCATGTATGGACTTTGTTCCAGGGACCCAGCCACGGAGCCCTCTCTTGGCCCTAACTTTCCACCTTGTGTGAGAAACAAGAATGAGCACTTTTCGAGAACCAGTTTTGTGCCAAACAGAGTGCTAAGAACTTTGCATATTATGTCATCTGCATTATGGGGAAGTACGAGACCCATATTACAGATGAGAAAGCAGAGTCCCTAAAGAGGGAGAGTGGCTGGCTTCAGGCCGCGTAGCTAGTAAGGGGAAGAGGTGAGATTGGAGCCCAACTTTTATCCGTCTACGCAGACGATTTTACTTGACAAACCATGCTAGTTCAGTGGTTCTCAATTGGGGGTTACTTAAATCTAGTATGTAGAGGTCAGAGATGCTGCTAAATACAGTACAATGCACAGGACAGCCCCCGACAGGGAACTGTCTGGCCCCAAATGTCAGTAGTCCCGAGGGCGAGACACTCCGTGTTAGCTGAGACATTCTCAGTGAATGCTTTTTGACTGTCTGTTTAGCGTTGAGTTAAATAAAGGAGTCTTCAGGCGTCACTAAGGAGACCTGCCAGGGGCAAGTGGACCCCACTGCCACGTGCAGGAAAGGTGCCCTTCCTCAGGCTGGTTTCCCCAGTCCCACTTTATAGGATGGAGACTGGGGAAGACTGTCCCCGCCAGGGTGGGTCAAGTAGACATGTTCTTATGTTTCTGTACCCACATGTGAACCAAACAGGGTGAGCAGAGGAAGGCTGGGCCACATCCCCAAAGTGACCCATCGCATGTGAGGGAACCCAGATCCACACCCCAATCTCCTGATGCCCGATTCAGAGGGTCACCCCGCCTGCCATGCTCACCCAGGGATTTTGAGACCCCATTCCAGGGCATATGACATGGCCTCTGTCTTCTTCTCTCATTGCTCCCTCAGGCATGATAGTACCTGGACAGCCTCAGCTCTATATCCACATCGCCATGGAAGGAGGGACTGGTGTCATCCCCATCCTACAGATGGAGACGCTGAGGCACAGTGAGGCGAAGGATTGAAATCCAGGACCGTCCGACTGTGCCGCTGCGGCACCTTCAGGGTTTCTCAAGCTTGGCACTGCAGACACTTGGGGCAGGATAACTCTGTGTTGTGGCGATGTTCTGTGTGTTGCAGGATGTTTAGCAGCATCCCTGGCTTTACCCACTAGACGCCAGTGGCACCCTCCCTCCCACTTGTGACAATCAGCAATGTCTCCAGATGCTGCCTAACGGCCCCTGTGGGGGCAGAATTGCCCCTAGTCGAGAACCACTGGTCCAGACTATGAGGCCTAATGTAGCATCCTTGCCCCATCTCATCTCTCGTGACCAGGATTCTCGTGTCCTGGGATTTAGCACCCCTTATCCCCTGCCCTTGTGATACACCTGCCTGCGTTTGCTCTCCCATGTCCTGCTCTTGCAGGCAGGGCATCCTCCCACCCCACACAATATCCTCTTTTGTCAGATGCGTTAATGTTGATGATTTCACGAAACTCAGGAAGCTACTCCCACGGTTGTCTCCTCCCTCTCACCATCAATGTCTTTAAATAGCTCGCCTTTCTCGAGGATTTCCCTACCTTCAAGTCCTTGGTGGATCACCTCTCTCTTGCCCCCAAGCCCTCCCACAGTGACCGCACCTCTCTCCCTCTCATCTCTCACAGAGTCCAGCACACAGCTGAATTATTGACCTAACCGCAGGGGCCTTTAAAATGTTTAAATCAGACCGTGTTGCCCCTCGGCTTAAAACCCTCCAGTAGCCTTCCTTGCATTCAGAATAAAATTCAGACTCCTTCCTGCAGCCAGCAAACTCCTGTCTGGGCGAGAACTCCTTGCCTCCCTCGCCGACGTCACCTCCTGCCTGCTCCACCTCACTCATTGCATCATCGTCCGTGGACCTTCTTCGTGTTCAATGGACACGTCCACCCTAGTCTTCCTTCCAGGTCTTTGCATTGGGGGACATCTCCTTGAAGCGTTTTTTCTCTAGATTCTGTCTGATTGGCTCTTCCCTGTCACTCACCTTAAATGTCACCGCCTCAGAGAAGTCTCACTCAGTCCCCAATATAAAGTAGCCCCTTGGGTGGTATCTACTGAGCCACCTGCTTAATTTTCTTTCGGGCGCTTCTCAGGGACCATTGTCCACCTGCTTGCTTGTTTATTGCCTGCCCAACCACCCCACTCACAACCAGATTTTAACCTTCATAGGAGCAGAGGTCTCATCTGTCTTGATCACCTTTGCATCCTCAGGATCTAAAACAGCACTGGCCCGGGGTTGGAATTCAAAAAAATACGTGTTGAATGAGCCTGTCACATCAGTTTCGCATGCAGATTTCATTAAACAGAGGTACCTTAGGAATTCAAATCGTTATAATGGGTAAATAAAGCACATGAGTACATATTTGGCTCTCTCTGTCCGGTTTCTTTCCAACTCTTAAGAAGCAGCGTGAATAATATATTCTGATTGTTTTGATTGAACTGTCAGTTTGATTTATTTCATAGCATCTTCTTCCCTCTCCCCTTTGTAAATAATGGTGCGTCTGCAGAGATTTTTGCTAACATTTATCTTGCTAATTTGCCTAGGGGGTGGGAGGAGGGTGGCATTTTTTTTTTTTACCCCCTTAGAATGGGTTCAGAGAAGAATATTTTCACCCTGGCGTTGGAACTCTAAAAACATCAAGTTTTTAGCATCAACGGTGCGTTGACTCTGTGCTGTTTTACAAACCGGCTCAGACTCATTTCACAACTTGAGAATAATTCAAATTGGAAATCACCTCCTTTAAAACTATCAAATTAATGGTATTCCCATTACACTCCCTACCCAACCATGTGAACAACGGGGCCCGAGCTGCAGCTGCTAGAATTCTGCGTCAAAGTAAATAATGTGCTAACAAGACAGCAATTTCTTCCCTCCTGTGGAATTCCCCAGGCATTTCTCCTTCAAGAGGCCAGGATGGGTTTGGTGGATATCCCTCTGGATCGTGCAGGGTGACTGGAATGAACGCGGACCCCTGAGTATTGAAGACCGTGTTTGTAGGATGCGGTATGCTTTCTTGAATTACAGTAACCTTTTTGGATTCTCACGGATAACCACCAAGGGGATGGAAAACATCCCTAATTGCTGATGGGCATGTTGGAATCAGTTTCCGGCAATATTATCTGATACATATGTACATATATCACACATATATCATATATATATCACATATGTGTCTATATGCGTAATATATACATGAAGATAAAACCATTGAGTCCCTCAATTCACTAGCCCTCCTCCCTTTTCTCCCTCAGCTCCCACATCTCATCAATCAAAATTGTCAATTTCGGCTCCTAAAATACCGTTGTTTTAAATCTGGTCCTTTCTCTCCATCCAGACTCGACTTCCCTAGTGTGAGCCCCCAGCTGCTACTCCTGCCTGTCAATCAGTAGCCTGAATCCTGGCCGAACGCTGGAATTGCCTGATGAGCTTTTCAAATACACCGGCTCCCAGACCGCACCTCCGGAGCGTCTGATTTAATTGGTCTGGGGTGGGAACCCAGCGTCGGATTCTTTAAAACGTTCCCCCGTAGCCAGGGTTCCGAAGCCCTGCTTTAGATCCACCTGGCTTCACACAGCAAGCGGAGGGACTCGGCTCTGTCATCCCCTGCTCAGAACCCCAGGCTGCTTCCCCAGGCCTTTTCGGAGTCCAGGGCGAGGTCCCTCCGAGTGCCCGGATGCTAGCCTGCTCTGGAGTCTTGTTTTTTCTCTTCTCCTCCGACAGGGAGCGGCCGCCAGCAGGATTGGCGGCTTGTCTTTCCTGAGAACAGCGCGCCTGTTCACACCTCCATGACTTTGCACACTCTGATCTTGCATCTGGAATGCCCTTTCTCCCCAAGTCTGCATGCAGGTATTTATTGATCTTGCAAAACTTGCTTTAGGTTCTCCTTCCTCTAAGAGGTCTCTCTGGAGTTACCCTCTCTCCTCCGTGTTCTCATATTTGGTTGTGTTGTTGAGGCTGTTGTAATTGACTCACACTTCCATCAGTCTGTCCTGTTGGACCCTGATGGCCTTGAAGACCACGGCCCTATCATCCATCAATATGATCCCAGTATTACACACTGTACTGGGCACCCAGTAAATGCTCAATAAGTGCATATGACTGAACATGTTCCAAATGACAGGCCCAGCGAAGACGTCCATTCCTCTGCTCTCAAGCAGGATTCCCTTTAGATTTCCCAAAATACACATCCACAAAGACACTTGAAGACAGAAAATCCATGAAGGATGACATTGATTTAGCACATCGTTGTGAAGTGAAAAAAAAACATGCAGGTCACTTTGCATTGAAATCCTGGCTTAACTACTCACCAGCTGTGTGGCCTTGGACAACTCACTTAACCTCTCTGAGCCTCAGTTTCTCTTGTCTGTGCAATAGGGATACTCATATCTCATTGCTCAGGACTTTATGCTTATGATGCTTTCGAATTCCCAGGGCATCCCCATAAGGCTGGCACGGCTTTTATTCCCATTTTATGACTAGAAATCTGAGGCTTTGAAAAACTCACAGAGGTGAAAAGGGGAAGATGAGAATCCAAACGTCCGTTGTCAGCCACCTTCCTTCTGGGCTCTGTTGGATTTTGTGTGGCTGACAAAGAATAATAGCAGATGGGCCACTTGACTGGTTGTCAATATGAAATGAATCGATTGCTCATTGTTAATGTCCTCCTCCTCCTACCAGGCCTTGAGAACCAGTCTGGGAGAATTTCACACGTCCTGGCAGGCAGGACATGAATCGACAATACTTGTTGGTGATCAAGGCATGGGAATGTGTTCTGTTGGCAATTAGTGCATTAACGTGTCCTGGATTGCATCGCTCACAGTGATTGAAAAATATGGCAAGCTCGGAACATTGTTAGCACCTGAGGGTTGCAAGCTTTAGGGCGAAGGTGGAGTGTTGATAGTAGGAGGGCAATTGGGAAGTCAGGGGACCTGGTGTCTTGGCCTGCCTATGCCACTTGGCGTGCTGTGTGGCTTTGGACAAGTTGTTTTGCCTCTCTGGACTTCAGGTTCTTTGGAAGTAAAATTAGGAGATGTGAAGGAGAGGGAGGAAGGAAAGGAGAGATGCTAACACAGAGGGCTCTGGGTAAAAGAGATGGATGAGGTTGATTCATCCCCGCTTCTACCCCTGGGAATGCAGGAACCCCCAGTGAGGGATGGATTTCGTCAGGATGGGCTAGGCTCTGCCCTAATAACAGACCAACCCAGAAATTTAGTGGTTTGGCACAACAGTGGTTTGTGTGTCACTCATGCAAATTCCGAGGCAGGTTAGGCAACTCCCCAGGGCTGCCCTTCTGGTGCTGACTCAGAAATAACAGGCTGCCTTGATCTCGTGGCTTCTAGGTTGCTGCCACAAGGGAACAGACTGCTAGAGCATCTTGCTCTGGCTCCTAAATGCTTCAGCCAGGAAGTGACCCAGGTGATGTCCACTCACATGTCACTGGATGGTACTCATCATGTGGCCCTGCCTAACATCCAGGGGCTGGGAGACGTGGGGAATTTCATGCTATGAAGAAAGCCGTAAGTAGTGTTTCTGATATAGGGAATACGGCAGCTTCGGAACTCTTCGAATCTACAGGGTAAGGAGAGGAAACAAGCACTCAGTAAGCACTTCCTACACGCTGAGACCTTGTACATACATTATTCGGTTCGCTCTTCATACCCCTTCTACTATCACACTCAGTTTTCACATAAGGTCTTTGAGTCTCAGAGAGTTAAGTGTGAGTACAGAAATTTACACTACTAGTAACTGGCTGAACTGGAGTTTTATTCCAAGTGTCTAATATCAAAACCCAAGCTCTTTGCACCTCACCACAATGTTCCAATGTCGTTGCGGGCATCTCCTAATCTACCTGATCACTGGGTCCCCTCAACTCTGGACCTCTCATGTCCTTAAATGAAATCCCTTGCCGTAATGAAAAAAAAAAAACTAAATTAATTTCCATGGTTAGGTTAAATCTCGCTGCCACGGATGGCAACTCTCAGAATTCAACACGGTACACTCTCTATGGAGCTTTTGTTTATTCACATATTTTCCAGTTGACTTGATGTACTTACTGCGCTATCAAAATTCTTGGCGATGTCTTATAAGACTAGGAGAGGAAAAGAGCGAGAAAGTCACAGCGAGGACTCCTTAATCTCATAGCAGCACACAATGGGTTAAAACTCGGGGCAGTGGGAACGTATATGATTTTCCCAGTCATGGAGAGATCAGAAATAAAATGTGGTCCTCTGGGTCCCTTGTCCTTTAGTCTGCTCTTCAGAGCAGGCAGTGGGGTCTAAGGTGGTCAGAGGCATTTCAAGGAGAAGAAGATGCTGCACAGAATCAAATGCCATGGACAGCTCCACAGATGACAGGAAGCCACTGGACAT
This sequence comes from Equus przewalskii, assembly GCF_037783145.1. NCBI lineage: Eukaryota > Metazoa > Chordata > Mammalia > Perissodactyla > Equidae > Equus > Equus przewalskii. The sequence continues at coordinate 29,347,375 of NC_091842.1, read as the reverse complement.
GGCAATACAGTGGTCCTTGGTGACGTTTTGCAGAGCGGACTTCAGTGAACTTGTGGGAACAAAGACTTGATTTCAGGATGGGTGAATAGGAGATAAGGAAGGCGAGATGGTGGTATAGGATATGCTTTCAAGAAATACGGCAGTGATCGGGTGCAGAGGAAGACGGCGGGAGCTTGAAGACCAAGTGTATGCTAATTAAATTTGTTGATTGAGTGCTTTTTTTGGCTTTAGCCAGCTTAGTTCTTAGTTACTTCCCGTCTGTTAGTTTGATTGCCGCTTAGGGAACAGGAATCAGTTTCGTCATTGGCTATTTTAAGCGGCAATTTACAAAGGTCAATCTACTGAAAAAACCCATATGTATCACTCAGTCCACTGGGGATTATTTCCCTGTTACTCGCTGTTTTGGATGATACAGACCACTGCTTTAAACCATTAATAAAGATAATTAAATGCTGGCTATAACAGATCCGCATTCCATTCTTTTGTTATTCATTGTAGCATTGTGGTTGAGAGCACGGGCTATGGAACGCAGTGGTGCCACGTAGTAGCCATGTAACCCTGCACATGTGATCTGGCCTCTCTGTGCCTTGGTTTCCTCATCTGTCACAATGGGGAAAATAATGGAAACTGCGCATAGGGATACTGGGAGAATAGGGTAGGTTCAGACATATGAAAGGATTAGAAGGAAACCTGGCACATAGTAGGTACTCAAGGAAATGTTAGCTATTTTGTAAATGTTTATTGAATGCCTACTGTGGACCAACATTGTTGGTGGCACTGGGGATATAAGTGTGGACAAGATAAGTGTGACCCTTGACTTCACAGAGCTTACAGACTGGTGATGTTTCAGAGAAATAAACAGGAAATTCCAATACATTGTGACATGTGCTAAGATGGGGAAAGTGCAGAGTGTTATAGGGCACACGAGGGGCACCTAAGACAGGTGTGCAGGTCCAGAGTAGACCTCATGAAGGAGGCAGTATCCCAGATGTGTGTGATGAATCGAGAGATGCTACTCTGTGCCAGGGAAAAAAGAAAGAGCTCGCATCTACTCTCGTCCTTCCCCAGCTTATTTCCCACACTAGTCAGAGGGTGTGTTTAAAAACATAACTTGAGCCCACGTGTAGTACTTCAATGACTTCCCATTGCTCTGGGATACATGCAAACATCTTTAGCATGGCCCTTGGGTTCCAGAGTCAGGCTTCCGCCTTCTTCTCTGGTCTCTTCTCTCACTAGCTCCTCTATACTTTGGGAGATTCTAGCCATTTTTATTCCTCCAAGGTGCCATGTTTCCTCTAGTCACGTGACTCCTCCCTCCCCGCCCTCTTGGTTAAATTACTCTCTACTCATCCTTCATTTTTCAGATGATGGGCACTTCCTGAGTGGCCTCTAGACCAGAGACAAATGCCCCTGTCATAACCTCCATGTCCTTCTCCATCACGGCATGTGGCCGTTTAGACGCTGCTGTGTGTGATTCTAGCCATTCGTGTCTGTCTCCCCCATGGGATGTGGGCTCCGGACAGACGTGGATCTCCTATGTTTGCACCCCCCTGAAACTCCAGCACTTAGCTCTATGCTGGGCATAGCGGGTAGTCAAGTATTTGCAGAAAGAATGCAGAAGCCTCCTTGAAGGCAAGCACATTCTAGACCTGCAAATCCAACAAACCCAAGGCCCATCAGAGCTCATGGAGGTCTGATTCTGCGGTCGGTACCAGTGTCTGCCTCTGGGGTGGTGGGTGTGGGTGGCCAAGACAGCCAAGGGCACAGCTGTCCACTCTGGCCTTGCCAGGGGTTCCAAGAGACTCCAGAAGGCCAAGTCCCAGGGCTTCAGGGAAGGAATCTGAATGGATCTGGAGAGCAGGATGGGTGACGGAAAGGTATCCTGGTTATTAAATGTCCCATTTTAAAGACATAGACCCTCATTGCAGTGATCACTCGGGAACACCTGCAATGGGAAATTGAAATGTTAGAAGTTTGCTGTCTGTGTCGAGAGAGCTTTGGCTATGGAATTCACTGGAATAATCCAGATGGCCAGGCGAGTCCTAGTAGAAAGAGGGAACGCATTGTAGTCACACAGCTGGGTTTTATTCCCTCTTTCTGGCTGTAGGACCTGGGCAAATTCCTTAGCTTTCTCTATGTGCCTCTATTTCCACCTGTGAAGTATGCAGATAATGGCATTTACTCACAAGGCTGTTGCAAGGGTTAGAAATAATATACATGAAGTGGCTAGCACGGGACAGGCACCCAGTAGGTGCTCAATAAATGGTGGTTGGTGACTGTTATCCCCCTCTTCTCCCTCGTTATTTACCTGGCTTTGGGAATTTACCAACATAAAAAAAAAAAATGTGTCGTGTGCAAAGAAATTATGGTTGCAAAAAACCCACCCAGTTGATAAAAATTACTACATGTCTCTTTGTGTGGTCGGCTCTGTTCTGAGACTTGGATTCACAATCGTGGAAGAGAAAGAGGGACTCTGCCCTCGTCGAACTTAGACTCAGTGATGTTCTATTTATTTCTAAAGGACCTTTTCCAATTAAAAAAGCAACTGGGGAAATAAATCTATGAAAACGTGAAAAAGTAGAGAAGAGGAATTATCAGTCGACCCTCTACTTCAAGACAACCATCGTAAACATTTTGGTGGGTTTTTTTCAGTCCCTTTGTCTACGCTAATTATTTTTACTTAAATCTATGACAGAAATATATTTCTGGGTTGCTGATAATGCTTTGTGCAAGTAATTTTTAATGACTGAATAATGTTCTATGTAATGAGTGGATTTACTGAACCAATCACCTATCATTCTATATTTGTGCATAAAGATTTTTTCCCCCTGTGCTTTGGAATATTTCCTTGAGATAAAGTCTCAGAACCAATTATCTGGGTAAAAAGCTAGGGAGATTTTTAAGGCTCTTGAAACATTCTGCTCCCCTCTGTTGAGGAGTGTATAGGCAAGTTTCTCCTTTGTTTTAGAAAATATTTCTTCTAATGTCCCTTTAAAAGGAGAGGAGATTGAAAATTCTGCAGAGGAGATAGAAAGTTAAAGCCAAATTAATCATCCCAGCTTAGCTTGGAATGCTAAATATTAATGTTCCTCTTTAGCATGTGTGGCATATTATGTACAATTCATCTGAATATAAATAGTCCAGATTGTGACATTACATTATTCATAATGAATCCACTGTCCACCTTCTGTGTGGCACATCACTCAGATAAGCAGCCCTCTCGCTAATGAATCAGCAGGTGGAAAATGGATTGTGTTCGTCAGGAAGGGGGAGCGAAAGGGTCTGATGTTTATTGAGCATTTATTACGTGCTGGGTGCTCTATAGAAATCATCTTACTTAAAGAACAGCCCTTGAGGTTGGCAATTGATGAGCCACAGACTTACCTTCCACTCTCTCTTTCTTCAGGCTGCAAGACCCCCGCCCTCCTCCACCCCATGTCTTCACCAGTAACTTCTACTCTTCAGCACCCAGGTCGTCAGAAGGCTGGACTGCAGCTCCGCTGGAAGTGCCTTATTTGTCCTTGTGTAGTTACAAACGTGAGTTGGAGACAACAAGAAAATGAAGAGCTTGGGAAGAAGGAAGCAGGTCATGTGATAGTGGCCAAGGCAGAAATTCCAGTGGTCAGTTTCAATAAACTTGTATTTTTTCTCGTTTATGGCAGCTTAAATGGTTTTCCCTGTGCCACTTAGCACCAAAGACCCCTCTGCTGCACGCGAGAAGGGGCCTAAGGGATTCTGCATGGCCCAATTACTCTTTCAAAAACGTTGAATTAGAGTCTTTGGAGAACTTTAGAAATGTGGTGGTCTTAGTTCCCAAATACCAGTGTCTATAATCCGTAATGACTCATTTGGTGGCTTGTAGGTAACTAGCCTTCAGTCATGGGTGAAAACATCGAAGTCTGTGGAATTGTGTGCCATTCAACAAAGAAGGGTTGTTGATTTATTTATTTTTATTATATGCAAGGTCATTGTATTTTTGATTAGTTAGTAGCCAGTGGAGAGACCCCTAAGCAGCTTGTGCTGGATGTGAGAGTTATAAGGAGCCAGTTCTCATTTGCTTTTGGGTGAGAACAGGTCTACAGCTCATGAACCCTAACATCGGGTATACACGTTTTACCTTATTCTGACAACCCTCCAAACTTCTTTCAGTGGTGAGGCGTAGGAAGAGGGGAAATCAAGGATGGACGTCCCCAACCCATTTGGGAACCTCATCTGCACATCTTGAATTGAGAGGGTTGGAGCAGATGTCAGACAACTGGTGAGTCTAAATACACCTGATCTCAGTGCTTGGCCAAGAACCACGGGGTCAGGTTCTCCTCCGAGAGTCTCCCATTGCAACCAGCCTCTGGAAGGTTTTAGGAAATCTGAGCATTTAATTGATCCAGGCAGAGGCCTCTCTGTTGCATTGTGTGCTGCCATGATGGCAGTGGGTGGTAGTGAGGAACTGTCAAAATGGCAGCAGACTTGGGACAGGCTCTGGTTTCCTGCATCCTCCAGGAGAGGGAGCTGCTGAGCTTGGGAAGGCGTCTATCCTCCTGGTGGGTGCAGCATCAGTGACCTGTGGATGCAAAGCATCTTGCTAAAGGCTGTGATATTATCATTACTGTTGCTATTGCTATTGCTACTGCTATTGCTACTATTGCAATTACGATAATAATTACCACTATTCAGAACAATACGGCAAGGTCAAATTCCGGCTGCGCCAACTCTCACATTTGTAATTTTTGTCAAATCTCTTCCCTTTGGTTTTCTCATCTGTAAAGTGAAATAATAGTGCCTGTTGTGTCTGTTGTACAAAGATGAGGAGAGTTTGGAGAGAGAGAAAGATTGAGAGAAAGAGATTGATTGAGAGGGAGGTTGAAAGCCTTTGAAAACCACATGGTGCTATATAATATAAGGGGATGTTTTTACAGTTTAATTGATTATCTAGGTAAGAAACACTTGCAATGTTTAATGGCAAAATGAGAAATGTGTGCGTTATAACCCCAAACTCCAAATTTCTGCCCCATGATTTTCTGTTAGAGGAAACCAGTCATGAATCAATTGCAGCCCGATATCAACCGAAAGACCAGTTAACTTAGCCATTTATCTGGAGTCTCCAAGTCCTAAATCAATGTTTTATGAGATTCTTATGAAGCTAAGCGTGTGCACCTAATTCTCAGCCTCATGGCCAAGGCTTCACGGAGTTCCTATCTAAGGTTATGTGCCACTTCAAGGGGCGTTCCCAAAGGTTCGTCCATTTGAACAATGCTTTCTTTTCTTTCTGTTAAAAAACAATCAAAGATACTGTTCACTGTCAACATACCTTAACTAAGGGTATGGTAGATTCCTGCAAAGTTGTCCTGGAAAAAGAAATGTTCACCCTGCAGACATATTTGTATGCTGTCTTCTCTCTGAAAGCAAGTGCTGTGGAGGACACGATGTTTCCACCTTCACTGTGGCTTCCAGGAAACCGTAAATTCAACCCTCAGCAGCAGCAATCCGTCGATCTCAGGTTCCCAGTGACAACTGCTGTGCTCTTTTCCAGATTTATCCCTGATTGTCTTTTTTTGGCATCATGTTATGCTTAAAAACACCAGATGTGTTTGGGAATAGGGACCCAACCAGCCTGTGGGAGTTGCTGGAGGTCATGTTTTAAACAGGTTGGGATATTTCAGTTATTTATTCAAAATTTCAATAAGACCCTTCAACTTAACAACTGTGTTCAACAATGTCTAGCACAGTCCTTTATTACCCTGCAGAATCAGAGATTCTAGAACAGAAAAGAACCTTCAAGATCATCTTTTATAGCATGTAAAAGGCATCAGCCTCACAATCAGACACGCCGGGTTTCGAATGCTGGCTTTGCCATATCATAGCCAGGTAACCTTAAGAAAAATTCTAAAATGGCTTGAACCTTAGTTTCCTCATCTGTGAAACAGTCACAGTGACATCTAAGTCACAGGGTTGTTTACAATAATGATAATTTGTGAAAGCACTGAGCGTGGTAGCTGGTGCACAGAAGCTGCACGAAATGTGGTAGTTACTGTATTTAACTATGAGGGAATAGAAGAGGCAATGGGGGAATTTGAAAAGAATATTAAATAAATTATTGGATTAAAATGTAAATACCCCATTGTGAGGGACACACACATCTACCTATTTTAAAGCCTTAACAAATTCACGTGTTGATTTTTTAGTTTATTTAACGGGACAGAACGCAAGGAAGGACCTTGAGTTTTCAGAAGGCATAACATGGGGATTATGGGTTCTTTAAATGCGAGACAAGGTGGGAAACAAAGTTTGAAAAGAGCCTAAATGGAAGACAGAAGGATGCTGGGGATACATTTCATCCACCATAGTTACTTGATTCAAAGATTTATTTTCCTAATGCTTTCTTCTGGTAATTCCACCATCCAGAAAGGTTGAATTTTATAGTGAACACTCATATACCAACTACTTAGTTCAGAATTATATTTTATTCTGCTTGCTTTATCACATATCCATCCATCTATCATCTCTTTATGCATCCTTCCTTTCTTCCTTCCATCCACCCATCCATCCATCCATCCATCCATCCAGCGTATATTCTTGATACATTTCAAAATCAGTTGCAGACATCAGCATGCCTATCATTAGAGTTCAATATTTGTTTACAGTTCTCTTTTTCATGTAAAATTTACATACAATGAAATGCACAATTCTTAAGTGAGCATTGCATGAGTTCTGGCAAATAAATACATTTGTGTGACCCAAGCACCTGTCAAGACATAGGACATTACTGTCACCCCAGAAAGTTGCCTGGAATCTGTTCCCTGTCAATGTCCACTCCCTTCTCCTCCAGAGGCAATAACTTCTCTGATTTTTTCCACCGTAGCTTAATTTTTCCTATTCTTGTTTCATATAAATGGAATTATATCCTACCTACTCTTTTGTGTTTGACTTATTTCACTTAGCATGATGTCTGTGAGCTTCATCTTTATTGTTGTGTGTCTCCGTTTCTGTTGCTTATTGACTGGCACTCCATTGAATAAAGATACTACAGTTGGTCCATTGATTGTCCAGTTGATGAACAACTGTGCCAGTCTTTGCAATGATACACAGAGTTGCTACTGACATCACTGTACAAGTCTTTTATGGACATCTGCTTTCATTTCTCCTAGATAACTACCTGGGAGTAGAACTTCCGGGTCATAGTATTAGTTTAGTTGTGTGTTTAGTTTTATAAAAAACTTCCAGAACTTTTTACAAACTGCTTGACCTATCTTACCTTCCCAGTAACAATGTGTGAGAGTTATGGTTGCTGTACATCCTTGCCAACATATGGTGTCAGTCATTTTAACTTTAGCCATTCTTTTTGGCGTTTGGTGGCAATTTATTATGGTTCAAAGATATACTTTTATTTTTCTCCACATTTAATGTTATTTGGGATGCATCTTCCCATCTTTGTCAGTATTTAAGTTGGTTTGCTGCTTTTTTTCCTTCTGCTTCCACCCGAAACGAAACTTCCCATTAAATCTGTTGTACCTGTTACAATCAAGAGCATCTTTTGTTGAAAATACCTCATACTGAAATATTACTGCTATGAGCTCAAGTATGGGGAACCATTTCTGTGGTGTTCAATACAGTCTGCGCAGGGCCTGGGACAGTGCCTGGCACACAGTCTCTGATGAGTGAGTGAATGAATGACCAGTCCTTGAATGAGGCCACATTGGAAGCTGTGGTCTTCTAAGCCCGAAAATCTGAGCACGGATGCACAGTCTCTGTTGTATTCTCCAGAAGTCCTCTTTCCTAATTATTCTGTGCAACCTAGACACCCCAAGGAATCTCTGGGTCAGGTCTGTTGGAAGGTCAAAAGGCCCTGACTTGATGGAGAATCAAGCAAACTTCATGTAGACATTGAAAAACCCGTGGCCAAGTTTCTGGGAGCCAGTCACTTGGTACTCAGAAACGCTCAAGAGCAGGACACCAATCACTTGGTTTTGATCCATTAGCTCAGCTGTAATGTAGCAGAGCTAATGTGGTCAAAGGCAGCAGGCAGCTTCTCCGGCAGAAGAAAAAAGAGAGAGAGAGCTCCTTTCACGTTTGCAATGAAAATTAAATGTGGAAATAATTCCCTGCTCCTTTTTGGAATATTACTGTGCTATTAACTAGGCTAAGATCATTAAAAAGTAATGACATGAAGTTGCATGCATCATTATTTTAAGAGAGATTGAAGGAAAATAGACTGTCGATCTTTTCTGCTTCTTGGCTCATCCCTGGCTTAACGGGCATTGGTAAGGGACCATCGTGAACATATTTTCATATTAAAGTGATGGCTTGGGCCTTGAAGAAGGGAATCTGGGTCATTAGAAAATGGACGGACAGCCCTCATGACATATCTTCCTGATTTTTTTTTATCCAGTTTTCATTAATAGAAAATTAAGAGTGGCTCTCAAAAATCGAGCTGCTCAGAAAATGGTTTAAAGTTCACCATAGACTTGAAAGAAGTAACTATGCTATTTTCAGAAAAAAAAATGTCAGTGGAAAATTACATGGACTTTATTACAATCATCAGGACCTATTTATTTTTCATTGAAGTTATGGATTCCAGGGCCCCAGGGAAATGTAAATTGTCAGACACTCTGCCCCACAGACACTTGGGAAGTTTTACTGGCCGCATGGTATATCCCAAAGCCAGAATGTCTAGAGGGGAGAAAGGAGACAGGGTTTTGATTTGGAAGGAAAGGGTTTCATAAAGATATTATGAGTTCAGGGGCAAGCCTAGTAGTGCAGCGGTTAAGTGCGCACGTTCCGCTTTTGTGATCCGGGGTTCACCGGTTTGGATCCTGGGTGCGGACATGGCACTGCTTGGCAAGCCATGCTGTGGTAGGCGTCCCACATATAAAGCAGAGGAAGATGGGCACGGATGTTAGCTCAGGGCCAGTCTTCCTCAGCAAAAAGAGGAGGATTGGCAGCAGATGTTAGCTCAGGGCTAATCTTCCTCAAAAAGAAAAAAGATATTATGAGTTCAAACTATAACAGCTTCCCAGATTTCCTCTTTCCTCTTCCTTCCAACATGCCACAGTGGCTACCCCTGTAACAAATAGTGTAGTGGTAGCAGGAACATAATCAGGAATTATTACAGTATTAGCCTTTCTCCAGAGAGATGTCAACTGTGCCCAGCCTAAATAGATGTATTAAACACAGAGAAAGTAGACGCTCTTCCTCTCTCCTCTCCTGGGGATGGAAGGAGGGCTGTAAGTGGCTCCGAGGCTTTCAGGTATATTTGTTTAGCACAGATATTCTTTTTTTTTCTCGCTTTTTCTCCCCAAATGCCCCCAATACATAGTTGTATCTTTTAGTTGTGAGTCCTTCTAGTTGTGGCATGTGGGATGCTGCCTCAACGTGACCTGATGAGTGGTCCCATGTCCACGCCCAGGATCCAAACCAGCGAAACCCTGGGCCACCGAAGCAGAGTACGTGAACTTAACCACTCAGCCCCGAGGCTGGCCCCTAGCACAGGTACTCTAACTCTGTTATCTCTGAAGGAAAGGAACAAAGAGAGAACATGCAAACAAAATACTCTCTAATGGTGAATGGACACAGGAGCCAAATCTGAAAGTTTTTCTTCTCCTTCCAAGTTCACTATCAAATCTATAATATTAGATCTCCATGTAAATTTTAATATTATAACCCAATAGATTGTAGTTACTTTCATGTTTATTTCCTTTGTGTGACAAAGGCAAATGTTTTCGTTGAGGAGAATTTGGAAAATTCAACAAAGCATAAAAAAAAGAAAATTAAAAGTTTCCATCATGCCATCCAGCACACCATTGTTGGCATTTTGGTGCATTTATCTTCAGGTTCTCCACCCCACGCACCTTTTAGATAATTTACCTAATTATGACCATACACTATGTACAGTTTCACACCTGATCTTTTTTTCCTTAGCGTGTCTGCATAAGAATGGTCCCATGTCATTAACAATTCTCGTGAAATCTAAATGGTCTTTTGGACTTTATACTCTAATTAGGTAGTTTGAATAATTTTATTTGCACACCGAACTAAACATCATGTCATTTGTTTAGGGTTTCAGTTATACCCTTATGGGGAATCCTTAACACTCAGCACAAAAACCACACTGGTGACTTTTAGCATTCATTAGAGGGCTTGTGCCTTAGCATGTCCCAAAAGATAATCAGAGTAGATTATCTCTGATTATAAAAGACAATCAGAATCTCTCACAGACTCTTCTTCAATAGAGTTCTTGACCCAAACTGGATTTCCAAGTCCAGTGGAATTTTTTGCACTGCAAATGAAGTGGCTATTCTGGAGCCCTCGGCCCAGCGGGGTCCTAAGGCAGAGAGCTGGAGCCCAGGCCTGGGCATTTTGAGTCTTCAGTCTGGCACGGGCAGGAATGAGATAGCTTAGGAAGGGCAGTGCCAGACAGTCAGATGCTCTCTGGGCAATCAGCAAGAAAATCAACGTAAGTCTTTGTGACTGTTGCCTTGATGTCAAGGTGTAAAGTCTCCTGCTTTGAAGTTGGAAAGATGTGAGTTCTGTTTCTCATTCCACACTTAGAAGCTGTGTGTGTCTGGGCAAGTTGCTTAACCTCTCTCTCTGAGCCTCTCTTTTCTCATCAATAGACTAGGGAAGATAACTATACCTCCTTTATTTGGTTGGTGGGAGCACTAACGAGATAATGGGTGCAAAGCTCTTAGTAGGCCATCAAAAAATGGTACTTGTTGATGGTGGTTAGGATTATCACCATCTTTCGCAAGTTCACCCAACGTTGGGAACATTCGAGTAGTGTTATATAAAGTGGTTAGATACACAAGCTTTGGACTCAGTCTTTAGTTTGAACCCAGTTCCAGCGCATCCCAGCATGTGCCCTTGAAGGCTGATTTCTTCTATCAAACGTGCATATAATGAAGAGTAGCTTGCGGTGAGCTTGTGAGGGTGGACTGATATTATATTCTATAGGTAAAAGGAGGAGAGAGATTTCATTTACTTTCGTACGTTGAGGCAGCGGGAGTGTTTCTGTGCCTGCTAATGATATCGCCGTCAGAATGGCAAGCGTTTCTGCCCTCCTGAATATCGTCGCATTTGCAGGTCTGAGTCATGTGTGTTTACATTTCTGCCTATTTGTTAAAACGTTCGGTTCTGATGAGCTGTGCAGCTTCTCGAAATCTGTGCTTGGCCTTCCATTCAGAAGATAGGCACAAGGACTGGCCCCGTGGCTGAGTGGTTGGGTTCACACGCTCTGCTTCGGCGGCCCGGGGTTTCCCCAATTCGGATCCTGGGCGCGGACCTAGCCCTGCTCCTCAGACCATGCTGAGGTGGGTCCCACATAGCACAACCAGAGGGACCAACAACTAGAATATACAACTATGTACTGGGGGACTTTGGGGAGAAAGAAAAAAGAGGAGGAAGATTGGCAATAGATGTTAGCTCAGGTGCCAATCTTACAAAAAATAATAAAGAACAGGTTCATTAATGTATTAAAAAAAGAATAGAGCCACATTTGGAGGGAGACTTATTCACAGGCAATTATGACGTCTTAGTAGGGGCTCTGATGGGGGCAGGACAGGGCATCATGGGAGCCTTAGGAAGACTTGGACCCAGGAATTAGATTATTGGAAAGACCTTCTGGAGGAAGTGATATCAACAGAGAAAACACCTCATATCCTTTTCCCATAGAGCTGATCAAAGCCTTCAGCGGTCGCGGGGCCTCCATCACGAAGTTGGATTTCCTTGGCGCTGAGTCAATTTTAGCTTGTTTTCCAGGATACTCTTTTTCAGACTCACACATCATTTCTGCATAAGTGTCATTCTCTCAAGAACAAGATCTGGAAAGAGAAAAGACCCGTCTAAAACGGCGGCTTAGCCGAGAAGGAATGGCGGAATAAAAGGACGGAGTAAATATTCCAAATGAAATATTCATGGCTGCAGGAAATAGGATCCTTGCTTAATAAAATGATCCGGCTGGGTTCCAGCCCCACTGCGCCTCTCTGCAAATTATGCCCCATCGCCTCTCCCATGTGAGCATTAAAATATATAATTAATGTTCATTGTTAATAATACATTTCTAATTTCCAGTTGCAAAAATATAGCTTTTCCCTCTCTTGGAGGATCACCTATATTTTGTCATTAAGATTTTGTCATAAGAGGCAAGAATGATTTAAATGGATAATAAATCGACAGGCAAGCTGCTGCTTTGGGCTAGGGCCAAACTCTTTGGGGAAGAGTTTCATTTATCACCCAGGACTTAGCATGGTTCTTGTGCTGATTTATGTGGAAGAGAAGGAGAGAGGATCCTGTGGAGGGGTCTCGGGGCCCTGGAGGATTAGTAATAATAAATAGAGTACCAGGATGGCCAGCTGTCAGAGTCAGAGCACCTCCAGCGGGCAGAGGGATGGATGTCTGATTATTGGTCCAGTTTCTGAGAGCATCTGGCTCAACAGTTCTGTGTATCCAATAGCCTACTACACATCTCCGTCTAGATAGCTCGCGTGCACAGGACACTCGATGCGACCCACACCAAATGCTTTCTCCTCAACGGTGCCTTCCTTCCTTTGCATCCTGTCTCATCTACCTGGTTTCTCAAGACAGAGCCTGGGAGTCATCCGATGACCTTCTGGATCCTCCTACATCCAAAGCTCACAATTCCTTTCAAAGCACGTCCTCCTCCCTTAGCTTATTAGGTCCCCATGGAAGTCTTGAGATGCGAGTGGAGCAGGATCTTTATCTCCTTTTTTGGAATGTAAGAAACTAGGAAATTCACCCATAACTGCACTGGTAACTAATGACTGTCAGGATTTAGGAGTCAAGTGTGTCCCATCGATGGTCCAGTGCCCTTTCCAGGATGCCATCTGGCATCAGGAAACTGTCTCCATCTTTATCCCTCTCTTCTCTTCTTCTGTGCCTTACAGGGCCCCCGGGCCTCCTGGGTCCTCCTGGCTGCTCAGCCTTCCCCGCTGTAAGGAATTCTATCTTCTCTCAGGAAGAAACACACTAAGACAATGTTCTTTTACCTCGTCTCTGCCAAAGCTTATCTACCCGGTGTCCCATTCTCTTGGAGATGCTTTTGAATCAGTTAATGTGGTAATTTAATGAAGATAAGCTGACAGTGATTCGGTGAATTAATCTTCCCCCGTAACACTTTCATAATGACATCTGCCCATGTTTCAAACCTCCTGACTGCAGATGTTGAGGTTTCAGTCCTGCCTAGGGAGAAAGATGCTCTTGAGGGTAGGGCCAGGGCAGATCTGTGCTGCGGAATTAGATTAAGACTTATCTCAGGCACATCAAGGGTCTGAGCATCTTTCACTTTGACATTTAGAAGGAAAGCACAAAATGTTGACATTACAGGAATGGCTTTATGAAAAGCCTTTATGAAAATGCAATCCACCCGGCCCTGTGGAGGGATGGTGATGGAAGAATGACCTCAGGGCCTTCCATTTCTGGATTACTTTGTCGTGCGATACACATTCTTGCATAAAATTTCATTCAGGCTGCGCAAAAACCTCTCTTGTGGGACTTTTATTGCGATGCAGAAGACTGATTCAGAGCAGTTAAGTAACTTTCTCAAGATCACACAGCAGTCCCATGGCAGGACATGGGGCAGAAATTTGACGTAAGGATAGAAATTGTCATCCATTATAAACATGTAGCCCTTACATGCCAAATTAGTGAATGAGTTCACTGGCTTGAGAGTCAAGAAATTGGAGTTTAAGTTCTGGGTTGTGCCTCAGTTTCACCAATTTTGGAAATTTGAAGATAAGGATGCCGGAGACCATCTCAAGGGCTGTGTGGGGTTCTAATCCTCTGTGAATGTTAAAACTCTGAAAACTGTAATTTATGGCATTTCCATTGCAGCAATTCGTCTTTAACATTTAACTTTCCTTTTTATGACCTTTACTATTTGACATCCGGAGTGCTGTAGAACATTCCAATACAGTCTTTGCCCCTTTCTGCCTCAAGAGCAAATTTCTCTGGACACCTTTAATTGCCTGTTTCTATTCGGAGCAAAATAAAATAAAATTTAGACTGAAAATCTCTGACCTGAAGTCCCCAAAGAGACTGAATGACCTGATACTTTTCTCCATAATGAATGTCAGTAAGTCACATCACGCCTGCTGGATGCCAACTGAGGATTTTGTCTGAAGACTTGTTTGAACGCATGGCTGGCTTGAGCCGGGTCCATATCAGGACCTGACCTGTGGGGACTGGTCATGCAGGTGCATCAGCTGCTCCATTTGGAGTCCTCAGAGGACATCCGCGGCTATTTAGGAAAAACTGTTGACTATCTGGGTGCCCTCAGATCACTGACCTAGCTTGTGGGATGGTCCCTGCCTCGGAGTCACATTGCCCTCATTTGGAACCTATGTATCGAGCGCTGGCTGTGCAGAGAGGAGAGAAGAGTACGAACTTTAGAGCCAGTAGACCTGGATTCATGTCTTGCCTCTGCTATTTATAATTTATCTTGATGATGTGAACATATCCTTGCAAGCTTTAGTGGCCGGGGAAAGAGGGTTCTGGGGCCCTGGAATGCTACAGGCGGATATTTCTTTTCAGGGAGACCAAAGAATTGACTCTGCTTTTTTCCCCCATTACCTCTGATGAGGACATGGCCTTGCTAATCCTGAATTTCAGAGACCCTGGGGGCCAAGGGCAGCTAAACTGAGCCATGGGGCAGTGGCCCCTGTTCTGTGTGGCCACCTTGATTCCAATGGGTTTCTGTGTCCTTAGCTAAAGAGATTAGTTACATCAGGGAGGAAGGAGGGAGAAAAAGAGAGAAAGAAGGAAAGAGAGATAAATAGAGAGAGACAGAGAGAAAGAGAGAGAGAGAGATTCTCGCAAACCTATAACCCACCCCAGATGCTTGACTTACACATCGGACTATGAACACACACACTGTCACCCACATCCTAGGGCCCTGTGTGGGCCTGTCTTCCGTGTCTCATTTTTATCAAAAAATATAATTGAAAACAAGTCAAAGCTTCATGCAAACTCTTGAGAAAATGGCAAAGAAGGGAATAAATTCCAATTTCCTTCCTATTTCTTAAAACTTCTTGCTCTATTTCTCTGTCTCAGTCTCTGTCATATTTTGGAAAAAAATCCCTACAAAACTGCCTTTCCCATTTCTCTGTGCTGCCCCAAATGCTTCTTGATGTATAACCTGGGAAATCCCTTCTGTTTTCCCCCTTCTCTTCCTGCTTTGGTCTTTTAAAAATTATTTATTTACATCTATATCTACATATCAAATAATCCTTTCTTATTTCTTTAGTTTTCCTCCCCATTTTAGCATCATTTGGATTCTGCCTGTATTGGTCAATGTT
Organism: Equus przewalskii; assembly: GCF_037783145.1. NCBI lineage: Eukaryota > Metazoa > Chordata > Mammalia > Perissodactyla > Equidae > Equus > Equus przewalskii. Next base: position 29,332,073 of record NC_091842.1, on the reverse strand, counting down.
CTCCAGAGAAACAATAGGATATGCGTATATTATTGGTTCTGTTTATTTGGGAGAATCCAAATATATATGTCTATATATAGAGAAAGAGAGAAACTTATGATAAAGAATAGGCTCACACAATTATGGAGGCTGAGAAGTCCCAGGATCTGCAATGAGCAAGCTGGAACCCCGGGAGAGCCGATGGTGTGAGCTTCAGCCCCAAAACTGGCAGGCTCAAGACGCAAGAAGAGCTGGTTTCAGTTTGAGTCCCAAGGCCAGAAAAGACCAATGTCCCAGCACAAAACAGTCAGGTAGGAGGAGCTCCCTTTTCTTCGAGGGAGGGTGTGCCTTTTTGTTCTATTCAGGCCTTCAACTGATTGGCTGAGGCCCACCCACTTAGGGGAGGGCCATCTGCTTTAGTCAGTCTACTGATGCAGATGTTAATCTCATCCGAAAACACCATGTCAGACGCACCCAGGATCATGTCTGAGCAGATGTCTGGGCACCCGTGGCCCAGCCAAGCTGACACACAAAATTAACGATCACATTGCCCAGTGAACAAAATCTCGGCAAGATTTTCCCCCCTTCACAGGCAGGGAGGTGGGAAGAGACTGACTACAAACATCGTTTAACATATCTTCCCCTCCTTCCAGCCTCAGTGACCTCGCAAGAGCACTGTGAGAATTAGAGATGATACATTCGAAATAGCTAGTGTTCAAAAGAAGGAAGCTGCATCGTTCAAGGACTCTGGGTTTCTCTTAGATTTGTACAGATGTTCTTCTGCTGGATGTGAAACGCGACACCAAAGAAAAGCAAAAGAACAGCCAGCGAGTCTGCTCTGCAAGACCTGCCCCCTCCAGGCAGATGTGTGGATGAGCGAGTGTTAATGCAGCCTGATGCGTTCAATTGGCAGAGAATGGATTATCCGACATGTGGCGAGACAGCCCTAGACCCCGTGGATACACACAGAAGTAAGACAGAGCCTTTTCCCTGGAGGAACTCGCTTTCTAATAAAAAAGGTAGTCTGGGAAACAGATTTAAAAAACAATGTGAAAAGTGCTCATCAGAGAGAGATACAAAGATTTCCCAGGGCACAGAAGCTAGTGAGAAAATCCACCTGTGACAAAAGGAGGAGACCGATCCGGGTTTTCAAGGATGAGTATGTGTTCTCCATATGAAGCAGAGAGAAGAAGAAGATTTTTTTTGCTTCTTATGTATTAGGTACTTTCATGTCTTTCAAATTTTCATGCATAAAAATGTTCATTTAATTTATTCCATGAAACCTCGAAGGAAATAGATGTTAATACTCCCATTTTACAGATGAAGACACAAGCTCAGAGAGGTTAAGTGACTCCCCCAATTTGACACAGCAGGGAAGAGTGAAGCCTAGATTTGAACCGAGGTTTTTCTGATTCAGTGCCTCTGGAGGGGAAGAGCTGCAAAGACCTAGAGATGTGAAACAGTCTGGGCACATTTTGAACAAATTTTAGGAGCACGTGACCAAGGGTCACATTGCAGGAAAGTCGCTGTCTTTTGGGATATGGCCATTGGTGAATGGAGAGAGAAACGAATGAGGGAGAAGATGCACAATGAGCGGCGGATAGGGGTGGAACACGGATGGGGATGGGGTTGGTAATAGGTGTAGAGAGTATTGAGGGTCGTCTGTCTCTCCATCCATCAAGGTATGGGTGGAGGTCAAGTTTATAATGATGTGTCATTAAGAATGTGGCTCACATGGAACTTATTTTGAACCCCAGCTCGGGCAGTTACCAAGTGGGTAACTTAGGCAAGTGACTCAGCCTCTCTAAGCCTCAGTTTCCCCAACTGTAAAGTTTGGATAATTACAGTATCCAACTCAAAGGACTGTTGGCAGGGAAAATGAGACAATGCACGTTGCTTTGCAACATGCCTGACACATATTAATTGCTCAATAAATGTAACTGCTATCATTACCATCATTCATTTTCTAGTGTATCTAATTTAGGGAACTTTAAGGATAGCCATTATGCATTCTTGATAGGTTCTCTGTGTGGATCTGTGTCGTCAGATGCTTTAGATACAGCTGTGCCTTCCAAGGGCCCCTAGTAATTTATGCCAGGCTGCTGGTCTCACAGGCGATTTTTGTTTTTTCTGCTGTCATATAAGGCCTGCCTTTGCTACACGATCATTTCTGCAGCTCCTCTGCAAGATGGATTAAAGCAAACCCATGTTCATCCATGTCTGTGAGGCAGGGGGAGCTGCGCACCGTCACCGTCGTGATCATGTGAGACTCTTCACCCCTGCATGAGGCTGAAGTTGCTTTGGGGACCCCAGTGATAACCCAGCACCAGTTCCCTGGGGTGCAGTTGACTAGACTGCATTTGCCGTGTGCTTAACATCGCACCCACTGCTGCCGTCCCGTGCACCTGCTGGCAACTCTTGATATGGCCATTCATTGTGTGCTCTTCGGTGGGTGGTATCCTTAAATTCTCTGAACTGCCTCCCCACCTATAAAACAGGGCTAACATTCTGTATCTTGTAGGGAAGTGGTGAGTATTCAAATCAGATAATGTGACTAAAGGGTCCAGCATCTAGAAGATTCTCAATAAATGGAAACACTTAAAGTTACTCTGCACATTCAGCCACTAGACTTTAAATCCCAAAGGAAAGGAACTAGGTCTTGTTGATATTTATATCCCCAGTGTCTATCACATAGTAGGCACACAGGTGTGTTTGTTCAGTGAATAATCAACAAAGTAAGATGGGCATTATTTTCCCCCATTTTACAGATAAGAAGACTGAAACTCAAAGAGGCTTAGTACACTATCCAAGGTTACACAGTTACCAAGTGGAGGAGAAGGGATTTGAACTGGATTTCTAGAGGACTCGAGTCCAAAGACCATGTTCTTGTCTCTGACACTTGAGTCTTGGTTCTGCTAGATTTTGATGAAACTGAGAGTTTAGCATCTTAGTCTCCTTCAGTTCTGCTTTCTTAAAGGCATGCTAAGAAGAGTAACATTTCCTGAGCCTCTATCATGTGCCGGGGACCATGCCAAATATTTTACAAATGAGACCTTATTTAACTTGCAAAGTCACTCTTTGCAAAGTCACAAAATCACATATTGATGTCCCTGGTGGCCATGCGAGGAAACTGAGGCCGAAATAAGTTGCTTAATGTCACAAAGCAACTAAGCAACAGGATTCCAACCCCAGCTCGTTGAGCACCACGCTGATTTTTAAATTCTCCTCCACATCCTCACGTGTCTTAGCCAGACTTCTGGGCTTGGTGTGGGTAGAATCTTTGAGATGAAGGACTCCGAGCAGACCTGTTCTAAGAGCTCAGGCAGACAAACCCTGGACAGGCAGACAATGAATCAGAATCAACATCCACGTGAGGGTCCCTGGCGAGGTGGTGGTTCCTCCCACTCCGATCCCACAAGGATGCGGCTGGACTCCATTTACATGCTGGGTGATGGATATGTCCTAAGGCAGAATTATTTATTTAAACCATCAGGTACACAAATCAGATTTCAGTGGCCAACAAAAGTTCACTGTGTATCTATTTCTGTAGAAAAATCAGAGAGTAAAAACCTTGATGAAGAATTCATGCCTATCTCAGCCATCCTCCACCATTGTTGTTATTCCAACATTCCTGAGGAGGATGTGGGGGTTTTCCCTGATGGGAAGAAATCCTTGCAGAGCACCGAGGGGCCTGGAGATGCTGTCATTCACGTTACCCACATTGCCCTTCACTGAGAATTCAGAAAAATAATTACCTGATGCCGCATTACTCTTCTTCCTTATTAACAGAACTCCAATTTTGTTCAGGGTGGAAATGAGCCCAACCAAAACTCGTGATTTACCACATCCCTTGAAGCTAACTGTGACCATATGACACAGACACAGCCAAGGAGACAAAAACAGTTTTCTGGGCAGAGCTTCCAGAAGAGTTTCTGCTTTCTTGATAAAAGGAGACAGATGTCCATTAACCCATCACTGTTATTACTACTACACACACATACACATGCATGTGCACACACATGCACATTTCCTGCGTTAAGTGTGACCTATATTGTGGACTGCATGCCTGGAAGTTGAGCAGGCCACGAGGCCAAAGCTAAGAGGATTGCAGAGACGCTGGTCCCAGACCATTTGACCACCGACCCAATGTCAGCACCTTCTTGTGGTGTGAAGGGAGGGACCTGTTTGTTAACCGGCCATTCTATTACTTGCAGCTGAGAACATTCCCAAATGAAGTATATGGATTTGCTGAGGCTTGTCGAATAAGGCCTTTCACCTACAAGAAACTGCTGCCTGATTTTCAAAGCACATCACCAGTGTGTGTCCTCTAGTGGGGACGAGGCTGGGCGAGGTAGCCTGGTCCTCATCTGCCGAGCTGGTCCGAGAGTTGTTATTTTGGTCTTTTCGTGAATCTTAATTTAAGGAGAGAGCCAGTTTCCCCTCGTTCCTGTGTTATACATCAGGGAGCTATGGGGTCAGTGGGGCATCAGCGGGCCGTGAAGGAGAACTCTGACAGTGTCCCATATGGATGGAAAACTTAGAGATGTTTACCACCCTTTCAAGAGATGTGAATTTCTCAGCAGAAGGCAAGTGTCTTTTTATTTGAGCTACGAGGATGATGGATCCAGAAGCCAAACAGCAAGGTGGAATGCTGGCGTAAATTAAGCAGATCACCTCTGAGATGGATTCATCAAAAAATCCATGAAGACAGCTTGGTTTTTGTGGAAATTACCTCTTGTTCTCATCACAATCCTTTCTTAGTGTTGGGGGTTGGGGTCGTAATGCTGCCTAAGCCAGTGAAAACCAATATGGTAATTGGAGGGAAATTGCTTTAAAGGAATGGCGAATGATGAAATGTGCCTGTTCCATCATTGACTCTTAAATAGATCTGGTGCATCTGTGCAAATAGCTTTGGAAGCCCCGGCAGGGCCACCAAATACAGTTGTCTGGGCTGCTCACTGTACAAATCTTGGAGCCATCAATTGCATAAAATGACCATATGTGACAGCCTCAGGAGAAGTGCCTGGTGATTTTAACTGTCTCTGATGCTCATCCCAGCTTCTCTGGCACATATCCTTATTGACTTTGCTTTTTCGTTCCAGCCTTTTTATCAATTCATTCATCTTCCAATGCAGAAGGTATTCTTTGAGCCTTTACTCTGTTCCAGACACCTTGCTAGGGAGTGAGAAAACAATGGTGAAAAACAAGCAGACCTGGCTTGTTCTTATAAAGCTTATGCCTAGTGGGGAAGCTAAATATTAATTAAACATAGAAACAAATGTAAATTTGCAAATGTGATTAAGAGAGAAAGGAGAGATGTTTGGTACCAGGAAAACTTAAAATGTGGGGGTTTGCCTGAACTCAAACGCTTGAACTGAAGTCCGAAGGGCAAATAGAAGTTACTGGGGAAAAGAGGAAAAACATGGCTGGCTGGGGGAACAGCGTGTGCAAAGTCCTGTGGTGGGAGGAACTATGTGCATATGAGCGACCAAGAGAAAGCCGATGTGGTTATTTGGAGTGGGGGGTGGCAGGGGTACTGTTCAAGCTCTAAACTAATTAAGCTGTCTGGTTTTGAAAACCTGTTGGGAGCCATTTATTCTCCCTCTCTCCTGTTTAGGTCTCAATTTTGCCTCTCATACCTCTTCCTCATGCAAGCCCTCGTCACTTGGCTAGACCAAGCCACACAAGAGGACGGACCCTCACCTCTCACCGGTCCTTGAGATGCCTAGACAAGAAGCTTGGCTGCAGCCACAGCATTGTTCTCCTCCCAGCCTCCAAAGAACCCAGGGCTCTCAAAGCAAAGTGTTCTTCCTCCCGATGGGACCAGATGGGCTGTCCAGATAGTTTCCATTTGCCATCTCAAGTAAAACACCAAGATGCTACAAAAAGAAGCCTGGCTTTTCCATCTCGCTCCTCAACTTAGCATGTGGACCTCAAATTATTCCCAGTGCCAATCCTTTGAGAAAACGAACCGTTGAAAGAGCCAGGGGGGAAGGGAGAAGGAAAAAAAGAACACGTGAGCTCTTTCTAAAGAAATCTGAAGGGCAGTAGGTGGAGGAAACGACCATGTTTGCTCCATCCTCTTGGTGTGATGGTCAAGGGCACGGGTTTTGCTGAAGCCAGGTGCCCATCCCAGCTGTCCCTCTTTTATCCATGTGACTCTGGGCAGAGCATTCCACTGCTCTGAGTCTGTTTCCTCGACTCCTAAAAAAAGGATAATTATGCTTACATTCAAGACTTGCTTTGAAGATGAAGTGACATAATACATGAAGCATTTGGGACTCATAATCAGTTATCAGTAGACTTTAGCTGTTATTATTTTATTATTATCAACAACTATAAAGGGGAGAAAGGCAGACTCTTGCTTAGCAGAGCAGGAAACTTTTTAAAAAATTGCTAGAGCTCGTCAAAGAGGGCAGAACAATCTTTTGAGATTATCAGCATTCCAGACTTCAGACCTTGAAATATCAACAGGATGACCATCTCTCAGGGATGTTGTAGAGGAGATTCCCACTTTGTGGGTCCTTCTGTGAGGGATGCCAGAGGAAGGGCAGTGTATTAAATCATCAGAGATGCCCCTTAGCCACCAGATACTCTGAAACTGTGCTACTATTCTAAGAGCTTACCCACATTCTGATCTTTGGAGATAGTTTGGTGTCATTCCTTCCTTCCTTTCATCTATCCATCGATCCATCGATCCATCGATCCATCCATCCATCCATCCATCTACCCATCTACCCACCTCTCTATCTACCTACCTACCTACCTGGCTATCATCTTAGGAGTTAAACCTGAAAGTTCCGGATGATAGCATTTCTTGGGCTGGTGGAAGATCCTCTGAGTCTTTATCTGATGGAATTTTGAATCTTTGTTGATGCTGATAATGCCCAATTAAGAAGTCAGCTCTTCCTATCCCTTCAATCCATTCCCATTAGCATCTTATTGTCATGGGAGAACCTGAGCTCTTTGGGCATATAGATCTGGGTTTGAATCCCTCTTAGCTGGCTGAGTGACCTTCAGTAGGTTATTTACCTTCTCTGAGCCCTGTTTCCTTATTTATCAGGAAATGATATCCATATATGAGTGGTGTGGTTTGGGGGAGGTTTAGCGATAATGTCTGCATAGTACCTAGCACAATATCTGACAGAGCTGGGATACAGGACCTGGAAATTACAACAATAAACACTATAATAGTAAAAATACTTATTTGTATTGTTAGTACTATTTATTCCTTTTTTAAAAACTATAAAAAGAGCTATTTCATTTGAAACAGTCAGCCACAGAGAAAGAATATCCTGCAGTGAGTAGGGGAGAAAAACACCACAGTGGGATGAGAAAGATTTGATCTGTAGAAGTTTGGGGCTGTGTGTGTGATTTTTATAAGATTGGCAGCCGTAAAAAGAACTTACAAGAGTAGCTATCAGGGGAGAAACTGATCACAAAGCTTAGCGTAAGCAAGAATTATGCTTTTCTTCTGTGCTCCAGGAACGCTGCACCCTCTGGGGGCTGGTTTTCATTCACAATCTTAGTAACTCCGGAGCTGCAGACAGCCAACCTTGCATTGATGGGAGCCCTGCAGGGGAGCGAGGCCACCCGGATAACCAGGGACCACAGTTACGCCTATTGTTACTACTCTCCACGGAGTGCGTGTGTTTGTGTGTGTGTGTCATCGTGCTAGGATGATTCCAGCCCTTTGCGGGACACGGTGGCGAGATGCAGAATTCTCAGCACATAACCACTCTGTTCAAACATGGCTTCTAGCAGCAGAAGACCACGTCCCTAGGATGCCCCCAGATCCCATTAAAAGGCCTGCCTGAGAAAGCTCAGTACTGCCAGGAAAGTTACTGTGTGTTCCAGCCAACACCTGACACAGGCCCCTGACCTCCCTTTCTTAGACCATTTACTAAAAAGGTCTTATGATGGTGAACATGTATCTCTTACAGCTCACGTGTTTTTCTCAAGGACCTGAGAGCCTTTCGTTTCCAAAGGGATAGGCCTCCCAGTCTCTGTGGGAGGATGGAATTCTAAATTTGATAACTCCCAGCTAGCAGACACAGCTGACCTAACTGCATTCACGCTGACCAATCCTTTGCAAGCTTTCTCTTCTCTGACTCAGCTGAGCCCCTGCTCTCCCCCTCCCTCATTCTCCCTTTAAAATGCCCAGATCCCCTCTGCACAAATTGGAATGGAGCTCAGCTTTTCCCCCTGCTGTCAGCAGTTACTGAATAAAATCTGTTTTCATTGCATTAATTAATGTCTGGCCATGTTTGTCTTTGACAGAGGAAAGGCTTTCCCAGGGCAAGGTGGATGTATTTGTCTGGTCACTGGCAGAGGGTCAAGGGATGTTTCTCTCCTTCCTCCCAAACAAGAGACTGCGCCAGGTCATTGTTATAGCGCCTAGATATTGAGACCACGGGCATAAAATGGGAATAATAATAATAATAATACCTGCCTAATGAAGTTGTCTTGAGGATTAATTAAGTTAATGGAGTTAATTGACTTGGAGAAACAGAGCATTCCAGACCCCCCACCCTTCCCTGGCATGCATCGTGAATTCCAAGAAAGACCTAAAAATCTGACAACTGTCAGGCCATGGACCTTTTCCTTTGTGGATGTCAGGGAATGTCCGAGGCAAAGCTGGAAGGCGTGGTGCAGCTACTGAGTATTTAAATATATGCCAGGTGTTGAGCACGGGACTTCACATCCTTTATCTCAGGTAGATCTTCCAACAGAACTTCTGTTTATAGTGTAAGGGTGGAGGGGAAGCAGATTGGGAGGTTGGTCGCATGAGTTTCTCTCTTTTTCCGTCCTTAAACTCCTTTGGAGAGGGAACAAAAAGGAAGAAGGGAAGGAAGGAAGAAGGGAGGGAGGGAGGAAGGAAGGAAAGAAGGGCAAAAGGGAGGGAAGGAGAGGGGAGGAAAATATTATCTTATAAAGACAAAGAGCACAAGAGAGGAGAGAGTAGACCAGGAGAGATTTAGGTGGATTGTGGAAGGCGACAAGCAGGTGAAGAGGTGATAAGTGACATCGCAGAGTAGACACAGCTGCAATCCAGGCATTTAAAGCTCAGAGTGCTGTGGAAGGTGGGGGTGAGCTGATACTTAGAAACTGTATATGGAGCTTTTGACTCTTGGGGTCCCCTGCTCCTCCCCTGACATAGTCAGACCACTACTTCTCTTCCTTTCCCTCACCCCAACACTCAAAAGTGGGATTTTTGTAGTAAGAAACAAAAAAGGCTCAGGAGTCAAGGGGTCATCAGAGACAGCAGAGAGATGGGAAGAGAAGTAGGTAAACACTGGGGCTTCTCAGCTCCTTTCTCCCCCTCACCAACACGATTGGAGGATTTTTATCTGGAGAAACCGACAGATCTGTAAGAAAAGACATCACGACACTGAAATATTGTGGCTCCCAAATGAATAGGCTGACTCACTGCCTCATTACCCTCCGAGGGAGTCCATCAGTCAACACCCTGCCCCCATATGCATGGAATGCAGAGGGCTTTCCTGCTCTTCCTTTGACCACCACACGGTGTGGGAAGTCTCCAGTCTGAGAGAGAAAGACCCAAACAAGCGAGAAACAAGGAGACAACAGGAGAAAGCTGCAGAATTCAAATACGTGGAGGCAAATATTAGAAGAATCAGCTGAAGGAGGGTGGACACTGCCGATTTTCATTATAAGATGTCCAGCACTCTTTGATTTTTAAAAATATGTGTGTATTACTTTGGCAAATATAAAATTGTGTTTTAAGATAATATTCTTGCAAAGAAGAAGTGCTTCCCATTGAACAGATGAGTAAACTGAGGCTCAGAAAGGTTAGGTGACTTGCCCAATATCACATAGCAAGTAAATCCTAGAGCCAGATTGGAACCCACAAGTGTTTGTCTTAAAATCTCAGGATGTTTCCATTCTCCATGAGCGATTCTTTGCTTGCTGTGTAAAATCAGTGAAAGAAAACCAGCCCCTGACAGATAACATTCTCCTTATGAGCCTCCTATGGGGTCAGTTAGAGCGAGTTGGGTGTGCAGTAAACTCTTCAAGTCCCTCATTAAGGGAATGAGACGGGGGGCCCTGTGTGCATCTGGCTGCTCACCGCATGATTCCAGGCACCATCTCCATTGTGGTCAAGATTGTTATTGTTGAAACTCAATATGGCGGCCCCCGAGGACTACCAGAAAACGGCGAGGAATGAAAAAAACACAGCCTTAAAATATATTATTGATGTCTGACTGCAATGGGAACTGGGGAGTTTTGAGCCATTCTTTTTAAAGATTTGAAAAAAAATCTCCTTCCCTTTAAAAACATAAATAAATAAAATGGGCTCTATGCCAGAAATCCAAGTCTTTGTAAAGGTCGTTGTTTCAAGTTTTCGCAGGATTTTTCCTAGTTTGAGCAGCCCCAAGACATGCCAACCTCTTGTTTTCTGTCCTGCCATGAAAGGCTGCAGCACAGAGATGCTAGAAGTTTAATTTGTGTGCTTGTAAATAGACTCATAAATTAGGAGGGAGAAAGAGGTTGAGGAGGACATACCATGTCCTACTTTTTTGGGTCTGGCAACTCAAACGCCGTTGGGGCTGAGATTGGGAAATCCAAAGATGGGAGGCTGCTGTTGCCTCTTTTTGGTGGAAGGAGCCCTTATCCAGGCCCATTTGGAGTACTAGTTGTGTTCACTGAAGGCCATTTCCTCTTGGAGGCCTCCTCCGACTGCCCACCTCCCCCACTATGGGATGGGTTAGGTGTTCAGCTTCTGGCTCCTTTGGAAGCCCCGTCCACGTTCCCTGTGTTAGCACTAACCATGCTTAAATGGAATCATTGGCTTATGTTTCTACCTTCCCTATCTGATTGTAAGCTTTGCAAGGTTAAGGACTGCCCCTGTCTTGTGCGGTACAATATATCATCACTTGGCAGATTACCTGACACAGAGCAACCTTAATACATATTTCCTGATAGACCAAAAGAATGGAATGTCATAACTCAATAGGACATTCTCCCAAGAAGACGTTTCTTTATTTTTCTGAGTGGTATGGTCCGCCTTCCCATCCTTACTTAGAAGAGCTGAAATGTGATATTCAGGCTTACCACAAAATTTTTTTGTTAAAAAATAATCCTAGGCAATGTATGGATCATGCATAAAGTGGGAAGACTACACGCATGTCTGAATAACCGAGGCCATCTCAACCTGGAGAGCAATCATTACTCCCTTGACCACGGCCATGGAACTCTTTCTCTGAGTTGACTTCATGTGTGTACACCAGATACTCAATCTTTCAGTTTTCTAGATCTTGGAAACAATGCGTTCAGGAGCCCCAAGCCTCTCTATCAGATCCCAATAAGGTGACCAGTGACCAATGACCAGTGACCAGTCAGACATAGTGTATTGCTGCAGAGAGCAGAGGAGCCAGAAATACACGAAGATCCAAAGGCCTCTTCTTCCCCTCTCCCTAATGCCCAGCGTCTATCTTGGGAATGATTAGGAGGAAAGGAAGGAAGTTGGAAAGTCCACATTATCCCAAAGAGCATTAATTTCCTATGGAAATTCCTTACATTGTTGAACAGGACTAAGCTTACTGGATTTGGACGCACCCTCTCACCCAAGGCAATGAAGGTATATTCCTGAAGAATGACAGACTAGTCATAAAAGATAAAGTATACTTTTCTTTGCACATCTCAGTGTAGTGTGAGCATATGTGCAACCCAGTCACAAATGTTCAGGGCTTTTGCTGAGTGAGGCTTATTGGTGGGCCGTGGAGACCCCATGGGTGTCCAGAAAATGAATAAAGAAAAAGGGTCATTGATTCAATCTTTTTGTGAACGATCCGTTCTATCCCCGTCGTGAGTGGTGGGCATCATGCACACTCAATGATGTCTTCCCGTCCTAGCTCCTGGAGGCTTTCGTTGAAGGACAACTCCACATTCCCCTACTATCATCATGTCACCTTCACTCTTCACAGACATGACAGGTAGGGCCATAGCATTGTTCTCCAGTTGGAGGGGACTTTAAAGATGATCTAATCTGATCCCTTCATCACACAGGTGGGAAAAACAAGGCTTTTTGAGGCAAGGTGTTTTGCCCACGGCCACAAAGAAAGTGGAAGAGGCAAAGCCACAACTCGTGCTTCCTAGTCCCAGGTATTCTCTGCTGGTCTGCACCGCATTCTCAAGCTTTCCTGTACATGAAAGATCGTACCCAAAGTGAAAACCATCTGGTCTACACGATTGCAGTGTTTGCCACCGGCACACGGGAGGCTGAACCCTGATGGTTTCTGGGAACTCTGGCAACTCTCTGAGGCCTGAGACTCAGTTCCACACACTTTTTTCCCTTGAGCTTTGGCATATCCAAACTATGCTACCCCTAGAAGCAGCAGCAGAGTCACTGGGACTTGTAAAATGCCAAGAAAACACTGGCATGTGGATGGCAGGTTGCACAGTGTTCTCTGTCTTCTGTAATGGAATCCACAGGATGCCAAGAAGACAAATGCATTTTTCTCCTCCAAATTATTCCTCCCACGAATGCTAAGTGTCTCCATCTGGGAGACATTTAACATCTCAAGCAGCTATTGCTGATCTGTAGGAGGACTCGCCAAGTATCAACTGTCTCCTCAAAATAACTCTCCTCATCGCTGCCGGAGCACCGAGATGCAGCCCAGGCAGGAGGAGAGGAACAGCCTGTCTGCGGAGGCCCCAAGGTTAGAGGTGAGCAGGGACACCAGCCCCTCACCTGGGTCCACTCACTCTCCTCCCTTCAGAGGTGTGTTTCATGAGACAACGTGTCAAAGTCATTGCGTCCCTCCCCTGGAAGGCTGGATTTTCAGAAAGAATTCCATCAATGACTTTCCCCCAGAGGACGGTCTCATGTTTCTTCTGACACTTGAAGTTGGATCAGATACTTACAGGAAATCACACACACTTCCTGCTAGGCCGAGTTAGAAGCTATCTCATAAAAAACGGCAGAGATGGGAATACCCAAGCTCTGAATAAGATCCAAGAACTTTCTTTGCTGCTTCCCCTTCTGATCCAATTTGCCAAATCCAACCATGGGGGAACAGACACGGGGCTAACACCTTCAAGCCACTAATCTTGAGTCGGTCCGTTTCCCCACCCTCTATTTATTTATTATGCACAGTACGGTGGTTGCTGGGAGGGGGCCCAGGATAGAGGAGACACACAGGCTCCGTCATCATAGTGTACCTATTAGTGGGGAGACGTATATAAATATGTCCACAAACATTATTAAACCCAGATAGAATGGTGTGGGAAATCCTGATAAAAGACTATAAGAATTGGAAGAATGAGAAGTCACTGTGAGCTGAGAGGCCAGGAACGTCTCCACGGAGTAGATGGCATTTGTCCTAGATCTTTAAGGAGCGGGATTAGAATGCGAACATACGGGAATTAATTGAAGGAAGGGCTTCTCAGGTGCGTGGGGCCGCTTGAGCAAAGGCAATTCAAGGCTGTAAAGGTGTCCAGAGCTGAATTTCATTTATCCATCCTTTCCTTCATGCATTGAAAACAACATACATCTACCGAGCACAGAGTATGTTCAGGGGCACAGACCCAGGAGCTGGGCACGTTCAGATGCATAGACCATGACCTCCAAGAGCTTTCGTCTACTGGGGGAATCACAGAGGCTGTGGAGAAAGTACAATATAGGGTGACAAGGAAGGACCTCGGGAGACTATAGGACAACAGAGGATGAGCACTTCACTCAAGTCTGGGAAGCCGGGCAAGATTCCTCGCAGGAGGAGAGCGCAGAATCAAAGGCCAGAGATGCAAGGGGAAGGGCGTGTCCAGGGGTGCTCCGCGCGTGCGCAGTCTCTGCAGCGAGAGACTGGAGGAAAGTGTGCCAGGCGGGAGGGTGGCAAGACAGCGGAACTCGATGGAGGTGTTTGAGTGTACTTTCTGAGCATGGGGAGTGTCTTTAGCCATTCGCTATTTAAGCTACTGCAATGGGGAGAGCGAGCGAGTTGACTGACACCACCACCGGGAGTGCTGCTGGCAGCCCGTGATGGGTGGGAAGGTCCAGCTCTGAAAATGTGCAAAGCTGCCATCTACCACTCGTTTTTGTCAGTATTCTCATCCTATTTTGTGCGGTTGGTTCTCTTTTCTCACTGTGTTGGTCTCGGTCGCCAACGACTTCATCGGGGATGGGAGTCAGCCCTGAGAGCAGCGAGCACAAAGCTGAGCAACACAGTACACTCTCCGCGTGTGCGTGGTTGTGTCTGTGTCTGTGTGTGTAACGAAGGGGTGCTAAGTGTGTGATCTCTGGGTGCTGAAATATGGGCTGGCTCTTATATTTGAGAGACTAAAATATTTCTTCAGCTTTTATCATCATTGTTGATTGTTTCCTTCTGTACTCAATCCTTTGTTCTCCTCCGTATGAATGATAATTTATTGGCTAGGAAGATCATCTTTTGTAAGAAGACATTCTTAGATCAAATATATGTTTATCCATGGTCAGCATAAATGACTGGCCATGTGAACACCTCACCTGATGGTTAAAAAAAGAAAAGTATCTATTCCAAGTTTCTGGAAATTTAGATATTTGATAAATCTTTGTGTATCATCTAAAGGAGATAAAGTATTCCTTTATGCCAAACATTTAAAAGTGTTGTTGAATATTAAACAGAAATAAAAGTTAAAAAATAAAAAATCTAGTATTGCTGTTCATATGTTAGTATGTTATTGCATATTTTTTTATTCCTTTATGTAGGCATATATCAATGTGTACTTTTAAAAGGTAGGATGGTATGGTTATATACAGATTTAGAGGATGCATTTAAAAATAATAAAACTAACGTGTAGACCTTAAATCTTTTTATGTAAAATTTTTTATATTTATTATTTATGTAATTTTTCATAGCTGCGTAGTCTGAGAACCTAAGCCTTGGGGCAGAATACGGGTCCATCCAATAAATAAGGAATTTCTGCTCTGATAAGCCTGCAGAGGAGATGCTCCAGATAAAAAGAACACGGCGGAGGATTTGACCCGGAGGTCAGGAAGGGCTCCTACAAGAAGGTGATGACTGATTTGAAATCTAAACGGTAATTCCAAGCTGTCGCTGGGTGGGGATGGGGCAGTGATGAGATGAGCAGGGACGCTCAGCAAAGACCACAGGACGTGCAGACACCTGCAATGGGGAGCAGGCGGCTGTTTGGGAATTTCTATTTTCTAGCTAATTTTCACTGCTATTTGCATGTCTTTATGCTGCCTCTGGCCAGCTTATTGAACTCTTTTGTACTTCTAATTATTTTTCAGTTGACTTGACTGGGTTTTCCAGGTCTACACTCCTATTGTTTGCAACTAATCATAAGCGCAGGCATGGAGTCAGCCTTCGCTGTGTGTCTGGCAGCGCACGAACGTCTGTCTGTGTCTGCTTGTGTCATCCTCGCTGTCCTTTATGGGGCGGGTCCTCCTTTCCTAGCACAGAGGGAACCGACACTTGCACCAGCTCAGTAATTTACCAAATTAGTAATGGCTGATACAGGTGGGCTTCAAACCCAGGTCTGACGCCAACATGTGTGTCCAACCTGACATTAAACTAATCATCTTTCTTTTTAACATTTAAAACTCTTATATTTGACTCTGAGCCCTTGTACTGAAAGTCAAAGCATCAAAGAATTTCTATTTTATTTTATTAAATAGGGAAATAATTTTTTATTGTGTAAGGAGCACTTAACGTGAAATCTACCCTCTGAAATTTTTGTGTCCGATGGGCATTGTTACCTATAGGCACAATGTCGTACAGCAGATCTCTAAAACTTGTTCATCTTGCAAAACTGAAACTTCCTATGAGTTGAAAAGCAACTCCCTGTCTCCTCCTCCCTCTGGCTTCTGGCAACTACCATTCTACTCTCTGCTTCTGTGCGTTTGACTATTTTAGATGCCTCCTAGTAGAGGAGCCATGCATATTCGTCCTTTGGCGACTGGCCTATTGCATTTTGTATGATGTCCTCCAGGTTCCTCCATGCTGTTGCATCTAGCAGGATTTGCTCCTCTCTTTAAGGGCAAATAGTATTCTGTTGTCTGCGTGCATCCCATGTTCTTTATCCGTTCATCTATTGATGGACACTTGGGTTCCATATGTTGGCTATTGTGAATAACGCTGCAATGAACATGGGAGTGCAGACATCTCTCCGACATCCTGATTTCAATTCTTTTGGATAAATACCCAGAAGTAGAATTGCTGGATCATATAGTAATTCTCTTTTTAGTTTTTGGAGGCAGCTCCATACTGTTTTCCACAGTGGTTGTACCTTTTTACATTCCCACCACCAGGGGATGAGAGTTCCAATTTCTCCACATCCTGGCCGGCGCTTGTTATCTTTTGTCTTCTTGATAATAGCCATCCTAACATTGTGATTTGGATTTGTAAACTGACATTTTGTTTTTCTATTTGTTTTCTTCAATATCTCAACTGTTGAAAAGCAGGGATCCTTGTTTCCTCCAGGAATTTATTGGGGGTGTTCTGCTGTTTTTTAGTTCAGTAAAGTGTCGGCTGCTTTTATGTGAGTGCTATTCACTAGGTTAGCAAGGTATTTCTCTTCTCCAAGATTTCTGCTTTTCTTAAGTCAGAGATGAATATTGAATTTTGTCAAAAAACTTTTGATATTTGATTATGGTCTTTCTCCTTTGTCCCACTGATATGTTAATTACTAAATTATGGTAATAGGGGCCAGCCCTGTGGTGTAGTGGTTAAGTTTGCGAGCTCCACTTCAGTGGTGGCCCAGGGTTTGCAGGTTCAGATCACAGGTGCAGACCTAAACACCCCTCATCAAGCTATGCTGAGGTGGCGTCCCACATACAAAATAGAGGAAGATTGGCATGGATGTTAGCTTAGAGCCAATCTTCCTCACCAACAAAAAAAAAAAGTATATGTTAATAGATTACTGAATATTAAATTATTCCTAATATTTAATCATCTTTGGTTTCCTAGAATAAAATCTACTTGGTCCTGGTGAATTATTCTTCCAAAGCATAGCTGAATTAAGTTTGCTGGTATTTTACGTAGCTCATTCATATCTGTATCAATAAGTAAGATTGGATTGGAATTTTCTCCTTCTTTGGCTGTTGTTATGAGGTCTTAGCAGCAGATTCATGCCAACCTCACTAAAGAAATCATGATACATTTCTCTTTTTATTTCTTCCTGAATAGTCAAATAACACGGGAGTTATTTATTCTTCAAAATTTTGAAACAATTAACATTTAGAAGAATTTAGGCCTAGTTCCTTCTTCAGAGATGACTTTTATATGACTCATTCAGTTTTTCCCAAAGTTAGTGATATACTCAGATGCTCACTGGTCAATGTTTTGATTCATATTTTCCCAGAAAACCAGCAATATCAAGATTTTCAAATTTATTTGGTATATGATTATACATTTATTAAACATTGCATTCTCTCATGAATTATTAATTTGTGGTTCCTTATTTCTCTTTTGCATTGAGAAGCTGTATAAGGCACAGTTGATCCTGGAGCAGGGTGGAAGTATTTTCATCCCACCTCTGTCTGCTACTTGCCACTGAATGATCTTGGGCTCGTTAGTTCTCCGTCTTTCTCAAGTCCTTCCTTTGTAAAAGAAGGGCAATAAAAATAGTACCTTCCTTATAGCATTGTTACTAATGTGCTTACCACTGCCAGGTACATACTAAGTGCTCAATAAATATCACTATGATTCAATTTGCTAGGTTTTTAATGTTTGTATTTATAAAGAAAATAGCATTCAGATTTATATATTATCTCTACAGGCTCTTTATTTGCTTTCCTAAATTATTTGCTTTTTTAAAAGCTACTCTTCATTTCTCCCTTAAAGTTTTCTTCGTTTTCACCTGCTGCCTTTGAAGGAAATCTCATTAATGTGTTCTCGTTACTTAATTTCTTTTCATTCTCTCTTGTGGAGTAATGAAATCTTAGGCTGACATCCTGTACCGTCACATTTTTGTATATTGTGTTTTCTCAGGTCATTAATTTCTAAATAACCTATAACCAATATTTTAATTTTCTCTTTGAGCAGCATGTTATTTAGGAGAGAAAATTTCAATTTGTAAAGGCTTGGGTTTTTCTTGTTTGTCTTTAGTTTGTTTGTTCATTTAGATTTTAAATAGTATTTTCTATTATACATGCCCAGATTATATTATTTTCTACACACTCTTCTGAATTAGTGTTTTCTATTGTTGCCCAGAGAATGTGACATGAACTACCATTTTTTGGACTTTGTTGTTTTGAACGTGTGTGACCCAATATTATATACATTTTGGAGATTGTATTAATTGACCTCTTGAAAGAAGTTACATTATCTTCTTGATATAACGTTGAAAAATCTATTCAATCAGTATTAATTACATAGTGCAAATCCCTTATGTCCTCATTTATTTCTGTCTTCTGTCAAAAACTCTGAGCGTTAAAACCTCACAGCACCAATGTTTGTCATCTGTCCTTTGTATTGTAGTAATTTTAGCTCTACATATTTAATGATTTTAGCAAGTAAACATTTGTGACTGTTGAGCTGCCTTGTGAATTGCATATTTATAAGTATAAAATAATTCTGTTGTTCTATTTTAAGATATTTTACTGGAATTCTGTAGTGCCTGACATTCATTTTGCAGCCCCTGGTTTCACTTGTGTTTGCAATGGACTGGCACTTCTTTGTTCCTTCTTTTCCATTTAACCCAAATAGGTGATTTTGTTTCAGTTCTGGTCAGTGTAAGTAGCATAAGGTTGGATTTAAATTTTGCACCCCATCTCGGAGTCTCTGACTTCCAATTGGAAAGCTTAAAAGATTTACACTTCTGGCCATAACACATTTGTTTGTGTTTACTTCTATCATTTTGTTTTCTAGTTTCCTCAATTTTGTTAACTGCCCCCCCCTTTTTTTTTTACTATAGCTGGCATAATAATTAAGTAGCTAAAAATGAACCTGATCAACTTCCAGCTCTCTAACTAGCTTTGGGCATTGTGTCCAATAACCAGGAGTACATTTTGAGGTGTAGGAATTACCTGGAACACCTCCAGAGAAGTGTGACCCCGGTAAAAGTTGCAGCACATACTTGAACATTAGATGAAGAAATTAGACCAGGGGGAAAAGTTGAAGAGCTGCTTGCCATGTAAAAGAAAAAAAGAGGGGAGGAGATTAGACTGATTTTGTAGAACTTCCCAATCAGAATTCTAAACACTATATAAGTCTCAGGAAATCAGGGCTATGAACAAAATCCCAAAGTTGGACTCTGTTCCTCCATAAGCCCAGGGTTCATAATCATTAGAGATGTGAAAGAACAAACTGGACAGCATCAGAATGCACTTTCGCTGATTCATATTTAGAGCAGAGGCTGTAGCTCACTGATATCCCAAATCCTTCAAAACTCAGAAGGTCTCTATTTCCTTGAGAAATAGTGACATTGACAAGATCCTACTCTCTTCTAAATTCATAGTTTTTTAAGCTTCTTAGATGGGAATTCTGGTTTTGAGTCTATAAAATAGCTTTCAAAAGGAAGTCCTGAGCCTAAGCATCCTGTCTGGATGTGTGGTTTGTATGAAAGTCTAGATCTATACAAATCTATGTAGATGGCGCTCTTAACCCCGGTTGAAGATTAGAATTGGCTGGAGTGCTTTCAAAAAATACCAACATCTAATTCCCACACAGGGTGTTTGGTTTAACCTTTCTGGAGCTGGAACCCAGACATTCCTTTGTTAAATAATCTTCTGTTAAAAAAAGAAACAACAGGTCCCAAATGGAGTCGCTTACGCTAAGCCTCAAGTCAGCAAACTGAGACTGAATACCTAACCGAATTCCAGTTTCAGCCTCTCCCAGGAATGGAATCCGAAACCAGCCAATGTGGAATCACCTGATCAGCACTAGTGAGGTCCCCCAAAGGAAAGTGACCTTGCCACAAACAATCCACTCTTTGCTAGTAACTTCCTTGCCCCACCCGCTTCTGCCTATAAAAGTCTTTCCTTCTGTACAGCTCTTCAGAGCTCCTTTCTACTTGCTGGATGGGGTGCTGCCCAATTCATGAATCCTTGAATAAAGCCAATAATATCTTTAAAATTTACTCGTTTGAATTTTGTTTTCTAAACTCCCCCGGTGATTATAATCTGCAACTGAGGTTGGCATAGAGGATGTTACCATTGATTGTCAGTTGAGCCAATATGGCAAACATTTGTGCTTTGCCTCTGGCCCATCCATTTCTCCATCTGCTGGACACAGCCCCCTATTTTGTTTGGGAATTCATCTCTTCAGTCTTTCTATCCTTGCAGTTTTGGAGGCATCGACTCCACGATTCTGGGGGGACCAGGACTCTCAGACTTCAATCAGCACCCACATTCTCCAGGCCAATCAGAAAGTATCAGGATTTTTTGGGAGGCTTCTTCATTTCACCTAGATTTTAACGTGGTAGAAGGCTGGAGAAGCTGTGCACCGCCCTGGATCCTAAGAATGAAGCTTGCACACGAAAAGGCAGGGTGGAAAGATGGGGAGAAACTGAATCCTGATGACATCATTTGAGCTGTGAATTTAGTCATAATTATAGTTATCATTACCTCTGTTTTACAGATGAGGAAACTGAGGCCAGGTGAGGTTAGATTAGTTGTCCAAAACTCCACAGCCCATCAGTAGAAGAGATAGGATTTGACTCCATGGAGTTAGGGAATTTCTGCTACTATATTGTCACAACCAGTAAACTCACCATTGGTCTCCTCTACCTCTGTTAAACTGAATAATTATGAAGTTTAAAACTGGCAGGTCTGAGTTGAAGTCTGTTGAGAAGATTTACGGTCTTTGGGCAAGGCTTGTGTTCTATGCGACCAACAGTTCCGTCTCCTAGGATAATTCAAGGTTTTGTTTGCCCTTTTATTTATTGCTCACTTTCAACAGAAAGAATCCTAACTATTATAGAAATGTTAATGCATGTCTCTAAAATTTCCGTTTCTGAACCCAAACATAATACTAAAGCAAGCCAGCAAACTACAAGGGAAGAGAGCAAGAGAAGAAGAAAGGAACAGACAAGAACTATAATGCATCCACAAAAAAAGGAACAAAAGGGCAATAAATACATACTTGTCAATAACTGCTGTAAATGTCCAAGGACTAAATGCTCCAATCAAAAGACATAGGGTGGCTGATTGGACAAAAAAACAAGACGCATATATATGCTGCATGCCAGAGACATGCTTCAGACCTAGAGACACTCACAAACTGAAAGTGAAGTGATAGAAAAAGATACTCCATGCAAAGAGCAATGATAAGAAAGCTGGGGTACCAATACTTACATCAGACAACGTATACTTTAAAACAAAATCTGTAACAAGAGACAAAGAAGGGCACTACATAATGACAAAGGGAACATTCCAATAAGAGGATATAACACTTGTAAATATCTATGCATCCAATGTAGGAGCACCTAAATATATAAAGCAATTATTAACAGACATAAAGGGAGAAATAGACAGTAACACAATAATAGTTGGGGACTTTAACAATCCACTTACCCTAATGGATAGTTCATCCAAGCAGAAGATCAATAAGGAAGCATTGGCTTTAAATGACAGATTGGACCAGGTGAACTTAGTACATATATATAAAACATTCCATCCCCAAACCACAGAATACACATTCTTTTCAAATGCACATGCAACATTCTCCAGGATAGATCATATATTAGGACACAAAACAAGTCTCAATAAATTTACTAAGACTGAAATAATACCAAGCATCTTTTCTGACCACAACAGTATGAAACAAGAAGTCAACTACCAGAAGAAAATCAGAAAAGCCACAAATATGTAGAGATTAAACAAAATGCTACTGAACAATGATTGGGTCAGTGAAGAAATCAAAGGAGAAATCAAGAAATACCAAGAGAAATGAAAATGAAAATATGACATGCCAAAATTTATGGGATACAGCAAAAACAGTTCTAAGAGGGAAGTTTCTAGCAATACAAGCCTACCTTAACAAACAAGAAAAATCTCAAATAAGCAATCTAACAGTGCACCTAAAGGAATTGGGAAAAGAAGAAAAAACAAAGCCCAAAATCAATAGAAGTAAGGAAATACTAAAAATCAGAGCAGAAATAAATGAAATAGAGACTAAAAAGAAAAAGAAAAAGAAAAAATCAATGAAACTAAGAGCTGTTTCTTTGAAAAGCTAAAAAAAATTACCAAATCTTTAGCTAGACTCACCAAGAAAAGAAGAAATAAAGCTCAAATAAATGAAATAAGAAATGAAAAAGGGGAAATTACAATGGATACCTCAGAAATACAAAAGATTATAAGAGAATGCTATGAAAAGCTATACACCAACAAATTGGATAATCTAGAAGAAATGGATAAATTCTTAGAACCATACAACCCTCCAAAACTGGACCAAGAAGAAGTAGAGAATTTGACTAGACCAATCACCAGTAAGGAGATTGAAATAGTAATCAAAAACCTTTCAAAAAATAGAAGTCCAGGACCAGACGGCTTCCCTGATGAATTCTACAAAACGTCAAAGAAGACTTAATTCCTTTCCTTCTGAAACTCTTCCTAAAAACCGAAGAGGAGGGAAGTTTCCTAACTCATTCTACAAGGCCAACATTACCCTGATACCAAAACCAGACAAGGACAACACACAAAAAAGAAAATTAAAGGCCAATATCACTGATGAACATTGATGAAAAATCCTCAACAAAATACTAGCAAATCAAATACAACAATACGTTAGAAAGATCATACACCATGAGCAAGTAGGATTTATTCCAGGGATGCAGGGGTAGTTCAACATCTGCAAATCAATCAATGTGATACACTACATGAATAAAATGATGAATAAAAATCACATGATCCTATCAATAGATGCAGAGAAAGCATTTGACAAGATACAGCATCCATTTTTGATAAGAACTCTGAATAAAATGTGTATAGAAGGAAAGTATCTCAACATAATAAAGACCATATATGACAAACCCACAGTTAATATTGTTCTCAATGGAGAAAAACTGAAAGCCATCCCTCTAAGAACAGGAACCGGACAAGGATGACCACTTTCACCGCTCTTATTTAGCATAGTATTGGAAGTCCTAGCCAGAGCAATCAAGCAAGAAAAAGAAATAAAAGGGATCCACATTGGAAAAGAAGAAGTGAAACTGTCACTTTTTTCAGATGATATAATTTTAGAAAACCCTAAAGAATCCACCAAAAAACTTTTAGAAATAATAAATGAATATGGTCAGTTGCAGGTTACAAAATCAACATGCAAAAATTAGTTGCATTTCTATACACTAACAATGAAGTGGCAGAAAGAGAAATTAAGAATACAATCTTATTTACAACTGAAACAAAAAGAATAAAATATCTAGGAATAAACTTAACCCAAGAGGTGAAAGAGCTGTACACTGAAAACTATAAAACATTGTTGAAAGAAATCGAAGAAGACACAAAGAAATGGAAAGATATTCCATGGTCTTGGTTTGGAAGAATTAACATCGTTAAAATCTCCATACTTCCTAAAGCAATCTACAGATTCAATGCAATCCCTATCAAAGTTCCAATGACATTTTTTACAAAATAGAACAAAGAATCATAAAATTTATATGGAACAACAAAAGACCCTGAATAGCCAAAGGAATCCTGAGAAAAAAGAACAAAGCTGAAGGTATCACACTCCCTGATTCAAAATATACTACAAAGCCATAGTAACCAGAACAGCATGGTACTGGCACAAAACCAGACAAACAGACCAATGGAGCAAATTCGAGAGCCCAGAAAAAACTCACACATCTGTGGACAACTAATTTTCAACAAGGGAGCCAAGAGCATACAGTGGAGAAAGCAGAGTCTCTTAAATAAATGGTGTTGGGAGAACTGAACAGTCACATGCAGAAGAATGAAAGTAGACCATTCCCTTATACCATGCACAAAAATCAACTCAAAATGGATGAAAGACTTGAATGTAAAACCTGAAACCATGAAACTTCTAGAAGAAAACATAGTCAGTACACTCTTTGACATTGGTCTTAACAGTATATTTTCAAGTACCATGTCTGACCAGGCAAGGAAAACAATAGAAAAAATAAACAAATGGGACTACATCAAACTAACAATCTTCTGCACAGCAAAGGAAGCCATCGACAAGACAAAAAGACAACCTAAAAATTGGGAGAAGATATTTGCAAACCATTATCTGATAAGGGGTTAATATCCAAAACGTATAAAGGACTCATACTTCTCAACAACAAGAAAACTAACAACCCAATTAAAAAATGGGCAAAAGATCTGTACAGACATTTCTCCAAAGAAGATCTATGGATGGCCAACAGGCACATGAAAATATGTTTAACATCATTAACTATCAGGGAAATGCAAATCAAAACTACAATGAGATAGGGGCCAGCCCTGTGGTACAGTGGTTAAGTTCGTGCATGCTTCTTCAGTGGCCTGGGGTTCGCAGGTTCAGATCCCTGGTACAAACCTAGCACCATTCGTCAAGTCATGCTGTGGTGGCATCCCACAGAAATACAGAGGAAGATTGGCATAGATGTTAGCTCAGCAACATCTTCCTCACAAAAAAACGACAAAAACCAAAAACCTGCAGTGAGATGTCACCTTATGCCCATCAGAATGGCTATAATGAAGAAGACAGGAAGTAACAAGTGTTAAAGAGGACGTGGAGAAAAGGGAACTCTCATACACTGCTGGTGGGAGTGCAAACTGGTACAGCCACTATGGAAAACAGTATGGCGATGCCTCAAAAAATTAAGAATAGATCTACCATATGATCCAGCTATTTCACTGCTGGGTGTTTATCCAAAGAACTTGGACACACAAATGCCTAAGGATACGTGCACCCCTATGTTCATTGCAGCATTATTCACAACAGCCAAGACCTGGAAGCAACGTAGGTGCCCATCAAGGGACGAACCTATAAAGAAGATGTGGTATATATACACAACGGAATACTACTCAGCCATAAGAAATGATGAAATCTGGCCATTTGTGACAACATGGATGGACCTTGAGGGTACTGTGCTACGTGAGATGAGTCAGAGGGGAAAAGTCAAATACCATAAGATGTCACTCATAAGTAGAAGATAAAAACATCAACAAACAATCACATAGAGACAGAGATCGGATTGGTGGTTACCAGAGGGGAGGGAGGGAGGGTGAAGACCAAAAGGGGTGATTAGGCACATGTGTGTGGTGATGGATTGTAATTAGCCTTTGGTGGTGGTGAACATGATGTAATCTACACAGAAGCCAAAATATAATGATGTACACCTGAAATTATATAGTGTTATAAACAAATATTACTGCAATAATAAATAAATAAATAAATAAATAAATAAATAAATAAATAAATAAATAAAATTGTCCTTTCTTGGAGTTTTTCTTTGGATACTTTCTTGCTAGTTCCCCAAATGTAAGTGCATTGTGGAGAGTAGGGAAGGTACAGAATGCTTTGGAAAGATGGGGAAGAAAGAGCCAGGAAACATTCAGATGTGGACCGCAGTATTTTAGGACTGTGTGTGTTATACTCTTTAGGGGAGCTTCCCTAAGACATCCCAATAGAGACTCAAAATAGCCCTGGCAGATACAGGCGGGACGGCAAAGCTAGGACATAATGGCAACACATATTGAATGCTTACTGTGTAAGCAAGTGACAGGAATGGGAGTTGATTTCCAAACACAGGTGCTTCCTGTTACACCCACGGCTGCAAAGCTCTTGTCACTCTATCACTCTTCTCCTTTGCTGATAAGCAGGCCATTATGAATTTTAAGATCATCAGAGTTATCTTGAAGGTTATCAAGTAGATTTTCTGTTCTTTGGGTGATGTTTATCAGGCTAACCTTGAAACTATTCAGAGATGGCAGACAGAGTTGTTCTCTAAGACGGGGAGCTATGAGTCAGGCCTGAGTATTTCTTTAAAAAGAAAGAAAACAATTTGTAAAAAAATTAGGTTCCAAGAGTGCCCCAACTTTCAGACTCATGGTGTTTACTTCCAATGAAGAATCAGGGGAGAAGGGATATATACATATTCTGCCCCAACAAGCGCTTTGGCGGGCTCATCTGGTATTCCATAGTGAGAGCATCCTACTGTGATGATTCTAAGCATGGCCTTCTTCAGAGCATTTGTGATTAAAAGTCCAAGAGGCAAGTAAATTACAAACCAATTTAATTAACCTGACTAGTCATGAGAAACCCCACTCAACTAGCTGGCCAGCAGGATATCGTGGTTAACCAAGGAAGAAGTCAAATTCTACTCAGACCCTGGAGGCTGCCTCAGCTGCTCACCTTTTCACGTCTAATTGCAGCCATCAGTTTAATCCTTAAAGAATTATGTCCAATTGGTTTCCGTCTGTCTGCATTTGTAAATGTCATTCTGCCCAGCGTGTGTTGTAAAGATTAGCTGTGCTTCATTGTTTTGCTAGCATGAATCAATAATGTGGGATTCTTGGCTAGCTGAATTTTTAAAGTCATCTGTGAATCGATGTAAGCTATCTGTACAGCACTCGTTATAACATGCTAATTTGATATCATTGGATAAAATGCCTAGTTTGGGAAGACAGTCATCGACAATTTTAAGATTAGCTTAAAGGTTAGCTTAAGCTATAGAGGAGACAGGCCATGTTATGTTATTTTGCTGATACACGTGTGTGAATTCCATTCCGGGGGGAGGGGTACAATTAAATTATCAAAATTAACAGTAGGTTCTGAATAGAAGCAGCGTCCAACAAAATGCAAAACGAAGGCCCCACATGGACCCTTCATAAGGGACCCTTCAAAACATCCATCAATGATTCAAAAATGCCTCACTCTTGGAAAACATAACAATGATGCTGGAAATTACATTCTATGTGGAAAACAAGGAGAGTGTAATGCATTTCCTGGAAATTGCACTATAAAGGAGATTCATCTTTCCCCCAAAGTAGGTGAAAAGCAAGCAGTGCTTATGGAGTAATCCCACAGGGTTGTTTAATATTTTTTTCCATTGCAGAAAATTCACAGCCGGATTACGTGATAGTCTGAGCTTTAATATAGCCAGACTCGTCCTAAGCCTGTAGAAATGGGCATTGATATAAGGCTGTTATTAATCAGGAAAAGATGCACTATAAAAATAATCACCTTCATTAGTTATAAAGGACAACAATTTAATTTATCAAATTGGTAAATACTGAAAAAATATTAAAGCTGCTGAGGATGGGGTGATTTACTGCTAGGAGGCGTGTAAATTATTACAACCTTTCTGACAAGCTATTTCACAAAAGTATTTGATGGCTTAAAATGAGCTTACTCTTTTAACCTAGTAAATCCAGTTTAGTGAACATCCAAATTTATGGGCAAATATTTATGCTTAAATGTGTTGATCACTGTGTTAGTTCAAACACCAAGAAGATATGGAAACAACCTAACATCTAACAAAATGAATGAATGAAATGATTATAATCTCCCCCTATGACAAACTATCCCAAATTCATAAAAAGGGGGTTTGAGGGGCCAGCCCGGTGGCATAGTGGTTAAGTTCGCACTCTCCATTTGGCCTGCCCGGGGTTCACAAGTTTGGATCCTGGGCATGGACCTAGCACTGCTTGTCAAGCCACGCTGTGGTGGCATCCCACACAAAGTAGAGGAAGATTGGCACAGATGTCAGCTAGTGACAATCTTCCTCAAGCAAAAAGAAGAGGTTTGGCAACAGATGTTAGCTCAGGGACACTCTTTCTTACCAAAAAACGGGGGGTGTTTGAAAGAAATTTTTAATTTCCTGAAGAAATATTTAAATGTAAAGTTACATGACAAAACCAAGATACTAAGTTACATGCATACTATCATCTCACCTATCTAAAATACACATTTTGGGAAAGATGCTGAAAGTTAATACACTGGGATGTTAGCAGTCATTCAGTCAATAAACAATTGTTATCAGGCACTACATTTTCAGGCACTGTTCTAGAACCAGAGGTTACAATGATGATCCAGATAAGTCCTTGCCCTCACGAAGCTTACATTTTAGAAGAAGACATATGCAAAAAAAAAAAAAAAATCAAGGCACCATCTGATAGTGATTAGAGTTATAAAGAATACAAAATATGACAATATACTAGATTGGTGTCAACATTGAGAGGCACAGTGGAGGGCTTCAGATCAAAGGTCATGGAAGCTTCTCTGAGGAGGTGATATTTGAGCTGATCTGAAGATAGAGAGAAATGTGATGATCTCTTCAAAGAATGTGCCAACTAGAGGGATGAGCAAGTGCAAAAGCGAGGGCAGTTGGGTGTGTTCTAGAAACTTAGAGAAGAACTGCTGGAGCCTACTGAGTGGTTACAGAGTAGGCACAGTCCAAAGCAAGCAGATCTTGGAGGCCAGAATGAGCATTTGAATCTCGTATATATGCAGTGGGAAGCCTAGGAGGGCTTTGAGCTAGAGAATGACCTAATAGGATTTACATTTTTAAAACCCCCCTGTAGATGCCTTTGGAAATATAATGTAGGTCAAGAGAAAAAACAGAGAAATCAGCTAAGTGGCTTCTGCGTGTTCCTTTTGATTCAGCAAACCTACTTCTGGTAATGTGTCATATAGATATAATTGCATGTATGAAAACAGTATATACAAGTTTTTTGCAGTATCGTTTGAGATAGCAAAAGACTGGAAACAACCCAGTTGTCCAAGGATATGTCACTGGTTAAATAAATTCTCTTATAGTTATATAAAGGAAAACTGAACAATGAAATAAAGAATGAGGAAGCTCTCTCCAAGATCCATATAGAAAGATCTCCAATGAATAGTAAAGTGAGAGGATCATAACAGGATGCATCATGTCCTAACATACAAAAACAAAAGGGGATATATATTTTATATTTGGATAAAGACCCTGTAAGGACACCCCAAAAGACTAAAATTTGGTTACTTGTGAAAGGTAAGGGTGGGAATGGGCCAGCGAAGGACAAGGGTGTACATATTTTGATATGGTTTGATTTTTGAACAAGTGTACTGTCTAGTCAAAGAAAATCAAAATAGAAGATGGGTCTTTTCAGCCATCCACGAAAGAGGAAATGGAGATGCTAGAGTAGAGGCATTGTAGATGGACAGAAGTTGATAGAACTGGAATGTGTTTTGCAGGTTAAGTCTATGGTTGATTTGGGGGTTTGGTTGCAGCAGTGAGGGGAAATCAAAGATAATTCCTAGGATTTTGGCTTGAGAAACTGAGAGTTGTGATAATTCCTGAATTGGGGAGGCCTGGAGGAGAACATGCTTTGGGAAGGAAAATCAGAAGTCCTTTTAAATCCTGTTAAGTTTGAGATGATACAGACATTAAGTAGAGATCAGGGAGGCAATTGAATGTAGGAATCTGGAGATCGAGGTGGACATAGGATCCAGAGATATAAACTTAGGAGGCATTGACATAGAGATGGTTTTTAAAGCCATGGGATTGGATGAGGTTACTCATTAACTGAGGAGTACACTTGGAGAAGTGAAGCCTCCCCAGGACTAAGCCCTGTGATGCTTAATATTTTAAGTTGAGCCAAAGAGGAAGATCCAGGAAAAGAGACTGAGAATCTTGGCTGTGGAGTTAGGGGGAAAACTAGGATCTTGTGGTGACACAGTAGTCAACAGAAAAAATTAAATATTTTGAGAAGGGAGTGGTTATCTATGTCAAATGTTGCTGGGAGGTAAACAAGAGCTTGGAGAAGCGGCCATAGGATTTGTCAGTATGATGACCACTGTTAGGGCCAAGAACGGTCTGAAGAAAGGAAGTAAAGTGGGAGGTGAACAAACCAGGAATAGTGACTAAAAAAAAATCACTCTTTCAAGGAGTTCCTCCTTGAAAAGGAGGAAAGGAATGAGGAAATGTTTAGACAGATGTGATGGTCAAGGGCTTATGTTTCTTTTCTATAAGATGAAAAATACTGGGCATGTTTGTATGCCAATGGGAATGGTGAAGTAGAAAGATAGAAACTGATGGTGCAGTAGAGGGAATGATAATTCCAGGATCAAAGATGCCCTAAGTCTTTAAGAAGATGAGAGGAGATGGGATCCAGAGCCAAGTGGAGGGATTGACCTTTGAAGGAGCCCAGCTCTTCTTCCATTGTCACTGCGATTGTCACTAGAAGGCTAATAAGATTGTTATTGCCTCAATTATCGTTATCTGAAAAATGGTGAGTAAATGGTATATATCTCATGAGATAAAGTAAATAACATTGCCTGGAAAGTAGCATATTCTCAGTAAATAGTCATTTTTGTTATAATTTTCATTCTATGCGTTTTCCAAATATTCCATATTAAACATTTGCTAAAATATATATATTAGTGTGTCATCACATTCCCTGTTCAGTGTGAATAATGGAAATACAAAAGTGACTGGAAACCCTGAGCACTTGGAGACTATTCAGCACCAAGGACAGCAAACTTCATCATAATCAGCACGCGCAAGATTTCAGCGTAGGATTGCCCAGGGGCCAGTCGCTCTCATAGATACATAAAGGGGAAAAGGGATGAATATAGCAAGCCTTAGACTGAGCCCTGTGGGAAATTCCACTTCCCACTTGCAAAGAACAAGGCTGGGCTCTTTCTTTGCAGTGTCTCTGCCACTTGCACATGGTGCTGGCATTGTATGAAGCACGCTCCCTATCTCCCGGGAACCCAGTGTGTTTGTGTGGGCTTAGAGAAAAGCGAGGGAGAGAGGGGGAAATCAGAATCCGTGTTTCAAAGACAGGCTTACAGGACACCTGCAATTCTGGGAGAATGGCAGATTACATTGGGATATGATGTGGGCATGAGTTCTGAATATGTTAACTTTATCTTTTAATAATGCATTTCGTTATGAAGAAGGGCTATTGATGTACCCAGAAAATAAAATGTATTCTTCACAGGCAGCCTCGCTCTGCAGTAGTTTCTTAAGCAGAGGGAAAGGAAGCAGTGCTTGATGGCTGTTTCTCTGATTAAAAATTGCCCATCTGTGGCTCTGGAAAAGGGAATCAGAAACGAGGAATGGGGAAGGGAAGGTAACCAAGTCTCACCAGGCTCCTCTTTTGAGCCAAGCACTTCACAGAGCTTAGCTCATTTCATCCTCTCAACTCCTTTTCAGGGAGGTATCAGCACTATTTGTACAAGAGAGAAAGCTCTGAGAAGTTTTGTAACGTATCCAAAGTCACACAGCTAATGAGTAGGCAGTTGGCATTTGAGCGCATGGTTTTCTTCCTGTGTTTAGCACCCGTTCCTCTGCACTGGGGTTTCTCAACCTTGGAACTATTGGGCTCTATTCACACTTTGTGTTTAATGATTCTTGTGTGTGTGTGTTGGGGAGAGGGGGCTATCCTGTGCATTGTAGCATATTTAGCATCATCCCAGTCTCAGTAGCACCCACTCCCCCAGTTGTAATAACCAAAAATATCTCTGGATATTGCCAAATGCCCCCTGGGAGGCAAAAGTTTCCCAGACTGAGAACCATTGATCTGTGTCATGCTGCCTAAAGAATGCTTCTGCAGCTCACAGCCCAGGAGAAGATTTCTAGATTGTGGTCATAGGTGATATTTGTGTGTGCTATGTACATTTGTTCTTTCATTCACTCACTCCTTCAACTGTCCATCAATAGTTGCTGTCTACCCTGCTAGGTACTGGGGTAAGGAGATGAACGAATCGGAGTCCCTGCCCTTGGGGCACGCAGTCTGATGTGGAGACAGACACACAGCAGATCTCGACGAGTACAATGCCAGTGGTAGGTCAGAGAAGAGATATTTATCCTAGTCTAGGAATTGGGACTTTGAGAAAGAAGAATCTACTAGGTATTCATGGCCCACAGGTTGACTTAAATGAAAAACTTATCTTATGGGCTTTTGCTTAGGGATTGTTCTGGGTTTCTAGTGAATGAATCCTTAGTGATCCAGCTGACAGAAGTTGTTTTAAAATATTTTATTGTGATATACGTACAGCAAAGGGCACATTCCTTATGTGTAAAGCTTGATGAATTCTTCCATATGTTCACACTCATGCAAACACCATTCAAGGTCAAAAAACAGAACATTTCCATCATCCCAGAAGTTTCTCTTATGCCTCATAGTTTGTAGAAACCCCTGCAATGATAAACACTTTACAACTTCTATCACCATACATTAGTTTTACACCCTTGAACTTCATATAAATGGAGTCATTACAACATGTTTTCTTTGGTGTCTATCTTATTTATCTCATCATTACATTTGTGAGATTTATCCATACTGTTGCATGTAATAGTATTTCATTCTTCTTTATTGCTGTACAAAATTCCATCGAGTGGATATTGCCATAATTTATTTATCCATTTTCCTATTGATGAACATTTACGTTGTTTGCAGTTTTGCATGTTATTAACAAAGCCGTCATAAACATTTTTATCTATGTCTCTTCTTGGACATAAACACTCCTTTCTCTTGGACCTACACCTAGGAGTGGAATTGCTGGGTCATAGAGTAGGTGAATGTTTAGCCTTAGGAGATACGGCCTGGCTTTTTTCCAAAGAAGCTGTACCAGTTTGTACCCCCACCAGCAGCTCTTGAGAGTTCTGGTTGCTGTCAGGATTCTTAAGGCGTCACAGGCTAACATCATGCATAAATAAGACAGGTGTTTTAACCTAAGGTTGCAGGCAGCAGAGGATGGGCTGGGAAGAAGGATGACATCACTTTTGTCCTACTGGCCTAGGCTCTTTCGCAATCCCTACACCTGGCCACCTAGGCTCCGGAAGAGAGACTCAGTGAGTCAGTCCCACTAGTGAAGAGCTGGATGAAGCTGCTTCCCCAACCATGAGATGCTGGTGAATAATAGCTGACACTATGGGGTTTAAGAGAGAAATCAGGGTGAGAACACCCTCCAGCCCAATTTCCTTTCTGCCTATAAAAGATACAGATCTGAGGTTGGTTATCTAATGCAGCAGAGACACAAAGCTCTTTGAGGCACCACGGTGTCATGCAAAGAGCTTTGGAGATCCCCTCTCAGCTCTACGATGGGACCAAGGAGAACCAATGTAAACTCTCCAAGGCCATTTCCCTCACTCACAGTACCTGCCTTCCTGCCCTCCAGGGTTGCTGAGAGATGAAGAGTAGTGTGCACATGAAGAGATGACTGTTTTTCCGAGCTTGTATTGTGGCCACTCTGCTAGTGGTCCCAGAGGTTGGGAGTCAGGGAAAAGCTGCATGCAATGATGGAAAGGATATGGGACTAATGGTAGTACCCTCAATCACTTACCATTGGAGGGTCTGGGTTACTTGCTTCACCTTTCTGGTCCTTGGTGTCCCCATCTGTAAAATCATGTCTTGGACCACATCGTCTCTGATGGCATTCCACTGGAGGTGTTGGGTGAGTCAGAGTGTAAATGACGTCGAATCAGTCCCCGTTATTTGCTCAGACCCCATTGGAGATAATTTTGTTGACTTCTATTGACTGCCAGGAACTGTCCTAAGCACTTTATGTGCATCATTTTGTTTATTCCTCACAACCAACCTTATCTGGAAGACACCATTATTATTCTCATTTTACTGATGAGGAAACTGAGGCACAGAGAAGTTAAATAAAACTGACCTGAAATCCCATAGCTAATAAGTGGAGGCCTTACCTCAGCCCACGCAGACTGATTCCTGAGCCAAGTTATTAGGGATATGACAGGACGCTTGAATGGATGGCTCTGTCATATGGGAAAGAAGGGAATTTACTGAAACAGCTTGGGAATCAGACATAGTCCTTGCCATTTACTAGCTGTGTGCCCTCAAGCAAGGGCCTTACACCTGCTGTGTCTCAGTTTCTCCGACATTAAAATGGGGATAATATTTTCTATCTCAAAAGGATAATATGTAGGAGTAACATGGTGTCCAAGACAATACTCACTAACTGTTAGTTCCCCTCTTTCTATCACCACGTAAGTCAAGGCAGAAATGAAGAGTGGTAATTGAAAATGACCTTACCGCCCATCTCCTTGCCACAAGAGAATGTTCTTGGAATAAGGCCAAACTAAAAGCTGAAGTGCAATGTAATACGACTGAGTGGGAAAACAATATGAGTCAAACTGGACTTTCACTTTTTATTAAATTCCTCCACTCTTCCCACTCTATCATAAAAGTAATCACTGCTTATTTGAGGAAATCGGAAAATATAGGAAAAAAAATAGGAAAAACAAGTATCCATAATCTTGGTACCCAGACACAGGCACTGTTGGTAATCTGTTGTATTTCCTCCAAATATGATTACTTTTTTTAAAAAAAAGATGATATCATATTGGGTATAAAGTTTTATAATTTGCCTTTCTGATGAAATAACATAAGCATTTCCCCCATGATAATGGCAATCTTTTTGTAATCATCATTAAATGCTGTGTAATGTTTCTCTCTATCTATCATGTCTGACTTATTCCCATACTGTTTCTAAATTTTCCGCTATTATAAAAATACTAAGATGACCACGATTTCTTACACAAAATTTATCCAAGTTTCTACTCATTTCCCTAAGGCACAGACATTTTTAAAGGTTCATGAGATACATTGCAAAATGGCTTTCCAGAAATGTCTAAGCAAGTTATACTCCCACCAAGAGAATGATATTTTTTACTTCACCCAGGCTAGCAGTGAGAATTATAAGGTTTTTTAAAAAATCATTTGTAATTTGATCTTACCTCATTATTTAAATTTACTATTCTTTGACCCAAAATGTTGGTGAATATTTGTTTATATATCATTTCATTTTTTAAATATTTCTATATGTCTGCATTTTTTATTTTTCATTTTTTGTTGTGACATATCAAAAGTATATACATATGTATAATTTAAATCATCATCACCATAATACAATAAACCCTGATTAATCCATCACCCAGTTTATGAAATAGAACATTTCTGTACCTTAGAAGTCTCCTGGTGTCTCTCATAAGTGTATTTTCCTCCTCTTTCTGAGGTAACCATGATGCTGACATCTGTGGTAATGATTTCCTTGATTTTCCCTATGGTTTTACCACACATTCATACATCCCTAAAAACAAAGTATGTTTTATCTGTTTTTAAACTTTATAAAAATTGAGTAGTGATGTAGATTCTTCTGTGGCTTATTGCACCCCAGATTGATATCCAACTATGTTAATATGTATACTACAATTCATTGCTTTTCCCTACTGAGTAATATTCCACTGTGTGCTCGTGTTTCTCTGGCAGAATTGTTGAGTCATTGGGTACATACTACTTCTCCTTTACTTGGCAATCTGTTAGGTTTTAAGCTCATTTCAATAAATATTTTAAATAGATCTTCCAGATTGTTTGGTTCTTAATTTTATGTAGCATCTCTCTGACAATTAGAAATTATTTTTATTCCAATATATGATTTTTTGTGACTCTTTTATTGCTTCAAGATCTAGGAAGTTCTTTGTCACCCTTAAATGGATTTTTTTTCATTCTGTTCTTCCATTTTGTTCTTTCTTTTTTCTGTCTCTGAGTATTTATGTGTGTGTTGAACACTTTACACCATTTGAATTTATTTTGTTATACAGCATGAAGTGAAAATATTTGGTTGTGCTCGGTTGCCAATCAATTGCTTTTTAAAGCATTATCAAATAACCGCTCTGTGGCAGGTATTGTCTGTTGACTTTCCGCCCCACGGCTGTCCTTATGTGTGTTCTACTCTACTACCACAGCTAAGAGCTTGAAAACTATATTTCCCAGAGTTCCTTGCCCGCTGGTGTTACTTTCTGCCAATGGGAGGCAGTCACATGGGATTAACAGGTGGGAAAAATGTAAAAGCTATTTTTCTGCTGGCAACAGTATCAGCAGGAATGCAGACTCCCAGGCTCTTGATAACTTTACTTTCCCTGTTTTAATTCTCCAGCTGTAGAAGAGATACTGTTCACCTAGGGGCAACATGACTTACTCTATTTTGTTCTTCTGGCTTCTGTATACATTTATAATCAATTCCCTGTATTAAATCCTTCTCTGTTTGAAATACCTAGATTGCTTTCTGTTTCCCTGTGTATACACTGATTGATAAATCTTCCTCTCCCTACTGTTTTGCAAATGCAAGGTTTATTCTGTGTGTGTGTGTGTATAGAAGGAACAAGGGAGAGGGAGAGAACAAGGGAGGATGTGTGCTATTTTTTTGGGAGCTATATATTTTGATTCATTGATCCTTTTGCCAATTCTTGCACACACTTTTTATCCTTATATTTGTTATAGCTTTAGTATGCATTTCAATATCTGATGGTACAAATCTTACCTCATTCTTCTTTTCTCATGTGATCCTCACTATTCTCATCTACTTATTAAACTGGGCTTTTAAGAAAAAAAAATATTTAAAAGGACAATCAATCGTGCTCTTCCTACTAAAATCTTTTTTCCTGCGTGTTGGTGAAGCTGAGGGTATTGCTTAAGAGAAGCTGACATTGCTTCAGTGTAGAGGGTCACGGAAACAGTCCCCCACCCCCTGTGGACAGTTGTGTGTGGGTGCACAGGCTATCAATTATCGTCCAGTCAGAATAGTTCTTCCCTGCCACCTTGGGGTCACCCTGCTTCAAGAAGAGGCTGCAGAACTGTCATCTTTAACAATGAAAGGGGATCCTATTTTCTCTGAGTCAGCCTGACTAACAATGCCCAAGGTCAGGGAGAGATATTTCCTGCAAGACCTTGCAATTTCTCAATGATCCTATTTGGGCTCATTGGATGAAATGGCTGTGGGAAAATGATCTGATCATTATTTTAAACACTGGGGCAATCATAGCAGGAGACACTTCTGAAACACACTATCTCTGCTTTGGTAACTACCGAAAGGAAGAGAATTGGAGCGGGTGCCTCTTAGTGCTTCTTTCTTTATTTTTCTTTAAGAGGAGACTTTCATAATATTCTGAAAACACCCCCAAGATCTTGCCACCAGGCTCTCCTCATGTTCTTCTGTTGAGCCCGGTTTGGATGGAGACAAAGGCTGCCCCCATTTTGGAAGTCCAGCCCTAGGGAAGCCTCTGGCACGCTCCCCCACACAGTTGGCTTTGTGTCTAAGACTGCTTTGGAACACTGAGGCACTCTCTGAGACCCTCATGGCTGGCTGCCCCGGGGAGTCGGTCACATGGAGTGTGAGGAGCAGTAAAACTATTTTAGAGGGAGCGTGGGGATTGTGCCAAGACTTGCCTGGCAGAGAAACCTGGGTGAAGGGCAGCGTGACTTTGCAGTGACTCGGGGCAGAGCAGGAACGCCCCCAGACCGACACCATGAGCTTTAGAGTCAGACTGTCTGGCTTTGAATTCTGGTTGCTTTGCCTTTCTGTGCCTCGGTTTCCTCCTCTGTGCAATGTTAAAAATAATGATGACTGTGTCAAAGCCTAGATAGGATTAAATGAGGGAATCCATACAAGGGCTTAAAATAATGCCTGGATATAATAAACAATATATTAGCCCATCTCCCCATCCCCATTCCCCAACTCCCTCCCCTCCAACTTAACTCCTAGGTGGTTGATTTTCTCAGCTTGGAAGCCAGATTGCCAGGTTCATATCCTGATTCTGCTAATTCCCAGCTGTTTGACTTTCAGTGAGCTACCTAACTTCTTTGAGCCTTACTTTGCTCGTGTGTAATACAGATTTAATAGTGGTACCTCCTCATGGTGTTGCTGTGAGGATTGAGCTAATTAATTCACGGTAAACACTTTGACCAATGGTTCTCAACTGGGGGCACATTCACCTCCCAGGGGATATTTTGTAATGTCTGCAGACGTTCTGGTTATCACAGCTGAGGTGTGTGCTATTGGTCTATGGGTAGAAGCCAGGGATGCTGCTAAACATTCTACAATGCACAGGACAGCCCCCCACTCCCCTCCCCACCGCCAACAGAGAATAATCCTGCCCAAATGTCAGGAGTGCCAAGGTTGAGAACCCCTCAGAGACTAATAGGCTGATTCATGGCTGGGAGTGAACACTCGGTAAATGTTGGTTCTTATCATTCGAGCAACGGTTTTGTGCACTTGCACTTACACTGTGCCAGGAACCACACTATATTCTGGGAAGATGAAGATGAATTACATGCGGGCCCTGCCCTGGAGGGGTCCAGTCTGAAGGGGAAGACAAGACGAGGCTTTTGGACTGGAGGGTGGGGCAGGGAGCTTGGCTTCTGAAACCATGCAGAGCAGCTGGCCAAAGGGGGCCCCCTTTTGCTTTCATTGGCCCTCTAATTGTAGAACCAGCCTTGCTGCTGGTGGGACACCAGGCAAGCAGATCATTGTGATGTAATTTGGTGGTTGCTGTGCGGGCAGAAGTGCAAGACTCTATGGACCCCCATGGCTGGGCCTCGGGGGAGGTGAGGACAGGCTTCCAAAAGGAGAGGATGCTTGTTGCTGCCTCATGAAGGATGGGTAAGAGTTAGGGAGGCAAAAGTCGGGAGGGACTAGCAGAGGAAAGCTCATGTGTAAAAGGACAGAGGTACCATTTATTCAATAAGTATTTACTGAACACCTAATGTGGATCAGGCACAGTTCTAGGCACAGGGAATACAGCAATGAACCAAAGCCAAAAATCGGTGCCCTCACGGAGCTTACAGTGTAGTGGTGGGGGCTGGGCACAGACCACAAGCAAACACATCGGTAATGTGTCAGATGGTAACAAGTACTATAAGCAGAGAGGAGAGAGAGAGAGTACTTGAGGGGGGGGCATTGCAATATTAAATATGAGGATCAAGAAAGGCCTCAATGAGGATATGACCTTCCTCAAGCAATGACCTGAAGAATGTGGAGGAAGGAGCCATGTGGGTATCTGTGTTCCAAGCAAAGGCAGTGGCTCATGCAAAGGCCCTGAGGCAGGAGCCTCTCTGGCATGTTTAAGTTCAGCAGGAAGATCAGTGGAGTGGAGGGGAAGAATTGGACTGAAGTGGGAGCAGGAGCCAGACCAAGAAAAGTCTCGGATGCCATCAAAAGGAGGATGGATTTTCTTCTGAAGGTGACAGGTTATTCTATCAGCCCCCAGGAAAAACCCAGAGATCTTCTGTAAGATGTTGCCCCCACCTGAAGCGTGTGCTACGTGCGCAGAATGAACAGGTTGTTTCTGGGTGGCTGTGTCCAGTGCGTGCTGCTCCCATTAATCAGTACAAATACTGGTCCTTTTTCGCCTGCAAGATGTGTGCTTTGGAGATGAGCTAACAAAGGCACAGAAGGGCTGAGCGACGCACTGAAAGTTGCACAGCTTGTATGGGACAGTCAGGCCCAGCTCTGTCTGTCTGCAAAGCCCATACTCTGCAGGCTGCTTTAGACTGAGGCTCCCATAACACTCCCAGAAAGGAGAATTCGAGCATCCCGCTTCTCCTGTCTCCGCCCTCACACCTGCTCTGCCGAGGTACCTGAGGGGCTCAGAAGACCTGCACAGGGTCCCTGGGGTCTTATCAGCAAAGGCGCAGCCAGAGTGATGTGTCCTGGAATAAGGGCTGGCGTTTCATCGAGAACTTGCCCAAGAGACACTTTTGGGTGGTTAGGTGAGAGACTTATTTATGGGGCTGCCGGGGGCATCCCAGACCTCTATCCAGGGTGGAGGAAAGCCAGGCGTCAGCCTCAGACAGCAGGAGACTCAAGACACACGATGGAAACCGCGCTGACACCTTCGCCTTCCCGCGCGCTTGGTTGCCTAGCAACCGAAAGTGAGGAGCTGCCAACTCACTGATGCGATCGCAGTGGGGAGATCAGAGTAAGCCAATTAGAACTTGTATTTATTTATTTCTTTGCATTTTCCTTTTTGGCTCCCATAATCTCATTTAGTCCCGACTGCCCCTAAACATGGATTAAGAAGCCTGCTGGAGGAAAGTGGACCTGGAGTATGACACAGCCCCTTGCCCTCCCAAGTAGTCAGAACATATGCCTGTCACGTGCCAGCCATGGAGCGCAGGGTGATTTTCTTTAAAATGTAGGTTTGTGTACCTGTCTTTGGTACTCAGCTCTGCTGTGAAATTTGAAATTTGAAATTTGAAATTTGGCTGGCATTAGGGCCAAATCTGATTTTTATTGCTGTGTGTCACTGCTTCCCCAATGCCACCTCCAATGCCTGGGAAAATGCCTGCCACATAGTAGGTGCACAATGCACAATTGACTGAGTGAGTGAGCGAATGAAACAGACCCTGGGGATAATTGTGAAGTTAACTGACAGCCACATAGGTGAATCGAATGTCACTGAAATATCAGGTGATAAATCTTAGCATCATTCACTAGCTTTGGGTCTTTTTCTTTTTTCATTTTGTCTGTCTTATCTCCTCAGCTTTCCAGACAGATTCTAAGTAGCAATAGAAAGAGTCCCACTTCAGACATGAAGAACGGGGGGTAGTCAGAAGGAATGCGTTTCCCGCACGGTCTTTATTCTACCCCCTTCTCTGGGGTCTGTATTCCTCCTGTTCCCAACACACTTTTGCCCTCATGTTACAGCCTCTCTGGATGTCCTCTGTTTCCTCCTGTCCCTTGTCACATCACTCAGACGGTAAGACAACTTGATTCTTCCTAAGGATCCCAAAGGTGCATAATTTTACCACATGGGTCATTTATTTTGTTTCCAAAGTGTCATATCAGTGGAGAATGTGGGGTAAGGAGATGTGG
The DNA here is from genome assembly GCF_037783145.1 of Equus przewalskii. Classification (NCBI taxonomy): domain Eukaryota; kingdom Metazoa; phylum Chordata; class Mammalia; order Perissodactyla; family Equidae; genus Equus; species Equus przewalskii. The sequence continues at coordinate 29,291,580 of NC_091842.1, read as the reverse complement.
AGACTTGTTCTCTGCTCACGGATCTATTTAGTTTTGCGTGAAAAAAAGTGGAACACGCATTGGTCTAGCATCCAACAATTGTGATCTATGCCAGGCTCTTTCACTAACCCGGCTGTGAGACCTTTGGGCAGATCTGAACATCCGGGTCCTTGAGGTGCCCGTTGGAAGACAGCAGCTGGAGGAAGTGCTCCCTTCCAGCTTTAGGCATCTATGGGTTCAGAAAGGTGCTTCTCAATGTTTTTAAAAATTATTATTGCTTCCACCACACCCCCCCCCCCAAGCCCTTGTAGCATTTTTTCCCTAATTGCTCCCCTGTGAAATTTTGACACCATTGCTATCCTGTTTATCTGCTTATGGACTGTGTGTATATCTGTGCCTTTACATAAAAAGAGTAAGATTATTTTGCATCTCCCCCTAAAGAACCAATTTTCACCCCCTCAGGGATGATGCAGGCTCCTTTAAGAAAGCATGTTGTAGCATAAGGGCTTATCTTTTCCTTTAGCTTCTGGAACTCAATAAAATAAAAAGCCAGTCTGTGCTTTAAAAGAAAAGACTCATTGGAAAAGAATAAATAAAAAGCAACTAACTTCTTTTTGGAACGAGGCCGTTGTAGACTTTCCACGGCAGGACTCTAGAACTCAGCATCTTCCCTGGCCAGCATCACCTTCTTCGTTCTTGGGCCAGCTTCATCTATGCATTCACACACCGTGTGCCAAACCTGGGGCTGGAGTATGGAGACCAGGGGAGAGTAATGGTTAATTTAATGTGCCAACTTGACTGAGCCATGGGGTGCCCAGATGTTTGCTTAAATGCTGTTCTGCGTATGTCTAGAATGATGTTTCTGGATGATATTCTTATTTGAATCAGTAAACTGAGTAAAGCAGATTGCCCTCCCCAATGTGGGTGGGCCTCACCCAATCAGTTGGAGGCCTGGATAGAAGAAACAGGAGGAATAAGGGAGAATTTGCTCTCTCTGCCTGACAGTTTTGGGGCTGGGATATTGGTCTTCTCTTGCTCTTGGACTAGAACTTACACCATCCGGTCCCCTGGCTGTCCAGTTTTCAGACTGGGACTAGGGCTGTACCACCAGCTCTCCTGGTCTCCAGCTTGTAGACGGCAGATCCTGGGATTTCTCAGTCTCTGCAACTGCATGAACCAGTTCCTTAGAATGAATCTCCTTCTGTTGGTTGTGTTTCTCTGGAGAACCCCGACTCATCCAGGGAGCTTGGGGAGAGATGAGGATGGAGAGGTTGGTAGGGGCTAGATCATGCTGGCTTTGCGGGTCACTGTTGTAGCAGATGTGTATTTTGCCCCCCACACATCCCCTTTACTCGGGCTGGCTCTGTGTGCTTTTCTGCCAATGGCTGGCATTTGAGGCCTTCATCAGAGGATGACTCAGGCTATTGGAGCCACCTTGCTATATTGTGAACTGAGCTTACATCTCCTAGGTTGGTCCACAGCCAGTGATTGACTGGTGGGGAGCACAGACCGCTAGTCGCCTTGTCTTGAGACAGAACAAACTCTGAGGTGCAACTTCCCCTCCACAGCTCCCCACAGGGTCAGGCTGGGGTTGGGGCATGACCTGAAATTTCACCCTTCTTTATTTCCTTCTCCTCTCTAGCCAGTTTCTCCAGCCTCTCGAAAGCATTTCCTTAGTAAATCACATGTACTAGAATCCTGGGCTCAAGATCTGCTTCTAGAAGGAGCTAACCAAAGGTAGTCATAGTAAGCAGTAGGATTTTCTCATAAGAAAAGTGGGAAAGCACTGAGGGTTTTTAATCCGAGAGTGAACTTCTAAGATTTGAAAGCTCTGCCTCCTAATCCTACTCTGGCTTCATCACATTTGTTCTTGGTTAAAGTAGGCTTTTCGTTCTCCTCCTCTGGAGTGAGTGGATAGACCCCTCGAAGTTTCCCATTTCCCAGAAGCCAGTTGAGTTCTTTCACACCTAGATTTGTGTGTGTGTTTCTGAACTTGGGTGGGCTACTCCCAGATCTCTGTCAATTCTCCTCTGTTCTTCCAACCAATATTTATTGACTACCTACTATATATATATGCTCCCTATGCATCCAGTCTTTTGACTTCTTGGACCCCCCACACTACTTACATTCAAGCAGCCCTCTTAGTATCTGGGCCCTATATGGTTCTTTGTATCTCTTGTTTGACTCTGATCTTCAGAAAGTTCTAAGTATACTAATAACATGTAAAACTGAGTTTTGACAAAGAGCTTCCATAACACCCGTACTGACCCTCGTAGGTGCCTCCAATAGACCCCACATCACTTCTACACCTCGTAACTGGTTGTCCTATAGGAAGACATCAATGTCATATAATCAAATACCAGAAGAGACTTTTTTCTGGGTATCCCTGAAGGACCATCTAAGAATAGGCTATGCAAATATACCATCAGGATGCTCCGTTTATATTTGCTTTGCGCTATCAAATAAACACACCTCTCTAAAAATAGTTTTGCAGACTCAGTGGTGGATTGTTGTTGGTCTTCTTCTCACTGGTCTTCAAAGGCATCGTGTGAAGTAAGATAGTTTATAACCATCCCAAGACTTAAAATTCTTTGGCTATGGTCCTTGCACGAATTATAAGTATTTCTTAAATTCCATTTTCTGTAAGGTGAATTCACTTATCACCCCTCTGCATCCCCACCTCAGTATCCTGAATGATACAACGGTGGCCCAGAATAAGTGTTTCCTCACCAACCAGCGGATCGTTCCCATTGAGCCCTGATTTATCCTGCCGCACCTCCCTCCTGAGTAACGATTTAGGAATGCAGAGATTCCATCTAGTCATTGCCTTTGTGCTGTAGAGCTAGAAGCTTCTCGTTTTCCATGGGAAAGCAAGGCATTACAATGACAAGCCGTTCTGACAAGAGCCTGACAAATGTCAGTCAAGACCATGGGGAGAGTGAGATCTTTCTGACAACTCTATTATTTTTCTTTATCTCCAAGTCCTTGGGGGGTAATCTTTTCTTGAGAGGAATTAAGCTCTCCCTCTTTCTCTTGTTCTACATGAGAGAATGGGGAAAAAAAAACTGGATGATTTGTAAACATCTTTCCAGGTATAACTTTTACAAGTCTGTCAGATACACCATCTATGAGAGAAAGAGCCTGACGTACAGCTTTTCTAACTATGAAAAACTGTATATGTGGACGAACAAGGTGGCCCCCGCATACAGCGATCCCATTTTTCCCACGAGGAGATTCTCAGCTCTCCAATATGTTTAGCCAAATTACATTTACAATTTACAGTTACAGGATATAGATAAAATCCTCTTGTATCTAACTAGCATAATGAGTTTATTGTTTAGTTACACGTATTTTTTAAATTACATATAGAATTATAATTTCGAAATAAGGCTTCTTTTTACTTGCATCTCAGGAAACAGTTTTGTTCAAATTTTTCACATGCGTGAGCTACGTGATTTTCTCTGGCATGACTGGAGTCAACTTGGAGTGATTTCACAGGTTTTCTGAACATGTCACTTTCACTTTCTTCCAAAGTATTTGAGAAACAGTCGTTTTTGAGTTCACATAGGAGCTGCAACTAGAAATTTATTCCAAGCCACCAGTCCTAATTTGCAAAAATTTAGGACACTTCTTCTTTTATAGTGAAACTTAAAATACAGAGATATGCATAAAACATGTGGATGGTTCAATGGATAATTAGAAAGCTTTTGTCACAGCCACCCAGACAAAGAAATAGAATATTTCCAGGTACTCAAAAGATCAAAACTCATTTCTGCTCGCTGGAGGTATAAACTATCTTAACTTTTGTGATAAGAAAAGCATGAACAGTTTTTTAAAAAAATATTTGTTCTTGGAGCTGGCCCCGGTGGCATAGTGGTTAAGTTCACATGTTCTGCTTCAGCAGCCTGGGGTTCATGGGTTCAGATCCCGGGTGTGGACATACACAGTGCTCATCAAGCCATGCTGTGGCAGCGTCCCACATACAAAATAGAAGAAGATTGGCACAGGTGTTAGCTCAATTGTCAGCAACAATCTTCCTCAAGCAAAAAGAGGAAGATTGGCAACAGATGTTAGCTCAGGGCCAATCTTCCTCACCAAAAAAAAAACAAAAAAAAAGTTTGTTCTGTGTATGTCTATTGATTGCATGATCCCAACTCTTTGTTTCATTGTAAAGTCATTTTGCAGGTTTTATTTATAATGAAAACCAACACTTGCAATAGTAAAGCTGTACTCCCAGGAATAATTACTAAATGTGTGTTAAATTTACCTGCTTCCTTGTTTACGGATGCTGTCTTGAGACCTCTGTAAGCATCCAAAGCTAGCACTGATTGAGGTCGTTTCGGAATAGTGTTTTCTCCAAGAAGTACCTTGTTCTTCCAAGTAAAGCAGTGGCAAATGTGTCCCATAATTTGAGAAACAATCAGAGGACTTGTGTATAAGATGACTCACACTTTTCTGAGGTGTGATTTTGAGCCAATCTCTTCCATGGTTTGCAGGCCTATGTGGCATTATTTCAATTCAAATTTTCTTTAATAATAAAGTATTTCAAATACAGACAAACTTAAAGAGTTATGCAGTGAAGAACCATATACCCTCTACCCAGGTAACATTTTGTTATACATTTTGTTATATTTGCTTTATCATGCCATCCATCCATCCATTCATTCAGCCAGCCAGCCAGCTATCCATCCATCTTATTTTTTTTTTTGATGCTTTGCAAAGGAAGTTGCTGTGTTTCACTATTCAAAATAATGTTAGAGATGGAGAACAAAGTAGTGGTTTCCAGAGGTTAAGGGATGGGTGGAAGGAGTAACATGAGGGTGAGTGTAGAGGGCATCACAAGGGAAATCTTCCTGGCGATGGAATAGTTCTCTATCTCGACTGTGGTGGTGGTTTCACATATCCACACATATGATCAAATGACATAGAATTATACACATCTACGTTGTACCAATGTCAACCTCTGGCTTTTGATCTTGTATCAAAGTTGTGTAAGATGTAACCCTCAGGAGAAACTGGGTGATGGACACAGGACCACTTTGTACTATCTTTGCAACTTTGTAAGCATCTGTAATTACTTCAAAATAAAAAATTGAAACAAAAAACCCCAACAGGAATAAAGAGTAAATTTGAAGCCCCCAGACATTATTGTGAAGGCAGAGATGTTGTGATCAAGAAGTGAATAATTATAAGAAGAGGAGTTAGGAAGCCAATGGTGGCAAAGCAGAGAGACGGAAAGAATATGGGTTCTTAAGGTCATTGTCGAATCACAAAATTAAGTAACTCTCCTAGACATCTTCTTATGGGAGGTAATACATTTTTCTCTGTTTAAGCCACTTTACTGACGACAGTATTCTTATTGATTTAAGCAGTAAGGAAGCTAACCCTGCTAGCTTCATAGAATAAAACTTTTTAAAGCAAAAATGTTGTGATGAGCAACGTTATATATGTCTCTGTGTATAGGTGTGAGTTTCTCTAGAGATATGTCTAGGAACCAAATTGCTGGATCAACGAGCGTGAGCATCTTCAACTTTACTACCTGTTTTATTAAAACTAGAGGCCATCTGATGTTAGTTGCACCAAAAATGCAATAATTTAAAATCTTAAGACACCAGCAATTGTAAGATGGATCTAGATTTCAGAAATGTTAAAATGCAGGGGGATGGGAGGTGGAGGTTGAGGTGAAGCATCCTAGAATTAATGCAATGCTGCAGATCCCTCCAAATTCCTTTGCAAATGATTGTAAAAATTTTCACTCTCATTAGAAGTATAAAACTGAGCATTCTTCACACTCCCACAAAAACTTTGATAATTGGATGACACGGTTGTTTTTTTTTTAATTGCAGTTCTCTATGCACCTTTTCAAAATGTTTACTGTTCATTTGTGTTCCCTCTAGTGTGAACTGCTGTTGCCATTTTTTCTACTCTACTCTCAAAACTTTCTACAACGTTTTATCTTTTTCTTATTGACTTTAGGAGCTCTTTATAGGTTCTAGTTTTAGTCATTGTAAATATTTTCTCTTATATTCTGAATTCCTTTTGTAGCTCTTTTTTACATTTTTCTAATTATCTCTCTCTTCACCAAATCCACACTCTTTTATTTAAGTTTTATAACCAGTCTTCACGTCTTACGAGTGTTTCATCCTTCTTCTTCTTATTCAAATTGTCTCGCCCGTTCTTGGCTTTAACATTTCTTTGTAAATTTTAGGGTCTGCTTGTCAAGTTTTGTGAACGAAAATCTTTGAAATTGCATTGATGGTATAGATTAATATGGAACATTCCATCTCTATTTTAGTGTGTTTTCCTATCCATGAATCTGGTATACCTCTCTGAATGGTTTTCTTTTCTATCCTTCAATAAAGGGTTATATTTGTCCCCATAATGGATATGCAGATCTTTTGTTAGATTTATTCCATGGAATCTTATTTATTTATTTGTTTTTGCTACTATGAATAAGACATTAAAAATTACATTTCCTAATTTAGTGTTGGTGGTGTTCAAATACACTAATTTTATTTGAGTTTGTACCCATATTTTTTTTAAAAAAATCAAATAGTTTGTCTGGATAGTCTCTTGATTTTCTTATGTAAATAATCATACCAAATGCAAATATTTCTTCAAATATTAAGGATTTTTCCTACTATTCCTAGTTTGCTAGCTTTATTTTTTAATACATGAATGAATGTGGAATTTTATTGAATGCTTCTTCTGCCTCCATGAAGATAGTTATCATTTCTCTCCTTTAATCTGTTATGTAGTAACTTATATTGATAGATTGTCTAATGTTTCCTCATCCTTACCTTCCTGGAATAAACTCTAATTGGTTATGGCTGTTCATTTATTTTTAAGCTGCCAGGTTTTGTTTACTAATTTTTTGTTTAGGATTTTTACACCTAAATCTATAAATGAGATTGACATCATTTTCCTTGCCTGGTTTTTGATATCAAGGGTATTAACCTTATAAAATTAACTGTACCATCCTCCTCTTTGTCCATTCTTTTAAAAATGTTTTATGTGCAAAGGATTATATATTCCTCAGAAATGTGTAGATCTTGCCTAAAATAAACCACATGAGCCAGATAATTGTTTTATTCTTTTCTTCTCATTCCTTTTTTGTTTGTTTCATTATGTTCTGCTCATTTTAAAAACCGTTTTTTCCTGCTTTCTTTGAATTCACTGTTTATTTTCTAATATTCAAGCTAAGCGTTTAGCTCATGCTGTATCTTTCTTCTTTTATAATATATGTACTTAAGGCTATTCACTTCCCTTAAAGTACTTCATGAATAAAATCTCATATGTGTTGATATTCGTTCACTCCTTCATTTGTTCATTCATTCGACATGCCCCTACTATGACTCAAAATTCTGTGTGTGTGCTAGGGGTGGTGTAGTAACCATAGCTGTTGGGCCCCATAGAACTTGCATTCGCATGAGGAAAAGAGAAAATATACACAGAAATAAATCATGTCAAGTGACATTTGAATTATTGAGAAGCACGTTTTTAAATCTGCAAATATATGGTGAGTTTTTCATGTGGCTATCAAATCATCTGGAGGTTTGACTTTTGTTTTCCTTTGTGATTTCGGAATGTGGTCTAAATGCTACTGATCCTTGCTTTATGACCAAAATATGGTCAGTTTTTGTAAATATTGCCATATGGGCTGGAAGAAGTCATTCTTTAAATCTGGGGCATAAGAATGTTTACATTTTGCCGTATTCAACTTATTTCTGCTTCTCCTCTAACAGATATGAGATCAATTCAGGCTCTGACTCTGTGGGATGCTTTCAAAGGCTTTACTGCTTTATTACCTTCCCAAGACAGAGTAAATGGCATATTGAACTAAGCCAGGAGAGCAAAATATAGGATACATATGGCACCATGTCCACTCCTTCATCTGTGGCGGACATTACTAATCAATCATGGAGCTTAACCCAACTGTCCTGGCAATCATTAATTAATCAGAGCTGGCACGAGTAATAAAACTTTTTGACAGAAGTGACAGCTTTGGGGGAAGATCACTTGATATTTTGCCCTGGAAATTTTGACCTTTTCTTGAAATTTCTTTGTAAATGTATCTGGTGGGTATATCAGAAAGACTGTGGACTGTCTGATGCCAGAGTTAGCATTTTAAAAAATGAATGAATGCTCTACCATATCTGCATATCAAGCCCATGGGAGACATGACTGATCCGTCCCACCATATTTTCTCATCCAGTCTGAACTGAGCCTCAGAATCTTCCTCACCACAACATGCCAGACAACAACTTGATATGTAAGGTAAAACCTTTGATCATCCTTGAAATACTGGGCTTTAACTTGAATAACATGCTCCTCCTTCATCTGTGCAACTTTCATCCTTAAAATCCAGAGTGACCAATTTCCTCTGAAGTAAAAATGAGGACATATTCTTATAGGTATGTGAAGAATTGACTCCTTTTCTCCTTAAGTAATATTCTGGAAAGGGATATTAAGTAACTGTGCTGGAAAGAAAATCTTCCTCCTGTACTAGAAACAACCAAAGACAGCAAAATCTAATTTCCAAGCATGAAATTCAAAAAAAGAACAAAATGCAATTCAGCAGAGAAAAAAAAAAAATGCATGCTGTCACTTCTCAGCGGTGAGGACGATAATCTGAAACAGATATTAAAAGGGCATAAGACATCTGAACATGAGAATTGCTGAAACCGAGTGAGAAGCATGCTGACTTGCTGGGGCTGAGTAAAAGTCCTTCTCCAGAGGAAGAAAATAAAGGACAAAGATGGACACGAAGAAGATCAGATCATAGTTCAAGAATGGGAAGACCGTGGCAAGGCTGGCTGAGCACTAGCCGAGGTGACCTTTCCATTTTAGGTGATTTTCATATCAGAACATCCTGGACTGGCTTCCAGAACTTTATTAGGTAATAAAGGACAGGGGGAAGAAAGAAGGATACATTGGACAAATTTGGGAATAGGAAATGAAAGTATGCAACATCTGTTATCTCCTTGACGAAGTACTTAAGAAGGACCACGTCATAAGACATGGTACATGGTACAGTTATAGTTCATCAAGCAAGAGTGAAGATTAAAGATTGCTGGGAAGACATCCTACTTGCAAAATAGGAGCTGAATTGGAGGAAAAACATCCATGTCCACGCCAACCTAGGGCCATCAAGGGAGGCGGGAGGCAACGAACACAGCCTCTTTCCTTAGGACCTTCAGAACAGACGTTACTCAACAGTCCAGTCTCAGAATTAGATTTATGCGTGGGCCCCTTCTTCTGTTTCTAGTTTCTCCATATTTCATGATGTATTTTGGGAGAAAAAAATACTTTTCATGATGCCAACTTGCCTCCTTTCAGCACATTAAAAAAAAGGGAACGATTGGCTGAGGCTGTCATGATGATGGGAATAATTTTGTCGCTGTGCAATTTGGCTCTTGCTGTAAAGTGAAGCGCACATTTTCCTCCAGTGTATTTTAAGCGAGAGACTTCTAAGTAAATGGGAGGTGGCTGATTTTATTTCTGTATGCAGCCAGCCTTCACTGGCACGAGCTTTGATTTGGCCCAATCAATTTTGTATTCATGCTGAGAAGCGAGTTGATCAAGATCAAGCAACATCTGTATGCATTTATCTGGATTGGGAGCAAACATCGGAGCCGCTCCTCTGAAAGGTTCTCAGCCCTCCAGGGTCTGGTGCAAGACTCCTGGACAATGACCTTTCCAACTCCTGCAATTTCGTTCCATCCTTAAATAACTACAGTGACTCTTTACCACATCACTTCTTTGTAATTTATAGGGTTGTTTTTAGAAGTCTAGCTCTGGCAAATTTGAGAGTTTATTTAGTAAATCTTCTTGAGATGGTTAAATGGTCTTCAAAAAGTTACCCAACTGAGGATGCCAGGGTTGGGACGTCAATCCATATATTAACACGACATTTCTGTAGCTACATCTGTCTTGGTCTTCACCTTCTTTTTATTTCCCCTTTCCTCACTGTCGTCAATTTCGTGTGCCAGCAGCTCTATGGCTTGAGGAGGGTTGTAAACATCTTCTTGTTCAATTACATCAGGATTTTTTTTTCCTTTATGTCAGCAATTAAATTTATGAGGGGAAAAAAAAAGTTCACCATCTAAACCTAAACAGACACGGTCGAGCTCAGAGTAAATAAAAGCAGAATGCAATCAACTCACGGCTGTAAAGTAGAAATGTGGCAGTGGAATCCGAAAGACCTGGCTCCAAATCCCAGATTTGAATTTGGCCGGAAGTTATCTTTCGTCCTCAAACCGTTGTTTCCTACTTTCCAAAATGGGGTGAAAGATTGCAATTTCATAGAACTTTTGGGAGAATTACATGAGATTAAGTACGTATACAGCAGCTACTCCAAAAATGGTCAGTCCCATTTTCTTTCCTTCTCTATTTGCGTAGAGGGGCAAGCTGGTTGCGTACAGGACCCACAGTGTAGGTATCTTTGTTTTCCCAGGACCTGGACTACAGTAAGTGCTTAGAGAATATTCAGCGGAAGGAGTAAGTAAGGCCATCAATGAGAGATATTGGGTTTCATTCTTACTTTTGGTTTAGGCCATTTAGGTCTTAGGATGGGGGTGAGCTCAGTCGATTAAGGCCTTACTACTCCATGGGTGGTCTCTGGCACAGAAGCATGAGCATCACCCACGGGGAGATGGTTAGAAATACAAAATCTCAGGCCGCCCCATGGTCCTACTGAGTCAGAATCTGCCTTTTAAAAATGTTTTTATTTTTAAATTATTAATTTACTTAAAACATTCAGATGTAATTGACATAGAACATTATGTTAGTTTCAGGTGTACACCATAATGATTCGATATTTATATATGTTGGGAAATGATCTCCACGATAAGTCTGGTTAACATCCATCACCATAAATAGTTACACATTTTTTTTTCCTGTGATGCCTTTTAACAAGATCTGGGGTGATTTGTGTGCACGTTAAAGTTTGAGAAGCGAGAGATCAGAGCCCTTGATTATAAAGCCAAGAGTGTTGAGTTGGTTTCCCATGCCACCTCTGCTGACAACAGATCAACTTGACCTTGCATTTGGTCTTGAGGGGATCCCAGTGTGGGATCAGAGCAAATGAATCTTTCCCACTATGGGATAGGGGAAACAACCCTGTTCATGACAGGTCAAGAGTGTCATATTTCCCCCTTCATCTTGTAGAGTATTATCCTCTTAAATAGTATACCTACATCCAGATCCAAGAAAAAGCGTGCCAGCAACAGACCCAGCAGCCACTCTGTACGGTCCTTGCAACGACCCACTTGGCAGCCGAGGCTCCAGGAGGTCCAGTAGGTTGCCTGAGGTCACATGAGTAGAAACTGAGAGCTGAGAGTCAAGCTCGGAGCTGTCTGATTCTAAAGGCTTCTCTCTGAACAGATCTGCTACCCTCCTTCCCAGCCAGCCCTCCCCACTGATGCCAGGCACCTTTTTAAAGTACAGCTGGGAGACCTGATGCAACCTGATGCTTTTTTCTGTGTGCATCAGCATTGCAGAAGGCAGACGCCCAACCCCAGAAATGCCTTAGTTGGAATATAAGAGCCTCTCTCGTTTTGCCCAATCTACCCTCCTTGCTTGTCTCTTCTGCCCTCCTTTGCATGTTGCATGCCTCAGCGCTTTCCTGCTCAGCCTAGGCTGCCTCTCGCCTCTGTGCCTTTGCTCAAGCTGGTCCCTCCACCTAGGGGGCCCCTTCCTGCACTTGCCCACGTGGCTAACAAATGCGTGATGGCATTTAAGGATTTCTTTCTCAGTGATGCTCTCCCCGATGTCCCCAAGCAGAACTGAATTCTTTCTCCTTGGATGTCTCCATCAAAATAGGTATCACATTATTAAAATGACTGTTTTGTGTCTAAGTTCCTCTTCCCTACCAACCTGTGAGCTTGAGGACCAAGACCCCGTGAGAGGCAGTGCAATAAAGAGCACAGTGTTGGAGCCAGACCTGCCGCACTTCAAATCTCAAAGGCTGCATGACTTCGGGCAAGGTAATTAAACTTCTCTGTGCCTCAGTTTCCTCTTCTGCGAAATGGAGATAATAAGAGTATCTACCTCTCTGGGTTTTTGTGAGCCTTAAATGAGTTAATACGGGTAAAATGCTTAGAGCAGTGCCTGGCACATAGTAGGTTTTATTTAAGTGTCTGTTACATAAAATTTTGTTTCTCTCTTCACATCCCAGTTGCACACAGTGAGCACTGAGAAAGTGATTTTCAAATGAATGAACGAATGAACGAATGAATGCCTTGGGGGCTGCCTTTATTGGCTTTCTCTCTGTGGCCAGGAAACTCCCCCACAACTTTTAAAACTTCAAGAATGGAAAAGCATTTGCAAAAAAAAAGAAACCAATTTCCAGCTTCTCGATATTTCTAATCTCTTCCCACAGATCTTCTCCTAATACAAGAACCTACATTTTCATCCCTTCCTTTTCTCTCCCTGGTTGTTGATTAATGATGGTATCAGTCCGTTCTTACCGTAATCCCTCACATTTTCCTAAGTCTGCATAAAAACATGCAATTTGTAGAGATTCTCCCTTATTTGGGGAAGGCGCAGCCCGAGCGGATGCACGCACAGTGGGATGAGGCATGAGCAGAACCGCCGACGCCAGGGGCTCCTGGAATAACAGCCCGGCCCCTGCTGGCGTGCGCGCAGGTATCTTGCTCCACCGAACAGCTGGCCTTTATTTCCATCTGTGCTGCCTCATTTTGATTTTGAAAGGAAGACAACCTGTCAAAGCAAACCCAAGAGCTTGGCTGGCTGCAAGGACTTGAAAGGGCAGAGTTTTTATTTTTTCTGGGCTTTCTTGTGGTTCTCTGGAGAAACACAGAACTATCTTAGCATTTGAAAAGGGAGAAGATAGCGTGGTGGTGAAGTCGTTTGGAGGCAGACACACTTCGATCTGAAACCCAAATCTCCTACTTATTAGCTATGCAATGTTGTGTAAGTTCCAGAACCTCTCTGAGCCCCAAGGTTTTTTCCCTAAACTGTAATATGGTTCTAATTTAAAGAAAAGCAAACTGCATAAGCTAATTCATGCAAATCACACTATGCCTCACTCATAGTCAGTACTCAATCTGGTTATTTTGTAGACATGTATATATAGACACATACACATGTACACAAGACATCACACGTCCTATTTGACACCACTTTTTTCAATCAATTCTATTTCTCCTTGATTTAAGTACTTTTTGCACAGTAAGTACACAATATATGTTTGAACAGATGGATGGGTAGATGAGTAAACTCCTGAAAGAAATCCTTTTATGTGTATACCCATATCCTATACATCAGTTAGGATAAGCCAAGTTACACCGTGGTAACAAACAGCCCCCCGTTGCCACAGCTTGAACAAAAGTCAACTACAGGTCACCTCGGGGTTCTCCTCCTCTCTCCAGGACCCAGTTAGATGGAACAGCCACTCTGGGGTGTTGCGGGCACCATGATAGAGGAAAAAGTCCATGGAAAACCACGCTGGCTCTTAAAGTTTCCATTCAGAAGTGATATGTTTTATTCCTGCTCACCTTTCATTTGACAAGTCACCTGCCCACATCTAACCTCAATGGGGTGAGGCAGTGCAATTCTCCACATGCCCCAGGGAAGAACTGGTGGCATTTGGTGGAAAGTGCATTGTGACAAACCTGTTACCCTCGTGTACTCATGACATTCTCGTTGTCATGTCTAGACAGTAGGCGGGCAGTAACTGCATCGTAAGTCCCCCATTTCTAAGGCCACAGAACACTGCAGAGGGAGTGAGTACAATGCCCATCACATGCTCTTTCTGCACCTGGGGGAACACACAACGGCATTGGTCAGAAAGTACCACGGCTACATTTCCCCATGGCACGCGGAGTCTGTTTACAGCTCAGATTTGAACGAAGAATAAGTAATTCTTCTCACCCAAACAGATAACTAGACCTCACGGAGTCCCCCAAAAGAATATTAATTCAGAAAAGAGGACAGAAGTACCGCAACGGGCCACTTGGGTGAGGAAGGAGAGAGAGAGGATGAGATGTCATGTGGCAACAGAGTGAGTGCTTAGGGCGTTAGGATAAAAGCAAGACATGACCATTGCAACATAGAATAAAGCAATGTGGGACCCCCAAAGACCCTTCAAACCAGACAAGGATCATCCTCTTAGCCACACTGATCACGAGGCCATGTCACTTCCTTAGCAAAGAACAACCGGAGGCTGAGATCAAGTTGACGTGCTGGTTAACCCATGTCTCCTTTGGAAGTGTCCACCTGTCCCAGGTCCTGTCCAACAGACAGCACTGTTTGTACTGCATGATCCACCCTTGTGGCCACAGCTGATTGCACCAGGGTGAGTCCATTTGATCCAAGAGGAATCAGTGCCTAGTTTGGGCTGAGCCAATCAGATTTGTTTTTCAAGATTCTAAAGAAAAAGAGATAGAGAAATATAGATCGCTTAGTCTGCAATTTATGTAGCATTCATTCATTCATTGATTCATTCAACTGATTTTTATTAAATGCCCACTTGGGGATCCAGAACCCCCAAATCCTGACGTCACAGTTTCCATCCCCATTCAGCCCGACAGTCCTTCCTTCTGTCTCCCTGGTTGGGGATGACATTGATAGGAGAATACTTCAGTCAATGTGATGCTTCTCGTTGCACGGTTGTGCTCCAGAATGCTGAATTATTTTGCCACTTTAATAAAATTAAATTTTAAAATTAAAAAAAAAAATTATCCAGGTAGGTACCCTTCTATAAAGACACCTGACTTGAGAATCAGTCTTCCGATTATTCCAGTGGAGGGATGCAGAGGAGGAAATATCAGGAGACCCCACTCCATCTCCCAACTTCTTTACAGAACTCTGCCTTCATTGTTTGTGCCCAGAAGTTCTGCATTCCACACACGTGGAAGAGGTCTCGGGTTCACATCCCCCTTCCCCGTCTATCAGAAAGCACAGGCGAACGCCACTGCTGGCAGATGCTGTGGACGTGGGAGAAATGCACCGAGACAGATGACGCTAAAAATCGCTCGTGCAAAATACACCAGAGTGAACCCCTGTGGCGATTGTCATCCGCTTACACCCCAGATCGGCTGGGGGAGATCCAACTTAAAACAGCCTGTCTTGCTGTCTCCACAGGCACTTATTTTTGGCAGATTGTGTATTATCCCAACTTTTGCTTTAGGAAACATTGTCACTTTCCATATACTGTCCACTCAAATGTCCTTTGCCTGGAAAAGGGCCCAGTCCAGCTGGAGTAGGTCCCCTTCATAGTGAGAGAACTTCCGTCTCCTGAAATTGCATGAGAATAAGATAAATAACTGAAAGAAAGAAAGAGTACGGGAAAGAGGGGAAGGACAAGGCTAGGACATCCCTCTCATTTTAATTTCAATCCAATTTAATCCAAATTCCTAGAAATAGTTACTCTACAGTGGTTTCCTAAAGATCCTGGAGTTGCCACCTGATTAAAACCTTCTGTTTCCAGCCAGGGCTGTCAGTGGAAAGACCTTCAGTGAACAGTGTTCACAGCGGCTGGAACCACTAAGTACAGTGTGTCCTTAGATCTCCTCAGTGCTTGGCTCATGAGAGATGCTGGTGAAACGGCTGATGAGTCAGATGCCAACGTGTAAACCCAATCTTTGAGTTGATGAGGCAAACTCCACAGACAGACTCTGCTCTATCTTCTAGCTTTCTCCGTTCAAGTGTGGCCATCCTTGATTCTTGCTCCTTTCTATCCTGGGTTCTTGACTAGGTTTGTTTTTAGATCTCTGTGAGCTTATTGGTCAATGAACCCCATGTTGGTACCCATGGCTGTTTGGAGTCCTGGGAGTGATGGAAAGAAGACAAAGTCCGTTGTGGCTGGAGAGGGAGATTTCATTTCATGCCTAGAGGACTCCCCGGGCAGACAGTCTGTGGTCTCCATCGCTGTGTTGATAAGCACTTCTGATCAAGGCATTTATAGATGTCACAGCAAGCCTCAGCATAGCATATCCGGTCTTCTCCCAGGGGTCGCCCTTCCTAGAATTGCAGCCCTCCCTTCACCCAGTGATCATCACAGAAAATGTGGTGGGGAAAATATTATTAAGGTGGATAAGTAGAGTCAGGAATGTTTAAGCTCCATTTCCATCGTCCCTGGAGATGCTTAATGCTCTCCAGTTGGGTCATCGGCCCTGAAGGACCCAGGTGTGTGAGGACATCATAGCACAAGCATCCAGAGAATACTAAAATTATTTCCATTTTCAACTTAAAATCATTCCAAACAATGGGAGTAGGGGTTCTCCCCAGGCAACTTTATTATGGTACTGCCCAAACCTTGGTCACTCCCATGCCACGGTCATCAATTTTCTACATATCTGCATTCCTCAGTGGTTAGAATTTAATCACTTTTTAAAATCAGCTCATTTGATTTTTTAAAATACATTTATTTTAAGGGGAAATTTTGCATTGCTTCTATGTTGTACTCCAATAAAAATTTGCTTACTTTTTAAAAAAGGAAATGTTATTTCAAGACTCCAAGAGTCAAATCAGTATCATCTGTCATTAAGAGAAGGAAAGAGTAAAAATAAACACAATGATATTTTTACTTATGTCTATCCTAATTAAATAGAATAATATCTTTAAAAAATTTTTTTCTCTCTGCCTCTGTATGCCCAGGGGTCTTTTCCACGTCCTCCTTCCATCTGCATGAACTGTAAGGCATTGTATATTTAGCAGACATCTGTATAGCTATGTGCCAAGTAATGCCTGAACAGCTTTCCAAATGTGAACATAGTTAATCCTTTTAATAATATTACAATGTCAGACATATAGTTACTATTTCCATTCTACAGATGAGAGAAAACTGAGACACAGAACATTGAGGTGACTCGCCAGAGGCCACACAGCTCATAGGTGCCCGAGCTAGGATGTAAGCCCAAGCTTTCTGACAGCAGAATCTATGCTCCTCACACCTGGAGCCCAGATCTTGGTTTGAAGACACCTCTCCCCACTGAGAAGAGCCACGTTTCTTGGAGAAATGGCTGATTCCAGGTCTGGGGTGAGGAAAGACAGGTGAGCCAGGGTCATCTAGTTCCAGAAAGCAAGCAGGTGTCCAAAATGATGGGCATGTGTCAAGAGCCCCAAATTCAGCTTTATGGGACTTGTGATGGCCAAGTTTGGGACAAGTTTTGCATGAAAAACGACAGAAGTTGATTGTTACACATTAAGGACTAAAATTCCACAAGTCCATAGGGACTCTTGAGACAAAGGGAGAGAGGCAAACAAGGAGAGAGAGAGAAAGAAACAAGAAAGAGCTTCTTTAAGAAGAACACCAAGGACCCACAACTAAAATGTACGACTATGTACTGGAGGGATTTGAGGGGGAAAAAGCATGAAAAAAAAAAAGAAGATTGGCAACAGTTGTTAGCTCAGGTGCCAATCTTTAAAAAAAAAAAGGAAAACCAGCTAATCTAGGAGTAACAGAATGAAAGACTCAGGAAAAGTATCGCTTTTAAACTTGCAATTTAGCAATCATTTCAGGACAGAATTAGCAATGGATGCTGGGACCCCTGGGAGAAAGGTCCGACAGGAGAAATTTGGCCGAGTGCCAACGCGTCCCCCACGGATGTCTTTCTAAAGCAGAGAGGGTGAAGCGTGCCTCCACAGGGGGCGATCTGGTGTCACCACCTTAACCAAGTGACAAGCTTCTCTCCGTTGATCTTGGGGCACGCTCATATTGCACACCTCCTAAGGTGGTGCAATTTGAAATACAGAGCATCATCTGTAAGGGATCCTTGCCGAAAACGTAAAACATGAGTCTAATTTGAATTAACTAGAATCTAATTTAGACCCAAATTCCAGTTTATGGAAAATATAGGGGACAGAGGCACAAGACACATGACAACATGGGGAAGCAATCAGACAAATCCAGAACATGGGACAGTCTACAAGACGACTCGTCCAGACTCTACAAAAAGTCAATGTCTTAAGAATCTGTGTGTGTGCGTGTGTGTGTTTGGGGTGGGAGGTGTTGAGGTTAAAAGACGAAACAAAGACAATAAACAAATATAGTGCATGGATCTTGCTTGGACGGTGGTTTAAAAATTTTAAAACGCAGTCAGGACAAATACGGAAGTTTGAACTTGGATGTTAGATGTTCTGGAATCCTTGTTCATTTTCTTAGGTATAATAATGATGCCGTGCTTGTGTAAGTGAATGCCTTGCTCTCAGACTGAACCATTTAGTGGTGAAGTCACCATCTCTGTGACTTTAAATAGTTCAGAAAAATACGCACACATACATATAGATAAATAGACAGACAGACGGATGAACAAACAGATAGACGACAGATCACCACAAAGTATTAGCTGTTGAATCTAGGTGGTCTTTATTGCATTACTTTGACAATTTTCTGAATATTTGAAAATTTCCATAGTGTCAAGTTGAGGAAAATAAAACAGAAGTTGCGCTCTTAACAGCCCTGCCTGCCGCGTGAAGTTAGACGGAGAGGCTGCAGCGCTGTGCGACCCGGCCCCTGAAGTCCCTCATATACCACCTCATGGCCCTCACGCTGCACATCAGGAACACGCTGGACCACAGTGGTCCCGCAGACGAGGAAATGTGTGCAGGCTGTGGAGCTGTGACATCGGCTCCTTCCTGGAGCACTGACACCTCCCAGCCTTCTCTGCTTGAGCGGGGAGCCCAGAATGCTCGGGTGTTTTGTTGAAATGCTCTAGCTTGCTGCACCCGTTACTCACCCCTGCACGTTTCAGCACCTTCTGTAGACAGTGGCTGCAGGGTCGTCCTTGCCCCCGCCCCACCCTGTGTGTCTCAGCAGGTTAGCAAACGGTCCAGGACCGCCTGAGTCCTGCAGCCTCCTCTTCAGAACTGCCTTCGTTTCCTCTGAAGCACAGAGATGTGCCGTGACATTCATTTGCAGTTAATATGCTGTAAATCTGCCGGATGGAAGACCTAGCACGATTTGGCAGGGAAGAGGCGCATGCCCCAGGCCTCTCAGAATTGGAAGTTAAGGCCCTGTGTCTGCGGCCCAGATGGCCATCATGAGTCTCTCTATCAGAACACTGTCTCTGAGATTAGGCTGGGTGCCACCAAGCAGAGGCCTTCCCCTCGACTGCTCGGTCAGAATGGGGCTGAGCATCCTCCATACGCCTCTGATGGCTGGAATTTGGAAACGTGCTGCTGGCTCTGTCACGAATGATGGTTACAGGTGAGGAGAGACCGAGCCGAATCTGTCACAGGGAGCAACCAGCAGCCCAAGAGGGATGCTCAGAATTGCTCCTGGCTCCCTCCTGGGCTCTGAGCTTCCTTCTGTGTCACTAAAGGACCTGCCCAAACTTTGCCTTTTGTTTAGCAGCCAGGAAGTCCTGTGTGAGATCTAACCTCCGTCAGTCTTGCTGCAGCATGAATCTATTTCTTTGTTTTCTTTTTGATTAATTTTTTCTTTGAAGAATTAAATAGTGCTCCATTAGACCTTTCTTTAGGGTGACTAATCAGCCCCATTTGCCTGGGACGTTCCTGGTTTTACCACTGAAAGTCACATATACGAGGAAACCCCTCAGTCCAGGGGAAACCAGGATGTTTTCATCTGTCCCTCCCTCCTCTCCTTCCTTCCTTTCCCCAAGAGGAAGAGTTGCCAGCTGCTCTGGTTCTTCTCTGCACCACCACTGCCCAGGAGGCGATCGTCAGCGTGAACAACAGTAGCAAGTGTGTACTTCACTGAGGCAGCAGCGGGCACGGAGGTTCTCCTGCCTCATCCCAGCGGGTCCTCACCAAGCCCTCTGAGGGGGGTTCTGTCACCTCCATCTACAGAGGAGGAAAGCACGGCTGACTCAGGGTTTGGAACATGCCCGAGATCACACAGCGGGAGGGTGGGGGAGTTGGGCTTCTAATCCAGATTAGAGGGGTCTCACCCCAGAACCCTCTCACCCAACCCACTCCAGACACGGGGTCACAATTGCCTGTGGCTTCACAGAGCAAGAGCTCGGTCCATGGCCGGGACCCAGGGACGGGACGTCAGGGTCCTGTATTCTAGCCACTCTGCATCTCTGTGTGGACAGAGAATGAAATCCTGAAGCAAACCTCAATTTTTACATTCCCTCCAGAGCCCTCCGTCCGGCCCTGTTTCCCCTTCCCCCCTCACCTCTCCCCGCTCCCCTGCATCAGCCCACACCTCCCGGAACCATGTACCTGCCCCAGAAGCCCCCGCTCCTTCCTGCCCCTGCACCGCTGCTCCTCCGGCTGGAACACCCTCTCCCAGGCTCACGTCTGCCGGGACTCCACAGCACAGCGTGGAGCAGCCTACCAGCTTCCTGTAGACTGCCCACTCTCACTAGCTCCAGAGCACCGGGTTCAACAATCCCAGATAAACCTAGGCCCCCGGGGAAGTTTCTTACTTTTTCCAGGCCTCAGTTGCCTCATCTGTAAAATGGGGATGCTGACGAAGACCATCAGGACCTAGGTCTGTCGTGGAGCATCTACTCAAGGGGGAGAGAAACAAAACCAAGGTCACAACAGTAGCAGACACCGACGCAGGGCTCGCTCTGCACCGAGCACTCGCTCTCCTCTGCCCAGCAGGTTCATGAGCTCATGAGTCCTCGCCAGAGCTCTTGGGAGTAAGTGTCATCGCTCCCATCGGACAGGAGAGGAATGGAGGCACGTGAATACACGACCAGCCCCAATTCTCTTAAGTGTTGGGGGGCAGCTCAGGGATCTGAACCCACACGCTCCGGCTTGAGAGTCCAAGCTCTTCATGACTACTGTAGATAGCTACTTGTGCTCTGTAGGAAACGAATGGGGTGTTGTCACAGACAGTTGTTTGGAGGGAGGGTTATCAGGGAAGACATCTCGGAGGTGGTGTCCCTTGTCTAAGACTTGAATGATGACAAGAAGGCAGGCAGAGGAGGATCTAGCTCAGCAGATCTCAGTCCTGGTTGCTCCTTAGAATCACCCAAAGGACAGTTTTAAGGAATGCAACGCCCGAGCCTCACCCCGGAGCAATTCCATCAGAACCTCTGTGGGTGAGCCCAGGCATCTGCATTTCTCAAAACCATCCCGGAGAGGCCCAGCGTGCAGCCAAGGTTGAGAACCGCTGGTCTAGGGGGCGAGGCATTCCAGGGAGCAGGGCACCCCTCCAGTTTTCCCCGGGAGTGACGGTCCCTGCCCCCAGCCCGGCCATCCGCCCATGGCCGCCTGTCTCCCTGGGGCGCAGCCCTGATGCGTCAACAGGAAGGAGAGGGGAGGGGAAACTCCAGGGAGGGGAAGGTTAAGAGCAGCTTTTGCCTCCTCCGTTAATAGGAGGCCAGGAGGGGGCTGAATCGATGCGGCCGCCCGGCAGGCCCCCGATGACAAATGACATTCTGAACCCGGTTCTCCTCAGATCCTTCTAAGCTGACCCTTGGAGATAGCTAATAAAAGACCAACCTGTCCTCCAAGATTAACGACTCGGAGAAAGACAGAGGGAGGGAGAGCGGGCGAGCAGGGGCCTGAGACCTGTGCTGCCCCCGGCCCGCCTTTTGATGGTAAGGAGGCCGGAAGGGAGGAAGATGGGGAACAGAGAGCACCCACCCACCCAGGGAGTTCATTGGCAACCTGCCTTCTGCTGGGAAGCCCATCAGGCTTCTTCCCCTGCCCTGTGCCCCCTCCCCGGTGCCCGCCCGTCCCCTCCCTGGCGCTCCGGGACAACCTGTGCTCCCCTCCTCTTGGGCTTCTCTGTAGAACTGCTTCCTGGGGTCTCAGCATCTTCCCCGCCTCTCCACAGAGGCCTCTCCTGGCTGTGCCTCTCGACTTTCTCTTCCCTCCTTCTGCTCATTTCTCTTTCTGTGTCCACTCCGTCTCTCCCAGCCTGTCTCTCCATCTCTCCTTCAGGAGTGTGTGAGTTCCTTGTGTTTTTCTCTGTCTCTCTGGATCTCGCTCTGCCTGTCTCTCTGTCTGTCTGTCTCTGTCTCTTTCCGTCTCTTTCTCTGCCCGTCCCTGGCTCTCTGGTACCTGTCCGTCTTTATTCTTTCCTTCTGAGTCCTTTCTTCCTTCATGTCCCTGCCTCTGTCTATTTCCGTCTCGTTCCCCGTCTCTCTGTCTTTCCCCGTGTTCATGTTTATCTCGCGTCCTCTGTCTGCCCTCCCTTTGCCGCCTCTGCATCTCAGCACCGGCTGGCTCCTCCTTGCCCTCTCTGGGCGCTGACATCTCCAGGAGAGGGGCTTCTTCCCACCGTGCTGCATGGTAATCAGTGCTGAGCAGAGCAGGGGGATGGGGAGAGGCAGCCCTCCCCAGTCCTGCCTGCCCACCAGCGCCCCAGGTCGCTTGCTGCCTCACTGGTGGTCCCTGAGTCTGAACGTGTCCTGCTGACTGGTCCCCACGGGCTCCTCATCATTACCCACTGTCCACTCTAATGCCTTTTCCACAGGAAACTACAGATCAACCCCCTTGTTCCTCAATTTCACTTGACCCCATCAGCATCGGCGAGAGCCCGTGTCCATGGCTCAGAAATCCCAGCCAATACTGAAGCTGCGAGACATGCTTATTATTTAGTTACTACAGCTGCAATTTACTAATTGCATATGGGCCTGCCCTGTGTTCTGTATCTGTAACTCATTTCCACAAGAATCCTGCAATGTAGATACCATCATCCCCATTTTTTAGGTGAAGAGACTGGGGGTCAGAAAGGTTAAGACACCTGCCCAAGATCGCACGGCTAGTAAATGGTGGAGGCAGAATTCAAGCCCATTCTGGATGGCCCTGAGGATCATGCTTTTTCCACCGAATCTTTCAGTGCTGTGCTGTCCATGAGGTAACCACCGGCCAAATGTGGCTATTTAAATCAATTAAAATGAAGTAAAATTTTAAATTGAGTTTCTCTGTTGCACTTGCCACACTTCCGGTGCACAGTGGCCACGTGTGGCTCGCGGCTGCCATATTGGGCAGCACAGATAGAGAACATTTACATCCAGGCAGAAAGTTCCACTGGATAGTGCTGTTTTAGATAAACACGGAGGAGTTTTCTGTATCGCTTTTGTGGGAGAACAAAAGAAAACAGGATATTGAAATAACCCCGGGCCACTGCCTGGTCCCGATCCTGGTCACGTGAGAGGTGGTATGGAAGAATCTAGTCTGAAACAGCAGTCCTATTTCCAAATACCTGCGGGCAGCATCACCTGTGCCATGCACCCTTGCCTTCACAACCCTGCTTATGTCAGGATCACCACCTAGGAGCGTTCTGCTTTTCTTAGGGGGAGGAGGGAGGGGTGGATGTGTCTGTCTTCTAGAAGGCAGAAAAAGCACAATCTTATGCCAGAAATTGAATTTTTCTTATTTCAGCTGGTGTCCGGGGCTTTGAACCTTTCCACAACATGAACAGCTTATCTTGTTCCACTCGATCAAAAACATTTCATAATGCCGGCTCCTTCCACAAGGTCACCTTGAAATCTCTCCCCTGCTCGAAGCATCCTGAACCCTCCTTTCCCTTAGAGAAGCATTCTTGAAATCAGAGGCAAATGGACTTCCCCAGCCCTGTTCCCTCTCCAAGAAGATTGTATCTTGCCCCTCTGTAACAAGGCACAAAAAAGACGGAAATAGTTACAGTTTCTTGCAAGCTGGCCAGTCTGGACGATCCAAATACCCCAGCACCCCCGGCCCCACGTGCTTACCTGGGCAGTCTTGGCCTCATGCAAATTTCTCCTCAGGCAGCTCTGACGCCCCGTGGTCTCTGAAGATTCCTCGAGGATGCACTCCCTCCTTTAGTTTTCATGCGTGCCGCTGCTGCTCTGCTGGGCACCAGTCCTTCCTGCCGTAGGGTTCTCCTCCCCTGGTGGCTCTGCCTCCCCTTTGGGCCCCAAAGAGTCCCTCTGATGGTTGCCCTCCTAAGCCTTTAGATGCCAAAGCTAGCTCGTGGTCTAGGAGAGAGTTGTTCTTGCTTCTCAGTCTCATTTTGATACCGAGGTTTTATTTCTAACAGTGGAGCCATATATGTGCAGTGGTTAAGAGCATGTGCAATTTAGCCAGGGGACCTCGGTTTGAATCCCAGCTCTGCCACTTACTGGGTGGGTGACCTGACGTAAATTACTTAACCTCTCTGTGCCTCAGTTTCCTCATCTGTAAAATGAGGATAATAATATCCACCTTTAAAGTGTGAAGAGTGAACTAACTGTTGTTATTGCTGTTGATATTATCTCGGTCTGCTCTTTGGGCTCAGAAATGCCCGCTGGTGTGGTTTCAGCCACGAGCATCACACTGTGCTCAGTTCTCTACTGCCCCCAAGCACAGAGCCGCTGTCCCTGGATTATTTGCTGCAGCTGACCCTTTTTGCCCTGCCTCCTGGGAAGCTTTTCTACACCATCCTGCCCCTGAGTCATCTTCCACCCGCCCTCCCCACCAGTTCAGCAGGCATGGCTGCATGCGTCTGAAGTCCAGCGGGGCCAGTGGAAGGCTTGGCTCGAGCAGACACATCATCTCCTCTCAGCCACCAATCTGGTCCCCTTTTTAGAGATGAGGGGACTGAGGCTCTGAGCAGCAAGGCATCAATTCCATTGACTCAGGAATTCAGCGGGAAGGATACGACCCAAAGCTGGTGTGTTTGGCGTCAGAGTCTACTTTCCCCCAGACCTCAGGTTGTCTCAACATGGCTACTTAAAGCATCGTGCGTCTTGGGAACGAAGCATGGAAATACACACTGCTGCCTTGGTAGACTTCCCTCTGGCTGTCAGCTGTCCTGTTTGTCTGAGTCCTTCCAGTCTTAGCCCTTGAGACGCATCCATTCACCCCAACCATCTGCAAGTCACTCCCGTTTCACCTTCCTTCCCAGGTTCTCCAGCCACCATGAGTCCCCTTACTCTGAGAGCCCGCAGCTCGTCTTTTCCCGCACCCCAGCCCTTGTGACTGTGCCCACGTACACGATCCCATCATTCAAACTCAGCAGCCCGCTTTGCACACAGTATCAGCATTCGCCCACAGCAGAAAAAGGACCCCCCCTGCTCCCGGCCAGGCCCCAACAGGACGGAAGGACCAGACCCACCCACTGCTGGCTTCCCTCCGTGGGAGAGGAGAGCACAGGGTGGACACAGGGACCCCCGGATTCCCAAGTTTACTCTGGCAGTACAAGGTGCTGACGACTTCAAAAAAATTTTTTTTCCACAGTAACCTCTAAATCCCTTTCCAGGCTGGAGGGACTCGTGACTCTTTATTAAGATGTGCTCTCCCTATCTTTCGGTTCATTGGCTCCAGACTTATTATCTTGTATTTGTCTGCATTACGCTGCCTTTTCCTCTGACCGACTGAGTCACCAACAACAACCCAGGCCAGCCCCACCCCATCCATTTCTGGGTGTGTGTGTGTGCATGTGCGTGTATGTGCATCTATTTCTGTTGTTCCCATCAGAGCAGGTGCTGGGGTAGAGAAGGTGAAGAAAATTGCTCTGAGTCCCAGGCTGGGCTGGGGGTGGAGGGAGGCGGCCCATGGTGCAGCCACTGTACTTCTGCCTCCATTTTCTGATGTGTAAAATGGGAATAATAGTCACCTCATAGCTCTCGTGAGGCCCACATGCGATGGATATCAGAACAGCGTGGCACGTAATCAACACTCTATATAAATACTTGCTGTCATTGCTGCTGTTGTCACAATGGTTGCTCAAGAAGTTACGGCAGATGAAGACCCAAGATTCACAGAATGGTAAAGTAATGGCCACCATTACCTAGCACCCACCAGGTTCTAAGTACTATGTGCTAAGTACTTCATTTGTCAATGAAGAGACAGCTCCCCCTTTTCCTGCTCTGATTAAAAAAATACAAGCTAATCGTAAGGAAAGACGCATAGAGCAAATTACTAGATAAAACCGAAAAGTGTGGGTGTCTAGCAGAGTGTCTCAGATTTAGGGTGAGAATTTAATACATTTTAGTAAAATAGTGGCAAGGTAAATGGAAGTCTACACCCACCACTCAGAACAACCCTCTTGACCCTTTAATGCGTGCTTTTCTGGACATTTTTCTATACACATGGGGATAAACTTTTTTATCCTTTTATAAAAGTGTGATTATATTGTATGTAATGATTGGTGAATCACTTTTTATTCCCTCTTGCCGATTTATTGTGGTCATATTTCCACGCTGGTAACTGTGGGAGGCAGAGGAGACTGGTTTCTAAGTCTCCAGTGTTGACCACATCAGAGTAGGACAGTGGAAGAAAGGTTTTCTTGACCTCACAGAGTTACTGACTGTCTAATTAAAATGAGAACACGGAATTTAAGTTTTAAAAATCCCCAGTAAGGGCCAGCCCGGTGGCTCAGCAGTTAGGTGCGCATGTTCCGCTTCGGCGGCCCGGGGTTCACTGGCTTGGATCCTGGATGTGGACATGGCACCGCTTGGCAAGCCATGCTGTAGCAGACATCCCTCGTATAAAGTAGAGGAGGATGCACACGGATGTTAGCTCAGGGCCAGTCTTCCTCAGCAAAAAGAGGATTGGCAGCAGGTAGCTCAGGGCTAATCTTCCTCAAAAAAAAAAAAGAAAAGAAAAAAGAAAAAAATCCCCAGTAAGCATGTACTAGTGATTATTGTGTGTTACTTGAATTACCTTACTGACATCATGCACACACACATGTACACACACGCACACCATAGATAGGAAGCCCTTTGAACAGCTGCATGCTGTTCCATTAAATGGATATAGCGTATTGTGTTTAATTCTTATCTGATGGATGTTTAGGTTATTTCAAAAGTGTGGCCCATTTGATTCACAAGTCTCACGTCATTGATGGACAAACATGAAAGAATTTTATTTTTCTAATAACGGCTACTGACTCTGCCCTTTCAAATTT
This sequence comes from Equus przewalskii, assembly GCF_037783145.1. Taxonomy (NCBI): domain Eukaryota; kingdom Metazoa; phylum Chordata; class Mammalia; order Perissodactyla; family Equidae; genus Equus; species Equus przewalskii. The sequence goes on along the minus strand of NC_091842.1, from coordinate 29,264,837 downwards.
CCCCTTTCCTGTTACCTCGTGGGCTCCCTCAAAGAGATCTCTGACCTAGATCAGACAGAGACATTCTGGTACTAAAAGTCTCACCTTGGGTAAGTGAGAGGTCAGGAGAATCTCTCCTCACCAAGCTTCCACCTCTCCAGAAGGTGCCGTCACCCTCCCTCCCTGTCTTCTGTCTTCTTCTATCTTTGGTGGGGCGTGGGTGGAAGGGATCAGGGCTGTTCTGCTAAAATGACCCCTCTCACCAGGGTGCACTGAATCCCGCTCATCTCAGCTCCAGCGCCAATGGTCAGTGTCTCTTTCAAACTCCATGTCAGCGAGGGCACCTTGCTAGCTGGAAGTCAGCCCTGATGGGAGTATTTCCACCATGGAAATTGGCATTATCTGACAAGCCCACGCCCCCTACCCTATCCCAGAGCTGACTGTTAAACATTACCCAGGTCGCCAGCGCCTCTAACCCACCCAACAGTGGGCAGTCACAGCACTTAAAATATGGGATGCTTACTATGTTTTTGTTGTCAGCCTTTAGAGGCCAATTATGGGGACTCAGGAAAGATCACACCATCATCACAAGCATTATGTGTTATAAACGATGCTTCAATTAGCAATTTTTTTTTTTTATTTAACCTGCCCATTTGAATGATTATTTCCTTTGGCTAAGTTCCTGGAAATGGAAATGCTGAATCCAAGGGTACATCTAGTTTACAGTTTCAGATGCATATGGTGCACCCCATTGCTTGTGTGGGACTGAACCTCCAAACACCCTACAGACGGCCACATGCGCAGGCCCCCTGTTCAAGTTAGAAATAAACAGGTTGCAACATTTGCAGCCCAACCTGGTTTGTTTCCTCCCAGTTCAAAGGAGGTGATTAATTTCAGCCCCTTCATGTGGAACTTGCAAAGCCTCCTGTAGGAGATATCCATAGCAACTGTGGAAACCATCTGCAAAGGAAGATGTTAACCTTTTGGAGGCTGCTGCCCACTTTGTATGTCCCCCTTAGCATATTTGCAGTGTTTTCTCGAAATCTCTGAAATAATGAGGCCGTCTGACCCGGGGAAGCAGCTGCCCTGGGGAGTGGTGAGGTCTGGGGTGGGGAGCCGGGGACCCGGGACCCGGGACCGGGGACCTGCGCCCCACCCCTGCAGGCTAATACTTGATGAGGTAAGCCTGGCGCAGCTGGTGTGTGGAGTTAGAGGTGGAGGGAGGAGTTAGGATGATGGGGGAATTGGCCTCAGCCTTGCCCCCAAGCTGCAGGCTGAACTTTCTGAAATTGCCAGAAGGTCTCACCCTGGGTCCTGCTGCGTCCAATTTGACCTTTTCGGTAAGAGTGAAAAATGCTCAGCGCCTCCTCTTTGGGGCCAGAATGGATTGTTTCTTCAAGCAGGTCAGCCATTTCTCCTCACTTCCTGACCTTGGGCGCACCACTCCAATTTTCTGATCTCATCTGTGGGGCAAGGAATTCGTTCGAGAAAGCCCTTCCTTCTGGCTTGGGGGTGGGGGGAGCTCCGGGGCGCAGCATGAGTTAGAGAGAATGTGCCTCATTTTCTGCTCTTGGGGGATGCCTGGTGGAGAGGAGAGGTTTGGGGGCCACTCGGACCTGGGTTCAAACCCTGAGTCCATTCACATACTTGCCGTGTATCCCTAAATGAGTTCCTCCTCTCTAAGACTCAGTTTCTTCACCAGCAAGATGGACATAATGACGCATACTTTACAAACCCATCGAGAAGATGGAAGGAAATCATGCATGCAAGTAGTTGAAACTTGCACTTGGTATATGGTAGGTGCTCAATAATAATAGTTTACTTTCTTCCTTGTCCTGCTTGTCTGCTACCCTCCACTCTGTGCCAGCTATAGATGCAGATATTAATGAAGCCAGCCCTTGAGGGATCCCAGTCTCGCAGACCAGACACATGAGCAAACAATTATGAAGCAATGATGGGAGCAGCTAGTTGGATGTGAGGAAGGCAGAGAATCTTCTTGGAAGTGGTGACATTAACCAGGGCAGAATGACCACAGTGACAAGGAGGGGAACCCACTTCCTGTAGAGCAGTGGTTCTCAACTGGGGGCAACTTTGCATCTATCAGCCGGAGATACTAGTAACATCCTACAATGCACAGGACCGCCTCCACAACAAGGAAACCTCCAGCCCCAAAGGTCAATAGTGCCAAGGTTGAGAAACCTTGCCGTAGACTCATAATATTCTTTATCACAAAAGTTACAATCACTACTGATTGTTGAGTACCTACTGTATACCAAACATGACACTAGGGGCCTTCTGCATGCCTCATTGCATTTAATTCTCACAGCCAGTCTATGGGATCATTCTCAGTGACTCTATTTTAACACTAAGAAATCTCAGGCTCAGAGAGGTTAAGAAACTCACCTGAGACCTCCTGGAATTAGCAGTCAAGTTTGGAATTCAGGTCTGCCTGACTCCAAACCCCACTTTATTATTTTTTTAAACCTCACCGTGCTGTGTTCAATGTCTCTATCGTGGAAAGATCTGGGGCTTGCCTTCACCACTCACTGGACATGTGGTATGTGGGGTGGGTCAGACTAGCTTAAAGATTCAAGAAAGAGGGGCCACTACTGCCTTTGAAGATGCCACCCAGGGTCGTGCTTAAGGGAGGGATGGTAGCTCTGATTCAGCCCAGTGAGGCATTCCTGAGGTGAATAAATAGAAAGAAATAAAAAGGGAGTGGCTAGTCCTTGTTCCCTGTCCCCCGGGCTCGGGGCTCCATCAAGTTCTGCTGCTGCTGCTACTACGGTGACGTCTCCTACTTGAGCTAATAATTAACGAACACTCACGAAGCTCGGCCTCCGATTCACTTGATATTGTGTGCGTCTCCCAGCAACCCAGTGAAATAGGGATGGTTGTCTCTATTTCACGTATCTAAAACTAAGATCCAGAGAAGGGTCTAACATCAGAGCGGGGGATGGTGATGCAAGTCACATTATTCTATCAGGGGTTCTCAGCTGGAGAACAGATTTTCCCTCCTGGGAGGTGGCAGATTCTCTGAATATCCAGATATTATCTAGAAACAGTTTTGATTGTCACAAGGGGGGGGGGGGTGCGGGCATGTGTGTCCACACTGCTGGCATCTAGCAGGTGGAGACCAAGGATGCTGCTAAATATCCTACAATGACAGGACAGCCCCCACCACCCAGAATTTTCTGACCCCGAGTATCAGTTTTGCCCAGATTGAGAACCATGGACTCTGCGTCAGACGCCCCTCCTCTGCTCCGTCGAGTTACCTCTTTAGCACACGGTGTGGGGTGGATAGTTTTCTGGATCGTGTTGAGTAAATGTTTATTTAAAGTTTTCTAAGGACAGAAAACTGCTTGCATTGTGCCTGGAAGCGTAGAAGAGCAGATAAAAGTTCCAAATTCCTTTTTGACTCATTTTTGACATTGGGATGACTTCTGTGGCAAAACTATGAGAAAAAGCGAGGAACATGAACATTGCAAATTCACCTGTTTATGGCTATGTGAGGGTTTTTTTTTTTTTTTTAAGATGGAAATTGGGAAGGCTAGCAGTGAGCCCTAGTGAAATATTCATGACCCCCATCTAATTTCTAATTCAATTAAAAGGTGCTAATGTAGTTAACTGTGACAACAATTATTTTTGTTAATGAATATATTTAAATGCTTATCAGCAGAGGTGATAAGGAGTGCCCACAAGACCCAGCTACAAACTTGAATTTCAAATTGGTTTCAAAGTTTAAAGGTTGTTTTCAGAAAGCTGTGAACCAAATTCTGAATTTACAAAATGGATAATTTCAGAATTAGCTATTCACTTCCAAAGGCAGTCTTCCATTTTCTTGAGGATTCAAGACAGGATTCTTTTAAAGTGCAAGTTCTTCAATTGCATTTGAAATAGGATTTGATTTATAAAAGTTTAAATTACGGTGACTTTGCAAGAACCCAAGGACAAGAAACTGGGCAAATTCCGGTGTTTGTTGCTGAGCAGAAGACAGTTTCTCAGCCTGGGATGTCACAAGACTGTTCCAGGAGTGGGAGGCTATGTTCTGCGAGTTCCTTTTAAGAGGAATTGAACAGCATCTCTTCCTAAAAATTCAGCTTGTCCTGTGGGGTGGATGGGTGCACAACAGGCGGACATTCTGGGACTGGTATACCAGATGTCTAGACATAGTCTCTCCTCCTTACACTGGCGTTTAAACCAAGCACTTGATATTGCCTAGTTTTAAACATGGTCATCAAAATGTGAAATTGCCTATGTTAAATTTTACAGTGTTTGCGTGACTTTTAAAAGATGGGTTTCTAGCTTCTGGATGAAAAATGTCCCTTTTCGTGTTCTTGATTCTTACTTTCACTGTTCTGTTAGGACAATAGCTACCGTGATGGGTAGGATGCCATCTTTGTGACCAACAAATCTGGTTTTGACACTCAGTTCCGCCACTCACTAGCTGTGTGATTTGGGACAAATCATTTAACCTGTCTGAACCAGTTTTTTCATCTGTGAAGAGAAGGTTATATCTTGCCAGGTAACTGGAGGGGTCAGAGAGGTGACCCCTTAAATTAAGTGCCTAACAGTGTCTTGATATGTAAATACTCAATAGATGGTGGTGATGGTGGTAATAGTACTGGTAATAGTTGTGGTTGTTGTTAATCCCAATGTGCTTTAATCTCAAAACATCCTACAGAGTAGGTACATTATTCTATTTTGGTAAGAAGACTGAGACTCAGAGAAGCTTAGTGACTTGTCACACAGTTGGTAAGCAGTGAGATTAAGATTGGAATCAGATTGGCTTGATTCTAAAGAACATATTCTGTTCACGTATCATGATTCTCCCACTTACAATACACATTCCATCTCCTCTCGACTGGACTTCAGTCTCTGCACACTTTACAAAGCCTGGGAATTCCAATTCGCTTTAATTGACATCATTTGAGAATGGCAAGTCCTCACCATTGCTTTGAACAAAACTCACTCATTTCCTATGTTTTTACTTTGCTTTATTTTCTTCAAGATACTGCAGAAAATAGCACGGAAGGTTGTGAAGATGAGTCAAGCAGTAGCGTCTTTGATGCTGTTTGGAGCAAGATGCAGGGTACTAGTTTCTTCGTGTAGACATCACTGTAACCATACAGACCCCTTGGGTAACGTCTGAGGAAATTGTTTGTAGATCTAACCCTTCTCCCCAATCCCACCAGGTGTTGGAAATGCTAAAGGTCTTGGAAAGGTAGGGGAGAGAAAAGGGCGAAGACTTGAGTAGTTGACTGATGGTGTTGATTCTGTAAAATGAATCAACTCAGGATTTCTGGCTCATGCACCTGGAATTCCCAGGAGTAGCTCAGTCCAGAGCCTTCCCCTGGAGGCCCCAGGGAAGGGAAAGTACATAAAGGACTCCAGATAGGAATGCTGCTGGTCGGGTTTACAAAGCCAAAAGAAGGCTCAAAGACTTGATTTGAAGAAGAAATCTACCAAAGGAACCCACGGAGGGAGAAAAGATAGTTTTAAAAGCCATTCGAATCTCAACAACCCATGAACCTTGAAAACATTAGGCTAAGTGAAAGAAGCCACTCGCAAGAAACCACATAGTGTATGACTCCATTCATATGAAAGTCTAAAATAGGGGAAGGTGTAGACAGAAAGCCAACTGGTGGTTGCTTAGGGCTGGAGGAGGAGGGTGGGAATAGGAGGGTGAGAGCTGGAGAGTACAAGGCTTCTTTAGGGGGTGGTGAAAATGTTCTAAAATTGATTGTGATGATGGTTGCACATGTCTACGAAAATACTAAAAACCATTGAATTGAACACTTTAAATGTGTGAATTGTACGGTATGTGAATTACATCTCACTAAAGCTGTTAAAAGAAATCTCAACAACCCACACGGGCAGTCCATGACCTATGGCCATGCCCTTGCTCACAGTGCCCACCCACTGCTTTCTCAAAGCCTTTTGTGGTCTTGCCTTCCTTAGCCCACCAATATTAGCAAATTGATATTATCCATAAGGTCCCAGAGTACTCATGATAAATATCTTGGAAGCTAAAGAATCTTTCCTTTCCTTTTTTGGAGTGGGCTGACTTCTCTGATCACCCTAATTTGTGTTTGTGTATTTCAGATGTACATGTGAAGGCTTTAAGGAAATTTACATACCACCACCACCCAACAACCATCTGTTCTCCTCCTCTTAAGCCTACCCTGGGAATCATTGGAAATTGGGAGGGGAAATCATTTCATCATTATGTTGAACTTCCTGCTCAGTATTCTCAAAGGAGGCAAAGAATAACATATAGATGTTGGGAGCTCATTTTCTAACAAAATTTAGACGTTACCACCTGTGAGATCCAGGGAAAATTGCTTAACCTCTCTGAGTCTGCTTTCTCATCTATCAAAAGGGGATAATTATAGTACCTGTAGGGTTTGCTGTGTAAATAAGACGATGTCTATAAATCACTTAACCTGACGTGTAGTAGGCACTCTGTGGATCAGAGCTATTTATTATCATTGCTATGGTTGTATTACAATTGATTATAGAGTGTGTATACCTGAGATTCATCTCTTTGACTCCCTTAGGACCCCTACCCCAAGGAATACCCAGCTTCACGTAGACTCCCCTTGTCTTGAAGCGACTACCATTCTACTTTGACCCAGAATTCAGAGAAACAGGCGTCTGCATGTTACAAATGTCCCTCTGGTATCCTTGATGGGGATGTACTGGAAGGCTGGCACTTCAGACCTGTTACCTCTGCTTAGATTTTGCAGACCCACTGACCATTTGGTAGCCAGAGGTGGCTGTTCCTTTCATCCTTTCATCTTTATATTTTCATAGTGATTTCAAGAAGAACGGAACCAGAGAGCCCACCCCGGGGGCCCATGGGGCACACTGCCCACAGGTGTGTGTGGGTTGCCCCTGGACATATCCCTGGTTTTTAATGAGTTACTGGCACCAAGTAAAAGTCAGACTTCATTTATTATCTGGATTTCTGACCCCTCCAGAAAGACTGAGTGTGCATCTCTGTGTGGCAGCAACCAGCTGGAACTGAAGAGCAGCCGCCCCCTTTAGAAGGGATGTGCTTCTTCCGGTCCCTCAGTCTCTACCTTCTTCCTGACTCATTTCTGTTACCTGTCTGGTGTCTCGATATGCTTGAGTTTATGACCCCAAGCTAAGCCTTTGTGATCCGTGGGAATGAATTGCTCAGAGTGGAAGGGATGCTGATGGGCTTTCTTGGGTCCCTAATAAAATCACAGTCGATGAGGCCACGTACAGGGATTAAGGTATTTTGTCTAGAAGTACACAGGAGCAGGAGCCCAGCCAGGACTGGAAACTCTGCCTCAAAACCCTATCCCAGGATGTATGAAGGTAGAAGATGAAGCTACTGGGACTGAGAAAGTGTGCGACGTCTCTCCGAGTTTAACACAACATCATCATTAAATCAAACATTGTAAGGGACAACGTCAGGGAATCTGCGTTTCTCTCTCTCTTCCTTACATGCATCAGAAGAGACAGAACTCTCAGCTGCAGCCCTCGCTGCAGGTCTCATCACAGATCTCTGAGGCCCTCTCCTCCTCTCTAGTCCAGAAGCAGATGAGCTCACATTTCAAATTCTCTAATAGAAGCACAAATGAGGTTTATGAACCATTAACCTTAGGTCAGTTTTCCAAAGTCTCAAAAAGCGTTTTAAAACAATTAATTACTCTGCTTCACTGGAAACAGATTGTAGCTCAGTGCAATTAAGCAGATGCTCGAGGTGAAGCCCTTTGCTAAGATGGACAGGAAGCTCCCATCCCAGAACTTTCGGGGGAGGGGGAAGATTATTTCTCCTGCCCACACAGCCCCCAACCCAGCAACGTCGTGATCATTTCTAAGCAGGAACTGTCTGCATTTTCCAAGCCCCTTCCCCTTACAAGGTTTTGAAGTATAACCTTGAGTTTTCACTGTGCTTGGGGAAAGGATGGTTCTGAGTAGATGAGTTTGTAGGTTCAGAAGAAGATGCTCTTAAATTCATTCGGTTCTGTTGAAAATGTCTTTTAGAGCTATGAGTCCTCCGTTATTTTGGATTAGGAGGAGCTTAGAAACGAGCTGATTAACAGGGAAACTAGGCTGCTGAGCCTGGGGAAAAAGTGCGCTGAGACTTTCACTCCCTCCTATAATTTCTCAGGGTTCTTGGAACAGAAGACAGTGGCCAGAGGCCAGTGCAGGGGGCGAGGGACTTCCCTTTTTGTCCCAGCTCTGCTGCCACCATGCTGTGGAGGTTTGCATGAGTCAGTTCCCTTACAGGAGATTCACTCTGCTCATCCTCACAATGAATGAATTGGATGCAATCTCAGATTTCCTTTGTAGCCCTGACATTCTGGGATTACTTATAAAACTTATTCCGTAGACGCGAAAAGCACAAGCAATCGGTCTACTACTTTCAGTTCAAGATGGCTGACTGAGCACATCTTGACAGGAGAAATATAAGAGCAGGAATAAATCAATGGCAGAGCGAGGAAATGGGCCATGTTGCCTTCAGCAGGTCGGAAATGTTGAGAAACTGTGTGGAAAAGATAAAATACGTGACATCAGATTAATGGTGATTCTTAATAGCCTTCAGGAAACTGTAACCCCAAGTAGATAAGAGAGGGGACAGTGGTAAGGCAGTTCTCCCAACAGAACTCTGGAGGAAAACCAAGATCGGAGACAGCAGTTGGAGAGAAATGTTGGTCCGTGAGATGGCCTAAGGGGAATAAACTAGAGAAGAACAGAATGATTGCACAAATTCCTCATTCAGAAGAGAGGCTGGCTGCAGCCCTTATGCTCAGGTTTTCTGTAAAGTCGGTTTTCTATATTAAGTTGGGACTAGAGTTTAGGTGGCTGCAGAGAGAACTGGGTCACTGCCCTAAGTAATCTTTGGTCACCACAACTGAGATGGAGCCCCCACAACTAGAAGTCCGGCTTCACTCCCTCACATCATGAAGGGAAGCCCACACAGATGTAACTCTTCTCCGCTCAAATCAGCCGCTTTCACTACCTGAGGGACAGTGACTGTCACGTGTTTGGAGGAAAGTCATTTTAGCTGCCAAAATGAATCAGCCTAGATCAGCACTGTACATGGAACAATCGACGGTGACAGAAATGCTCTATAAATTTGTGCTGCCCGACACTGTAGCCTCTAGCCACGTGGGGTTAATGAGCACTTGAAATGCGGCTGGTGCAACTGAGGCACTGAATTTTCATCTCACTTAATTTAAATTGAAATTTAAAAAGTCACGTGTGGCTAGCGGCCACCACATATGGCTATTGAAATAGCTGCCATATTGGACAGTACATTCTCCTACATTCTCCTTTATAGATATAAACAGCCACATCACCAAATATTTGAGGGAACTAAATAATGTAAAAGAGAGACATAAAACTGAGCACACTGAGATCCTAAATCCTGACCAAAGTTAATACGTGAAACAGAAGATGACTTCAAAGAATGCTAATTAGTACCCTCAGATCTGACAGCATGTACCATCTGTACAAAAACCTGGGGCTATTCCTAAGGACACTTTAATAAGATAAAAGAAATCTTGGAAATTGTGATTGGTAACATTAAAAACTAAGTAAAAGAGCTGAATGGCAGAATTAAAAGTTAAATAAAAGGATTGACTTAGTGGTCTGGAATATCTAAGCAAAACATTCGCCCGACCCACAGAGCAATGACATAAAAATTACAACAGAAAAGTTGACACATGAACAATGGATCCAAGAGACCCAAAATTCATCAAAGAATGATTCTAGAGTGAGCAGATGTAATGGATGTGAGGAAGGAGCCGAAAAATAATAGGGAAAAAAATCCAAATAATTGATATAAGGCAGGTGTAAAATCTCAATGCGATTGTTAAATAAGAGTTCATAAAATAGAGGCGGAATGGCATAAAATCAAATATATAACACTCATGCATACCTACAACAAAATATTAACTTTAGACCAAAATCCTACATAATAAAACCTGGGAGGAAGAGAGTGGAGGGTGGAGGAAATGAAGATAGGCTATGAAGATTGTCTTTTCGGAGAGGAAGCTTTATAAACTACTGATTACTTTTTGACGTTGCTGAGAAAATAGGATTTGAAATATACTTATGTTTGTAAAAAATATATAAATTGGGCCAGCCTGGTGGCAGGGTGGTTAAGTTCGTGTGCTCCACTTCGGCAGCCTGGGGTTCGCTGGTTCGGATCCCAGGTGTGGACATGGCACTGCTTGGCAAGCCATGCTGTGGCAGGCGTCCCACATATAAAGGAGAGGAAGATGGGCATAGATGTTAGCTCAGGGCCAGTCTTCCTCAGCAAAAAGAGGAGGATTGGCAGCGGATGTTAGCTCATGGTTAATCTTCCTCAAAAATAAATAAATTTAAAAGTATATATATATAAATTAAATAAAAGTACAAAAAAGGAAGGCAGACCTCTATTTCACTGGAGAAATAAAATCAAGAAAGAATATTTGCTTAATTAGCTAGAATCCAGAAAGGAGAAACTCAAGACTAGATAAAAAGTAAACAACATAAATTAAGATGACAGAAATAAAACCAAATATACAGTGATTACTGTAAACATAAATAACATAATTTCTCCTATTAAAAGACAAACAGTATTAGGACTTCTTTAAAAGGGAAATTTAACTGTCTGTTGCTTAGGAAACCTTAAATAAAATTATTAGAGAGGGTTAGAAATAAAGGGTTAGAGAAAGCTGTAAATATTGAATTAGATTAGCAATTATCTTTTCTAAGAAAGGATCTTCTTTGTTTAAAGATTATATGTCCCACTACTTTTTATTCTTGCTCTATTAAAATAATCTTTTTTATGAAATGTCAACCTTAGGTTAATTGCCAAATTATTTTTAAAATTTCGCTTGTAAAAAAAGCTCCACATCTGGCTTAGGGACATTTAAGTTAGAATGATAAGAAATCAAGCTCACATCAGGAATTTAAAAAAATAGTAGGAACTACCAGTTCCAGATTCTGTTTCAGGGCCACCATTCCTTTTCACCCAGTTGCTCATATTATTGTTTGTTTGGCTTTTTCTTTTTGTGTTGCTGAACCCAAACTTGATAGTTGGAAGAATGGAAGAAATTCAAGTGATTAAAAGGTATGTAAAACACATAATTCCTGACACACACACACAACTCCTACCAATTAGTTCTCCAATTATTGAAATAGTGTAGGGGAACCAGCTCCTCCTGAACACTTCAGATACTCATGTCTTTTTCTAGAAAGATGTTTTGAGGCATCTGCTCTAATCCGTCTACCTGTCCTGAGGGCCTGAATTTAGGATCTTCTGCCTGCCTCCTACAAAAATCCATGTTTAAAACAATAATTCAGTACAATACCCTAGAATGCGAAAGCTAAAATATGTGCTTCGTCTAATAACGTCATTTCATAGATGAGGAAATCTAGATTCAGAGGGATGAAGAGGCTTGCCCAAGGGCACACGACTGGTTTGTGGCAGAGTTGGGCCCGGAACCTAAGTGTAGCACTCTTCTTTTCGTTTGTTTCACGTGATGGAAAACCCAACCCAAACTGGTTTTGATTCCTATGAATGAAAAGTTGAGGATCAGGGCCAGTTTCAGGTGAGGCCTGACCCAGCTGTTCAAATTCTACCATCAGAATGAAGTCTCTATCTGTCAGAATGCATTCTTCCACATTGGCTTCATTCTCAGGCTCCATGCAGTGACCCCATGGCTACCAGCATCACCAAGTTGAACTCCAAACTTAAGTCTACCTATAAAGAGCCCGGACCTCTAATCTTTACCATCAAAAGTATCTTTACGTCTCGTTGGCTCAACTTGAATCATATGGCCATCCCTGAACCAATCTCTATAACCACAGTAATGCATGTTCTGATGGCCCTGGTCTGAGCCACATGCCCATCCCTGGGACAGGAAGTGGATTCAACTTCACTCAAAGCACATGGACAAAGAGTCAGGGAGGAATGGTTCCCAGGAAGAAAATCCGGGTACACTAAATAGGAAAAGGATGAATGTGTGTGGAGTGGCCAGGTCCAGTCTCCCTCCTCCTGGTCCAGGATGTTCGCACTGCACCATCATTGAAACTTCTTCGTTCCTCCATCAGGGAAGCAACTGTTACTAAACCTAGTCATCCCATTTCAGGGGCAGTAGTAACCAGGCAGGAGAATTTAGAGTCATTTTCTTTCCTTTTTGTTTCCTGGAGTTCTGCTTGAAGGGCAATAGTGAAGGATGACAATAGCGAAGCTGTTGTTCATTGTTCTGTCATCATCTATTGCAGATTCCAAATCAGCAAGAGCAGCCGCTGTCTGGAGCGACAAATCCTTTGATAAATTGAAGCCTTCCTGGTTGCCAAGCCTTGACCCTGTTCCAATCATTGATTGTGAAAAATCAATGAAGATTATGGAGCCTGAGATAATAATATTCTCAACTCCGTATACTTTCAAAATGGGCTAGCCAGAGGATCAAGTTTAGACAGCTGAGAGTCCTCCAGATGCTGCTTATGAAGGAATCTTCCAGTTGGCAGTGCACTTTAGGGAGGTCTGGAAGAAGGATGCTGCGAGGTATCCCACCTTCTTTGGGACTTGGGATTGTACTGGAGGACCCCTGTGGTTTGTGACTGCTCCACACCAACGATGTCCTTCTTATGGAAGAAGACACCCTCCCTCACCACATTCCTTAGAGAATTTACTCCTCCCTGACTCCAGCCTTGTGTTTTGTATGAATTTGAAAAGCATAGCATCTTGCCGACAGGACATAGGATGACCCAAGTCTGGAAGATGATTATTTCTATTCCTCCTGGTCACAGTGATTGGACCCAAGTTGGACCAATCAGAAACCTACCTTGGAATTTTTACATGGAAATCTGGTGGGGAAAGCTATCTTGTTTTCCTTAGGTATGGGATTGTAAATATCTGAACCCCAGCTGCTGGTGATTATGGGGAGTGGGGTTTAGAAAAGACGTGTGCAGGGTGGGACAGGGGTTATGGGAAGAAAGAACGTCCTCCCATACTTCCAGGGAGACCTCTGCATTCGCATTTTCAGTTTTTATCCGTAAGCCTTTTTAGTGGAAGCTTCTTTCCGATTCTGACAATGGGTTTATGCTAAGTCCTTGTGGAGTGGAATAGCCAAACCAGACTTTTTCCTTCTTTAGCTTAAGAAGCTGCCAGCTGTTCTTCATTCTGGTGGGGATAGAAGGTCAATTTAAAGCAGATGTTTATGCACTCTCTTTAATATGCAGAAATATGCCAGAGACCCAGATTTGAGAACTATTGTGATGAGGCCTTTGGTTTGACTTAGAGAAGCTACCTATACACTCCCCGTTCTTAACAGAGAAGAGAAGGCCACTTTGCATATGGAGACCAGGGGTTTGCTGGGAGGGAAGACACCAACATTCTCACAATACTTGCCCCTGATTATTTTACTTAGGAAACTCTGCTGGAAAAGACTGGAGCAGACCTGGCCAAGATTCACTGAAAGAGAAGAGCAATGGGGCCGTTAATTAAAGTAATCATAAGCAGAGAGAGATACTAGACCAATGGCCTCTTTCTGGCATTGACTCAAAAAAAGAAAACAGAAAAAGGTAGTTCTAGGAATCCAAGGTGAGTATGCCTTAGAAAGGCTGTTGATCTAGTGTTCTTGGGGTTAGCTCATGACAGGAAGCAGCTGTGTGTTAGCTGGGGCTAAGGGCTGAAGCATCTAGGTTTTTCTATCTTTGAGAAGGTTTTAGAGATGTGGCTAGGGCCATCTTCCTGCGTCGTGGTCTTCACCAGCGCTACAGCCAGTAAGCAGCTGTGTACTCTAAATGAAGCCGCTCTTGGGTACCCGATGATGTTCTCTACGTTTCTAACTTCCTGTGCTGGTAGACCAAGAGAATACCGAAGTTGAACTACTCCCAACCCAAGGAAGCTTATGCCTGCACCAAGTGGGACCTTGCACGATGATTATCACGCTTCTCTATTCCACTTTCTAGGGTAAGGGAGGTAAGGAAAGGTGCATGTATTCATATGTTGGTGTGTTTTCCTTATTGCAGAAAATGCTAATTGTTCAAGCTGCATTCTATTAGCAAGAATTAAGAGTGCGTGGTCAGCTTTTGTAATCCATAGAGCATGCTCCATGTGGGCTATTGGCTTTCTATTTGAATACATACAGTAGTAAAATTTGGCACTAGCGCCGCTCATTGTTACTGAGTTGGTGGTTGTTTCTAGGAGTTTTCAGGAAATAAATTATAATATAATAAAATGTCTCATGGAGTCATATTGATACTTCTAATTTTAAGTCAAGACTTTTTCTATTCAACCTCTTCTCTGTTAAATCAGTATGTCCTCCCTTCTGTTCTAGGGATCCTGTTTTTCCAGGGCACAGAGGGTGATAGAATTAGAATATATCATAATTTCTCATCTGTTTTACCCGATTTTAAACACACAACAGTTTCAGAATAATACTAATGCCACCTCCATTATGATTGTTGAAAACATTAAAAAATGTTGGTATATGCTCTTCTCATCCTCCCCAGCCCCATTTTCAAGTTTATTGAGATAAAACCTACATACAGCAAAGGTTGCCTGTTTTAGGTACACAGATCTATAAATTTTGACAAACTTGTAAAGACCCCCACATTCTTAATAGTTGTACCCTATATATGTTGCTAGAGCATGTAACCGTTTCGTAATATACTTTCTCCCTATTTGTCCTCATTTTTTCTTAGTTCTGACTCAATAGCTATTTATTTAATGCTCATTAGTAGTCATGATGTCGCTGACCCTGTAGTTATTTTGGTTGTCTAAAACTCATTCCATAGTAGATTACTCAGAAGGGGCTTGTGGGAACAATATTTCTTGAGTCCTTGTGTTTTGATTAGTTTGTCTGTGCCCTTTCTACTGAAAAAAAATCAATTTTGCTGCATATAAAATCTTTGGTGCTCTCTTTCCTTGAGTGTCTTAAATATATTACTCAATTTTCTCTTGACATAAAGTATGGCTTTCAATGCCTAATAATAATCTAATTTTCTTTCCCTTAGAAGTCACATGCTCTTTCTTGCCAGATGCCAAAAGTATTTTTTAAGCCCCAGATCATACCGGAATATGTCCTGATATCGATCTTTTTGGGGTCAAGAATCTCATGGATGCATAGTGCTCTTTCAAAACATGGTTTCAAATTATTATTTTTTAATTTCAGGAATGTTTACCTGAAATATAGTTTTTAGTATTTCTTCTGTTCCCTTGCCTTGGTTTTCATCTCCAGAAATTCCCATTGTCTGTGTATTCAATCTTCTTTGCCTATTTTCAACAGCTGTCTCTCTCCCAGTGCTCTTTCTTCATTTCTTCTTTTGAAATATATTTTTATTTATTGTTTAAAATTGTGGTAAATATATATATAATATAAAATTTAACATTTTAACCATTTTTAAGTATACAGTTGTGTCATTAAGTTCATTCACATCCTTGTGCCACCATCACCACCATCCATCCAGAACTTTTTTCATCTTGCAGAACTGAAACTCTATACTCATTAAGGAATAAACGCCATCCTCTCCTTCCCGCAGCCTCCAACAACCACCAGTCTACTTTCCGTCTCTATGAACTCAGTCACTATAGGTGCCTCATATAAGTGGAATCATACAACCTTTGTCCTTTTTTCATTGGCTTATTTCACTGAACATAGTGTCTTCAAGATTCGTTCATGTTATAGCCTGTGTCAGAACTTCCTTTTTAAGACTTTAAGGCTGCATAATATTCCATTGTGTGTGTGCATCTCTCTCTCCCTCCATATATATATGCACCACATTTTATTTATCCGTTCATTCATTGATGGACTTTTGGGTTGTTTCACTTTTTGGTTATTGTGGACAATGCTGCTCTGAACATGGGTGTACAAATATCTGTGTTCTTCACTTCTTCATGACTTTTTAATTTTCCCTCTTTTTTGCCTTCTGTTTCTTTAAGGCGTTGTTTCATTCCTTCTAGTTGCTTATGGTGGGCTTCTCTTTTTCTCAAGTCCCTCAGATTCTGCATCCATTACTTCCTCTTCGTCCTCCCCCACAGACATCGGGACCATGCCAGTCTTGGATCTGTTAATGGCCTGTCCCCACCGTCTTGCATTTTAGGATTTGTGGGGTATTTTCTTCCCTAGGTTTGTTGTAAAATGTTGTCCATGCATTTCTCCTTTTTCTATCTGCTTGTTCTGTGTCTCTGTGGGGATGGAAGTTGGTTGAAAAACTAAGCTGCCGCTGCCACCATCTTCCAACAATCTTTGTCATTGTTTCTCTTTCTCTTACTTTCTGCTTATTGTGTCTTATTTCCTGTGCGCTTACACATTTATTACTGTGTGCTGCTCATTGTTCTTGGAGATTTATCTGTGGCTCTCCCTTGAGGCTTGGGAAAAATGTACGTTCCTCCAGGGAGCGTTTTCATCTGCCTCTGTCCAACACCTGGGGGTACAGTCCGTGAATGCGTTAAACCAATTCCTGGTTTGGAGGTTTGGGGACCTTGTGGGTGGTTCAATTTGGGCTGCAACCCCTGTGATTATGGCTATTTAGAGAAGATATTTTTCTCCCTGCTCTGCTCAGTGCTGAAGAATTTTTCTTGCAGGCTCCAGGGGTTGGGGTCTACACAAGTACAGTGGATTTACCATCGGTTCATCCTTATGCTGACAGCATAGCCCTTTGGGTCCCGTATTTTGTAGAGTCTTGCATTTAACTTCCCGCTTTAGGAAGGCCCTAGGCTTGGTATTTAGACTCTTGTGCCCCATGAGGTTGTGAAAACTGAAGCCTAAGTTCATCAGGTATGGGAAATGCTTTCGGCACAAAGATGGTTCCATACTGTGCCTAGCATTCTGGATTTCTGCCTTCCCTGAGATTTTGGCCTGATAATTCTGTACTATCAGCATCTTTAGTTGTCTTCAGAGGGAAGGTTGGCCTTCCATTTGATGAGAAATGGAAGTCCAAAATGATCTTTTTCTCTATGGGTTTTTGCAGAAATATTGTGACTCTATGACACTAAAGGAATTGCTCTTCTTTTTTCTACTAGATATCAGGAACCGGGCTAGGTGAGGTTGGGTGTCCGGACCAAGCATTGGCACCCAAGAACATCTAACAAGGCTCAAGGAGGCCATATCCAAGCCTAGAACCCACATCAGATCTACACACAAGGCAAGTCATGTTGGAACATCCCTTCCCTGCCTTTTTTTCCTACAATATAGTCACTGGCTACAGAAGACTTACCTTAATTTCTGAGCTGGCATAAATGTGTTTTCTTGGTTGATATATCACAAATAGGACGTTGGTTCTGGATTCAGACTGCCTGGGTTTGAATCCTGGCTCCACTACTGACAGGATTATGACCTTGAGCATGTAATGTAATCTCTCCAAGCCACTTCCCTCACTTTCAAAGGGGATGAAAATAATACATGCCTTGTTGGGATGTTCTGAGAATTGCATGTGATAAAGTGCTTAACAGTCCCTGGCAGATTTATGAGCCCTCAGTACCAGTTAAACTGTAATCTTAATATCCCCAAAGTGAACAGTTGTGTGGCAGTTTCTTCTCCTTGTTGAGCCATCCCCTATCACACTTTCATCCAGCGGGAGATCTTTTTTGTGTACCACAGTTACTCTTTGCCATAATAGAAATGCTGAACCAAAGTTTTAGGGGTTGAGAGGGGAAAACAATTTGGAAACCCAAGGACAAAGAATTCACTGAGTGAGTGGAGAGGCGGACGGATGGATCAAAAGAAGCCATACTACAGAGACCAGGTTCTGCCGCATCCGTAAAAATGATGGTGCTCAAGAGAGAGGAGAAAGACATGGCTGAAGTGAGGGGTGGAGGAGCCAGATGGGTGTGGGAAAGTCCTGGACATTCAAGAGGCTGAGTCAGTAGTGTATGAACAGTGGAGTATGTGGGTAATGAAGTCTCATATTTACACGCTATTGATTGCAAGAGTTCTGCAAACAGTAGGATCGAGTGGACTCCGGGGAACTGACCCCTGAGTTTATACCTGGGTTTTCAGAGTTCCTGAAGTTTGCTTTTGGCTGCGCTCTGTTCTTTTTCACTTCACACCTTAGTTCTTACCATCAAGGGGCCCAGAACCCTTTTGGTAGCTCTGCCGTGACAGCCCGGGACAACCACACAAGTTTTTCTGAACTCCTTTCCCTACATCCCCATCAAAACTCATCTCTCCTATGGTCTGTTCTTTCTGAATTTTCTCTGCCTTGCTCATTTGACAAACATATCCACTCTAGGATGTGGTGTGTTGATGGATTAATTTATTCTCCATTCTAGGAATATTCTAATGAGGGTTTTCTAGAAAGCTGGTTGCTTCAGCCCAAGGATGGCATATTGATTCTGTCCTGTATGCCAACTCCAATCTAGTGCTGGGAAGAATGTTGAGAAACTGGATCACCCATGCATCGCTGGTGGGAATAGAAAATGGTACCACTACTCTGGAAAACAGTTTGGCAGTTTCCTAAAAAACTAAACATGGAACTATATTATTACCCAGAAATTGCACTCCTGGGCATTGATCCCAGAGAAATGAAAACTTATCTTTAAACATAAGTACACAAATGTTTATAGCACTTTTATTCATAACAGCCGCAAGCTGGGAACAACCCAGATGTCCTTCAGTGGACAAATGGTTAAATAAACTATGGTCTGTCCATATCATAGAATACTACTCAGCAATAAAAAGGAACAAACAATTGATTCCTGCAACAACCTGGATGAATCTCCAGAGAATTATGCTGAGTGAAAAAATTCAGTCTCTGAAGGGTACATCCTGTATGATTCCACTTATATAACATTCATGAAATGGCAAAACTACAGAAATGGGAAACAGATTAGTGGTGGCCAGGGGTTAACGAGGGGCTGGGGACAGGAGGGAAGTGGGCGTGAATATAAAAGAACAATGTGGGGGATGCTTTTGGTGATGGAAATGTTCTGTATCTTGACTGCAGTAATGCCACTTTCTTGGTTGTGATATTTTGTGCTATGGTTTCTCGGTGTGTTGCCACTGGCAGAAACGGAATTAAGACCACATGGGATTTCTCTATTATTTCTTACAACGCCATGTGAATTTACAATTATCTAAAACTGAAAAGTTTAATTTTTTAAAAATGCTAATATAGCTAAATGCTAAAAATGCTAATATACATCAAGTATTCAGAACAATGATTGGCACAAGGCCAGAGCTATTTAAGCATTTGCTATTATTAGTAGCTTTCAATAATTATATTGTATTTCAGTATATGAACTCTTCGGCTCTGTTGAGTTCCAACGCCATGATGATAGGAAGTGAAATAATCTCTAGCTGTGTGGGATGAAGTTGGGGGGGGGGTGGTGGGCGAGCCCTGGTGGAGGCACCTTGAGGAAGCCCCTCTCATGTCCTTGAACATCCCTGTCTTGGGGTCAGGAGAGCTCCTCCCTTCTGTTCTGCTCCTTCTTGGCCTCCAGAGAGGGCTTTCCTTAACACCGCAGACCAACGCTGGCCTTCCCAGAGGGTCACAGATCTCTGAGACTCTCAGGATCTGCTGTTTGGGTTCTGTAGCTACAGGGTTCACCCAGCCTTTGGAGAAAAAGTCTCCTCCCCATTTCTCTCTGGAAGGATGTGAGCAGAGCCCAAGGCTTCATCTGCTTCCACCTGCACCTAGATGATGTCGGTGGCTTTGACTTGTGAGTGGAGGAGATGGAAGTCTCATGTAGGTGCTGTGCTCCCAGAATTCAACACCATTCTCCCTTTCTTAGGAACACCACATTCCCAGAAGCTCCCCCAACTTTCTCTCTCTCCGGAATGCCACTGTGACCCGCATTCCCAGAATCCTCCTTGGCCCTCTCTCTGGAAGGTCATTAGGATGTGCCCAGATTCCCTCTGGCCCTCTCTCTGGAAGCTCTCATGCCTCAGCCATGTTTGTATTTGGGCTGGTGTTTCTCCAGGAGGGGTGATGCCATCCCCTAGCGAGTGGGGTACTTGCAAACAGTGCCAGATTCTTGGTCATCCACCCCCTCTGCCACCGTGTGCCTGGCACACAGAAAACAATATTTTCCCTCTCCCTTTCATTGGCGTTACTGCATAGCATGTTTCCCTCTACTTAATTGTGACCACCCTGCAATGTGATTAAAAAGCCATGAAGTCTCAGCACACATGGACGGAATGTAGCATCGACGTGAAATACGACTTCTAAGCAAGGTGATCCGATACCTCCTTAGTGATAAGCATCATTGTCACCATGCTGCAGGGCAATTAGGCACACTTTGCATGCTCTTCACATAAATGAAAGCAATTCCTCTCTTCAAAATGCCAGACCA
The DNA here is from genome assembly GCF_037783145.1 of Equus przewalskii. Classification (NCBI taxonomy): domain Eukaryota; kingdom Metazoa; phylum Chordata; class Mammalia; order Perissodactyla; family Equidae; genus Equus; species Equus przewalskii. Next base: position 29,244,586 of record NC_091842.1, on the reverse strand, counting down.
TGCGCTCCTGGAGTGAAGGGAACGCCGGCTGGGAAGAGCCCGCCACTCAGCAAAGCCTCCATCCTTACTGGAGGAAGGCATCTCCTTTCGTGGTGCCCACCTGGGTCTGATGCTCGCCTTCCTTCAACCAACAGGGGACTCAACTTTCCTTTGCTCTAGCATCCTGTTCTTTTGCTTTCCTTAAGAACCAAACTAAAATTCAGACTCTTACTTGGTTAGCCTGGCCTGTCTCCAAAATCTGCAGGATTTTATTCTGGTAATGGAAAGTTGCCACGTGTGTCAGTTTCTAATTCTCAGCATTTCCTAGGTCCGGCCCCAGGAACTTGATCTTCTGAAGTGGTTGGAAAAGAGAGTTTTAACAGATGGGGATTCACCACCTTGAGATGCTGAAATGTCGTTGTCTCTGAGCTGGAGAGATCTGGGTTCCTCTCTGGGCTCTGTCGCTCACCACCTCTGTGAACTTGGACGCGTTAATTTACTCACCTCCCTGAGCTTCAGGGCCATTAACTCTGAAATGTGGACATAAACACTTACTTGCCTAAGTTTGTTTTGAAGTTTGAGACCATGTTTATTCAGTTCTGGTCCATATTAGATACTCAGTAGCTATGAACTATAATTATTCATTGTAATTCAGAGAAAGAGAGAGATGACAGAGAGCCAACACTCTGTGATCATGGCGGACGTGAAAACCCTGATGTCCACTGGGGTTACTTTGTCCTTTGAAATTCAAAATTGGCTTTACTGCCACCCCACCTATGGGGGGAGAGCCAGCGTCGCTTCCCATCTCTCTAGGACTCTGAGAGCCCTGATGCAGATTGGCTCTTCGGCTTCTCTGGTCGCTGTCTTTGTGTTTCTCCTTTCATGGAGTTTCAGGGCCACCTCACTGTCTTGCAAGCACTGTCCACAAAGCATGCAACCCCCAGTTTTCCACCTCCTCTGCTTCTCCTAAGACAAAGTTATGTTCCTCAGATTTTTGGCAAAGCTTTAAGGCAACAGAGGTTTATGTGGCAATACCCCCAAACCCAAGCTGGAATATTAAACATCCCTGCTCCTAAAAAAATGCCCTCTGACCCCCTGCCATGGGGCACTTATCACTGATTACCTTTCTCTACAGGCTCCGTCTTTCTCTACAGGCTCCATCTTTCTCTACAGGCTCCGTCTTTCTCTACAGGCTCCGTCTTTCTCTACAGGGTCCGTCTTTCTCTACAGGCTCCGTCTTTCTCTACAGGCTCCGTCTTTCTCTACAGGCTCCGTCTTTCTTTACAGGCTCCGTCTTTCTCTACAGGCTCCATCTTTCTCTACAGGCTCCATCTTTCCATCTTGTTACTCCGTCTCCTTCTCCTTTCCATCCCCTCTCCTCTTACCTCAGCCTAACCATCCTCCCCGTAACAACCACCAATTCCTGCCAACCAAACAGAGAGCACCTTTGTCCAAAGAGCCGTCTCCTTCCACATGGAGAATCTTTTCACACAAAAGTAACCCATCAAGGCATTTTCCTCATCAAACATAGTTCTCACCTGAAGAGGCTCTCTGGAGCCAGCTGTTGAAATAACATTTTTTTGTTCCACAACATGGGGTAACTCAGAAATACAAATGACTCTGGGTCAGGACTGCCATATAAGGTTTTGCAGGTTGTGCACTGCACAAAGATGTGCCCTATGATGTTGGAGTACTTTTTCCTAGGTCAACCACTAATGTGGGAATAGCTTTTTCTGACTTTCTGCTGGGGATGGCGAAGTGGTGGTGGTGGTGCTTTCTTCTAATTTATCTTTCCAGAGGGGGTGCTATTTGCTCATTCTCATAAAGGCGTATGGGTTAGCAGTGGCCCCGCTTGAAGTTGGGGCATTGAGATCATTGGGTAAATCGGCACCCCGAGGTAAAGTAACGCAGCGACGGTAACTGAGTGGGAGCAGCAGCGGGGCTGTGTCATTTTGAGGGAAAGACATTTGCACTTCTTTCCAGGCTGTCACTGGGAGGTATCATTTGCATATTAAACAAATGTTTAAAATTAGCCATGAAGCAAACAATCAAGCTGGCGTCGCAGACAGGACTCCTTCAAAGCAACAGCAGGGACCCAAATGTTCCTCTGGGTGTGCGCATCTGGGTTGGGGTGGTATGAGTGGAGCCGGGAGCATGACAGGTAAACTTTTCAGGTTAGATAGGGAAAATAAAATAAAATAAAATAAAAGTTAAAAATAAAATACCAACTCCTTTATATCTTAGTCCCAGAGGACTTTTTTGAGGGTTAAATGTGATGATGCATTTTGATTAGTGCCTGGCCAGTAAGGGCTCGGTAAATGTTAGCTACATCTTTCATTATTCCTGGGATGACAGCCAAAATGTTGGACTACAAATGGACTGATCAGGATGGACAACACCTGCAGACAATTGGCATAGCCATTATGTGAACTGATTTTCCTCGCTGGGTCAACGTGTATTATTCTAATAATAACCCAGTGGTTTGTGAGTAGGCTAGGAGCTTTACGTGTTTGATTTTGCTTAATCCTTGTAAGATCCTCGTGTAGTAGGGAGAAGCATTATCCCCATGTTACAGATGAGGAAACTGAGGCAAAGAGAAGTTAAGTGAGTTGCCTGAAGTCACCTGAGCCATTGGAACCCACATCAGAGCTTGTGCCCTTGGCCCCATCACTATCCTCTTCCTCTCCTTCAGGTCTGCTCAAGGCCCATCTTCTCTGATTTAGCAGGAAGGCTGGTGGGCAATCTAGTCATCGTGCCCTGATAAGTAAGCCCTTTGGGCAATCTAGTCATCGTGCCCAGATAAGTACATTTTTTGAACCACTTTATGCTTTTCTCTATTTCCCAACTTGTCCACTGTTGTCCCAGTATTTTTATAATTATGAAAAGAGTGATAAATAAAATCTTGGTTAAACTGAAAGGAGAAAATAAATTGATGCCTCCCACCCAACCAACAGGACTCTCGATTTGCGTCATTAATTAAAACGCTGTCTTAGGCACACATATTGCATATCCATTAGCTCACTTCGTCTTCACAGTGTATCAGGCGGTGGGCTGGGGGGGCGGCGCTTACATCCATATTTGAATGAGATTATGCATCCCAGAGGGAACCAGATGACGGGAGTGCACTGACAGGCAGACTCGATGCTCGAGCCCCGAGTCCTCCAGGGCCTAAATCATGAATGCTGGCCATGTTCAGGATTACTCTTCATACGTAAGCAGAGCGGGTAGCAACCTACTCTTGTGACCTGAAACTGTTTGTTCTTTCTCCAGCTAGAGCAATGTGTTTTGTTTGTCTTTAATTTAGCGAACATAGGAACAATGTGGGGGTGCTTGTTGAAACTGTAGACCTCATACTAGGAGATATTGACTAATGAGAGCTAGGGTGCTCCCAAGAGTCATCATTCCTATGAAGCACCTTAGAAGTTTCAGTTAAAAGTCCCCCTTCCAGGGCCAGCCCAGTGGCGTGGTGGTTAAGTTCACGCACTCTGCTTTGGCAGTCCAGGGTTCACAGGTTCGGATCCTGGGCGTGGACCTACACAGTGCTCATCAAGCCATGCTGTGGCAGAGTCCCACATACAAAGTAGAGAAAGATAGGCATGGATGTTAGCTCAGGGCCAATCTTCCTCACCAAAAAAAAAGTTCCTCTTCCTCCTTGGATGGGAAGTGGGTGGGGGAGGGGAGGAGAGGAACAGCACTTTCTCTGGGCCAGGTCTGGACTTCTGGGCTATTTCAGAAGTGTTTTCTCATTTAATCCTCACAACACTATCATTAGCACCGTTTCACAGGTGGGTGCACTGAGGATCAGAGAGTTTAAGCCAATGGCCCAGACCCACCAGACCCCAAGGTCTGCTCTTTTGACCAAGATGTTAGCAGTCATTTCCAGATCCAGGTCTAGCAGCTGGTCCTATCATGGTCACTAAGGACTTTTGTTAAAATACATATTCCAAGACCCACCCTAGGATCACTGAATCAGCACCGGAATGTAGGGCTGAGAATCTGAATTTTTAACAAGTTCCCCAGGTGGTTTCTGTTGCATAGACAAGCTTACAGCCTATATTTTTGTCCAAGCAGGACTGTTATTCAACCATGCACTAGCCTGCTTATCTAAGTTGGTTAAACACTGGAACACCGCCATTCCGATTGGTAAATGCCTGCTGTCCCAAATCTCTATGTCCCCCTTCCCCTCCTGCATCATGCCAGCCACTCACCCGGGACGTCTCACACTCCAGCCAATAGAGGGCGATTAGCCAGCTCAATGTGATACCGACCCTGGTATCAGTTTCCCCACATTAAACCCAGCATATATGGGGTTAAAACTAAAACACTCATTCCCTGCTTACTCTCTGGCTTCCTGGCTCCAGAATCCACTATTCTCCATGGAGACAGACACCATCAAGGACAAGCACCTGGACTATCTCCTCCCCACAAAGAGATACAGACTGGTGGGAAAGCTTCTGACCAGCAAGGTCATGAGCTCCCTCCTCTCTGCAAGTGTCTCAAGGCCAAAGACAGGCTGGTGGGAAAGCTCCGACCAGCAAGGCCATACGCTCCCCCTCCCCTACCTAAAACCCCAAATAAAAACCCTTCCTTTTAGCTTTTCGGGGAGTTTGGGATTTCAGCGTTAGCTGCCCTCTCTCCTTGCTCAGCGCTGTGCAAAAATAAAGTTCCTACTTTCTTCCACCACCCCCGGTGTCAGAGATTGGCTTGCTGCGCAACAGGTGAGCGAACTCACTTCAGGTTCGGTAACAAATGGGGGTCTTCGGGGGGCTGCTCCAGTGCTGAAGCCATGGTCTGTTCTGATTTGTGGATGCTCACGCGTGGCTGTCATCAAAGATTTTGAATATCTCCCTGAGTATGAGCACACCTCCCTCTTTAGTCATCTGCCCTGGAAGACAGGCAAGATGACATCCACATCTTTACATTGCAAATGGCGCCATAGGTGTAGTTAAATGTTTGTTAAATTCCATTTTTTAAAAAATCATAACTGTATGGTTTTTGTTCTCATTTGTGTTATAAGAGGGGGCCCGTACAGACGAGGGGGCAGTGGGGGCAGGACCTGGAGGTGATTCCTGGAAGCTGTACGTCAGGGTGGACCTGAGAAGCCTGGGACAGAATAAAGGCTGCAAACTTTGAGGGACTTGGGAAGACAGGAAAGCAATGATATTGCTGAAAGAGAGAATGGGGTGCTCAGCAGACAACAGGTCCTCAAAGAGACATTTGTTCAATGTTAGGTGAGTGGACGTAACAAGGGAATTGCAATTGGGCTCATTTTTCACATAATCTAAAGAGAAGGACGCACCCGCGGGTGGACGTACGTCAGTTTCATTCCCTTTGTAGTGGCGGTGTGTGGAAAAGACATTAAATTCTCAGGAAGGAACCCATTAAGCCAAATAAACGTCACAGTAGCCAAACATTATTGGCTCCCTGACTTCCACAGATAACTTTAGAGATGGTTATTTCCTTAGCTGAGAAATCATGGCCAGGTATTTTCAATGGAAATGAGTTTCACAACCTATAACATGTTTGAGAAAAAGAAATATTTTGACACTCCATTCCAATAATAGATAATGCAGAATAATCTCCCGGGCAAATCAGCAGTATGGAACAATTTACTTCATCACAGAAAGGCTGGTTCTCCCCACTCCCCCACCATTCCTTCCTGGAATGTCTATATCATTTCCCGTGTTGCTCTCGGTGCTTCAGAAAAGAAATAAGAAATTTAGGTTAATATGCTGTAAATGCGTTTGTAGCAGAAAGCCTCATCTCTGCACCACTGGCATGCCCGCCAGCTTCCTTGGCATTCGGTCAGGTTCACTGACCGGGGTGTTGCAGCGGAATCTAAGGATGTCTAACTAATTAACCCCTAATTATAGCAAAATGAGGTTTATAATAGAGGAGAGAGTGCCAAGGCTGCATTTGGGAGCTGCAGAGGAAAAATAAAAAGTAAAACTGTAATACCAAGCCAGCTCAGAGCCTGAGAAAGAAATCAGAGCAGAATGCAAATAGATGACCAGACTATTCAGCTATGGGATTTCCATGTCGAGGTCAACTTTGAAAATAAATTCTCCAACCTGGCCATTCAGTGCAAATTCCTAACCATCCAGGACCTTCTTGGTGGGAAAATGAATGCAATGTCAATTCTGTACTGTAACGGTGACTCCCAAGGCAGCCTCTAGATTCTAAGGCAAGAAGCAGTGGTAGGCAAGGTCATTGCCGCCTGAAGTCTCTGTTTACTCTTCCCATTTTCACTCCTTAGTGGAAAAACTAAAGGGCATAAGGCTTTTTGGCAAGGAAGCCTTTCCATTTCTTGTTGCAAACATGAGCCCAGTGCTTTCATGTTCTTTCCACAGGAGTGGGTTGTCCGGGGAGAATGAAGTCATAGGGTTTGCTGATGTCTTAGAAACAACTTGAAGATATTTCTCAACAAGGAGTCATCCTTAAATGTCCAGAGAAACTGATGTCAGAGGGTTTTAACTAAAGATAAAAATATTTCTATTATTCTGTTTCCAGTCCCCCGAAATACCATGGTTTTCCGTCTTCAAATCAGCAAATAATTTTGGGTTGGGGAGAGCAGAGTTCAAATCTCAGCTCATCTCTCCTAACTGAGTGATGCTGGGCAATCCCTTACTTGATCTGAGCCTCAGTTGTCTCCGCTGTGAAATGGGGATGACCGTTTCTGACCAAGGATGCTCTAGAGGGCTCAGGTTGGAAGGAGGGAGAATGGTCTTCTCAACTTTATCTTACACTTTGTCATCTGCCCCTGAAATAACTCTGAAAATACCCAGACCCACCAAGTCCCTAAGGACAGGGCAGTTGGTAAGTTTCTAGCACATACAAGAAGCAGTCCACGAGGCTTGGAGAAGGTAGACATCACGGAGTCCCCTCATGGTTGTCTTCTTTGTCTCTCCCACTGGCCTTTGATCCAAGAAAATACCCCCCCAACCCAGTTCTTCCTTGATTATAAAACAAAATGTATATTAATATGCACATAAATTCCTGAAGAGAAAAAAAAAGAAAAACCTATAATATTCTGTGTCTACGCACAGTTGGCCAAGATGTCCTGACCCTTGCTCATCATCGTCATCATCACCATTGTTACTTATTGTTAATGTTACCATTGAAAACACGTGCCTCCACCTTGCTCTTGGCCAAAGATTAGGGCAGAACTTTCAAAACAAAGAAAAATAACGTTCTGATCTTCCGAAGAAGCTACATTTTTCAAAACTGAACACGGAATGAACATGAACATATTTTATATTTTCACGATGAATTTTATAAGAGGAATCACCAGACCGATACAGCTCCAAGCTGATTAAACTGGAGAGTCTAAAAGAGTGATTTTCACATCTGGCTGCACATTCGAAACATCTGCAAAGCTTAAAAACCAACAAAAAAAACAATGTCCAGGCACCCTCCCTACCCTGAGATCCTGATTTAATTGTTCCATGGGAACGGACCAGGCGTCTATGATATCACAGCTCTGAAGGTGACTTTAATGTGCAGTTAGGATCAAGAACTACTGATCTAAAATTGGTTTTTTTGTGGCTTTTTGAAGGTGCCGTTACAAAATGAAGACCAGATGTTGACATTTATGTAGCAGTAGATACCTTACGCTTTCGGACTCTGATATCCCAATAAAAGTTAACCAGGGTGCCCTTACCCCCAAGGAATATTGCTTGTGGTCTCAGATTCAGAGAGCCAAATAAAAGCGGTCAAGACCATTTAGCTCAGGGAGTCGCGAATGCAGATCCCTGGGCTATGGGGCCTGCCTTTGGTCATGGCTGCATTCTCTGGTGGAAAGAGAGGCACGAAGAGGCTTGTCCAAGAAGGAGGAGGTGAAATTGGCAAGGAAACAGTCACTCTGATCATTGCATGCTTTCTGTAAGAAATGGACCTAAGGGAGCCAGCGCAACACATAGAAAGCTTCTGTACTCAGAGTTAACCTTCTGTTGGGCTGGCTGTGCTTAGTCCGTAGTACAGTGACCTTAGAATCCTCAGAAATGGGAGACGCCTAACTGTCTATCTATAGCCACTAATGTCGCACCTTTGCTAGTTTATAACTAGTCTGAGCACAGTTTTGATAGATGTCTTGAGTGAGTCTTTCCACTGAGCTGCCTTAGAAACAGCCATGGGTCATGTGCCTACATTCACCAAGGCCTGGAAAGAGCAACCCCATCTCCCCATTCACCTGCCCTGCTCTCCCATAAACCGGCTCACCTCTGTGGGTTCTTCCCCATTTTCCTTCTCCAATGCCAAGCACACTGTGTCACACCTCGCTTTCCTCTTCAGAGGAGATCCTCACATCACTGTAAGGCAAAGCTTCTCTTTGGGACTTGTAGTAGATTGGGTAATAGTCTTAATTATTCCCTCCCTCAGAACAGTATTACACACCCATCCCCTTGCCATGGCCACATGGTGGGCAGTGTTCCCCTACCCTCTGCTTTTGGCTATGGGAGTGACTTTGGCCAATGGGATGCTAGCAGACAAGATACGGTGGAGACTTGAAATGTGCTTGTATGATTGGACTTGCTGTCTCGTGCTTTTATCATTGCCATGACATAAGCCTGCCCTGGTTCCCCTGCTGGGCCACAGAGGGTGGGAGACACGTGGAACTGACCTGAACCCAGCTTGCAGCTTGGAGCAGAGCGTAACTTAGATCAACTGAACCCCAGCTGGTCCACAAATCTGCGAACAAGAAATAAATGCTCACTGTTGTAGGAGGCTGAGTTTTGGCATGGTTTTTGCCATAGCATTATTGTGGCAACATATAGTATTGGACTCCTCTAAGTACATGGCCTTCAACCGTTAGGCCTTTCCTACTTTACTTCATAAAAATCATCCTTTGGTGCCCTCTCATTGTGTCTAATCTCCATTCTGAACCAATGTCTTCAACCTGCTCATTCCACTTGCTGACATGTTCCATGTCTTTCTGACCTTTGATCCTTGACTGTTGACGGCCTTATCTTGCTCCATGGAAATTGAGTTCTTGGCTGCCTCTCTGATTCTGCCTCCTGCTCCCTTCAAGCATGAATGGCATTTGGTCTCTTTGCTTGCGTTAATTAAACATCTTTTGTGGATGCCAGGATTCCACAACTACTCTCAAAGCCTCAGAGGCGATCCTCGCCTGGACTCATTATTCCTGTGAACTGGATCCAGATACATCTCCATTTTCCCCAATTTTCTCCCAAGCACAAAGTGGAGAAGCAATACAACCTAGTGGTTAGAGCACAGACTCAGAAGCCAAGGTGTGTGACCTTGGGCAAGCATTTCCATTTACCTATAAATGGGGGAGGCCAATGCCTACCTCCTAGAAAGGCGGTGAGGCTTAACTCATGGAAAGCACTTAGCACAGAGCCTGGCACATAGCAAGCACTGGATAAGATTTTGCTATTATTATTATTCCTATTATCCTTCACCTCCCTTAAATTACTGCGTTCTCCTTCCAAATCTCTCAACATCCTCCTCTGTGACTGGCATAAAACATGTGAATAGTCAACCTAGAGTTGACGATCTGAGATGCAAGTGGTGGCTTAGAGCTTTAGCGCCAGGCTTCTCAAACTGAAATAACCACATCCCTGTAGTAGACGATTCTGCTAGCAGGTACTCAGAAGCCACGGAATAAATACAGTGCCACTTTCTAGAATATTCATTTTGCTTGATGATAAATTATTAGACACACTACTTTTATGTAGTGAAGTTAAGTTTTTTTGTCATATTGGCTTGAAGAGAATTTCTCTTGGGAAGAAAATACCTGTGTTTATCCAAAGGCTTTATTATAGCCTTGGGGTGGAAAGTGAGGCCCTGAGGTTAGGAGCCAAAACAAATGTGAAAGTTAAGGATATTTCTAGTTTTAAGTGACAGAAAATTTGACTCAAATTGGCCTTAAAAACAATGGGGATTTTTTTAGTTCTTGTACCTAAAAATCAGGAAGGTCTGGTCTTACTAAGACTTCATCTAGTAGCTCAAATGACTTTACCAAGGATTCAGGTTTCGTCTATCCTCTTTGCTTTCTATGATGTTTGGCTTCATCCTCAGGTTCTGGTAGTCTCTCTTCCCCAGCTCTGAGCTCTCTCCTTGTGATAACAAATGACTGAAGTAGTTCTTATCTTACACTACATTGTCCAAAGAAAAGGAGCATATTTCTTCCATCTCCTCCTTAAGTCCTAGGAGTCCCTTTTTCTCATTGGCCCAAGTTGGGTCATGTGTTCAACTCCAAACCAATCACTGTGGCAGGAAGCGGGAACAGGCTGAATGGCTTAACCCAACAGAGCCGATCCCTATAGTTGGGGAATGGGGCTAATTCCACCCAAACAATAAAACTGAGGATGAAGGAGCTGTGCATTCCCAATGAAAGAGTAAGATGCAATTGATGGGAAGAAGGGACATGGATGTTTGGGTGGTAACACACCATTGTCCAATATCGCAGTGAAAGAGATGATTAAATAGCTTTGCAGAAGATAAAGGAAGCAGTTAGTTTTTGCACCTGAGAGGGAGGGAGAAGAAAAATGACCCATTCTGAGGTGAGAAAGTATATACTTATGGATGCTTACCGTTCAATGTGTTTATATTATGATATAAACGCCTTCCCTTCTTAGCTGGTAAACGTTTAACAACTAGCTCTCTGGGGAAACATATGTAAGTTTATTATAAACTTTACAGATATAAAGGATGTGTAGCACACAATTTACAAATGGTAACAAAATATGCACTCTTCTTTACCGTTTGGCCAATTGCTTCTCACAAAATGCTTTCTTGAATTTTTCAGAGTTCTTCTATCTCTAGCTGATCTGTGGTTGCAATTCAACCATAACTTGACAAAATCAGGCAACAAATATATATATATGATTACAAGGATAGTTCTGATGTGAATGTTGGTTGATATTCATTCATGATGATGCATAAGATGGAAGTGAATACAGAAGGGAGACATGTCAGAACTTCACTCATTTGTCAATAGACGTGTAACTACTTTGCTGAATGGGGTAATAGTTTTCAAATACTGAAAAAAAATTTCTTCAACTTTTTATACTAGTCTCAGATATGACAGACTCAAGTTTAATTAGAATTATTAACATATTCTCCATTAATTTGTGTGTGTGTGTGAGGAAGATTGGCCCTGAGCTAACATCTGTTGCCAATCTTCCTCTGTTTGCTTGAGGAAGACTGTCACTGAGCTAACATCTATGCCCATCTTCCTCTATTTTATGTGGGATGCCGCCACAGGTTGGCTTGATGAGCGGTGATAGGTGCACGCCCAGGATCCGAACCTGCAAACCTCGGGCTGCCAGAGCAGAGTCTGTGAACTTAATCACTACACAACCAGGTCAGCCCCACCTCCAATAATTTTTGAATCTAGGCAGTCAACAAAACAATAAATCAAGCTTTGATTTGTAGTGTGTACAATTTGTAGCTTTGCCAATTTATATGATATAAACACTTGCACCATGGCCAATTTCATTCTACCAATGTGAAATCACTGAACAAAGAATTGGGAAGAGATGCAATAGCAGCCCATTTTACGGTATTTCACCCACACAAATATAGTAGACAAATAACTTCAACAGCATAGATAATAAAATAGAGTGAGTTAATATTTATTACCTTTATTAATAATGTATTTTACTTAATTATAAGTTTATATAATTTAATTTTTAATGATGGCCAAGTTTAACAACCAGATTGCAAAATTCCTGAAAATTTAATGGCTGGCTCTTGTGAGTCTGTGCACACAGAGCCAGGTCCAGCACATCACTGTCCTTCCTCCATGCATTTCTTCCCATTTTTCCCCAAATAATCAGTTTTAGAGTGTGCCCGTAGAGACCAATAGCTTGTGAGAATGGATTAGTAGAAATCAAGTATGGGTCACTTAACATCTCATCAAAAAGTAGAGATGATAGCCGTGGAATAATGAGAGGATCCAGAAACAAATTTAGTGGAAGCAGGAATTTAGAGCCTGGAGATAAACTGGAAGATATAACCACCCACTCCTATCCCACCAGGGATTTCTAGAAATCTTGGGACAGGCTATGTGTGTCCACTGGCTAGAGCATGGGCTGTTCTAGGAAATGCAACAGATCTTCTGGAATTAGCTAATATCTGGGGTATACATACACACATATACATGCACACACACACAGAGATATACACATATATTTATATAATGGTTATTATTAAAGTGGAATCCCAAATTATATGATTTTTTAGGATAAATGAGAAGATTTCAAAGAAATTCCCCTGTGGGAACCACTTAGACTGGAAACTCCAGGCTCTGAGGGGTGTGTTTCATTCTTCTCGGCTCTTTGGGACACCTGGTGCACTTCTCTTGCCTGAGAAGTTGTATTTTTCACCTGGTCTCGCCATTTTAGTCCGACGACTCCCGTGCCTGGCTAGTCATCAGAATCTCTCCAGAAGCATTTGAAGAATACAGATTCCGGCGAGCCCACTAGACGTTCCGATTCCATAGCTGGAGGCTTGGGATTGAGAATCTGAATTCTAAAGACCCCACCAGGTGACCCAGCCGTGTGTGATAGAGAAACTGTGCGATGGGTCCCGGTGTGGGTTTGCGGCACGGTTGCGCCCCTCATCGTGTGACTTGGCGGATCACGTCTCCTCCTGGGACCATTTCTCTTCCAAGCTGTGGCTTCAGGGCAGTGCTGTGGCTACTGCACAGCCAGAAGGCGTCTCCTCCTCCTCCTCGAAAGATCCTTTCCATCTTCACAGCAGCGCAGCTCTGTCTGCGTGGCCGGCTCCAGTTTAAAGGGAGAAAGAATCGAGTCCCCTTGCTGTGGTGAGAAGTCCTACTTGCCATACACTTTTAAAGTTTCTCTCTCACGAGGAACACTTTGGCTCCCATCTCATTTTGCCTGGACCAGAGGGGCTCTGCAAGTCAGGCTTCCTTCCAGATGGAGAGAACTTGGTGTGAACTTTTAAATCAGTTTCAAAAAAATTATTCCTAAACTGCCTCATGGGATACACGATGCTCCAACTGAAGGCAGGAAGAGGAAGGGAGCGCTCAAGTATCTAATTTAACACCTGAAAATTCCCGAGGATGATTATACCATAGAAGGAAGATGTATTGAGGATTGTAAGAAAAGGTTCCATAAAAAAAAAATGTAAATGGAAAGGTCGTAAAATTCAAATGAGTCTCTTTCCCCGGGTTATAACAAGCTCTGTGCTCAGAACTTGTTAATGGCTTTTTTTTAAAAAAAAAAAATAATTTTATTGTAGCTTCTATTTTTTCTGTCGGTGTAATTAGAGCTTAATTAATTCCCCCCTAAAGGGGAAAAAGAGGACAAAATGGTATTTGATCTGAGACGTGTTCAGCGGGCAAAGCAATTAGGATCAGCAACTGACTTTCGGTTATCGTTTTTGCTAGTTAGGTCTTCTGGGAGGCAGATGGCTTTGCACAGAGACCCCCAGTGTATCACCCTGGACCAGAGAATCAGCAGTGCCAGGATATGCAATAGGGCCAAAGGACAGAAATCATGCAATTTAAATAAATACAGCTGTAAAAGCGTGTTGCAACAATTCTCTGGTAATAAGAAGGGTTAGTTAAGTTTGGGCTGTAAAATATGGTTCCAGCACCAAAAGCATAGCTCAAGGAGGATACCGGAAAGAACATGGTCTCGGTAATAACTTAGACGTGGGATCGAATGCCAGCTGCAGCACTGAAGCTGTGTGACGTTGCAGACCTCTCTGGGCCTTAGTTTCCGAGACTCTGTAAAATGAGAAGAGCAATAGTATCTAATTGATAGGCTGGTGGTGAGAAGTAAATGACAGCATGGAACAAAAAGCACCAGGTGTAGGAAGTTAAGTGACAGTATGATTTTTTTTTTTGTCCTGGTTTCACAATATAGTTTAGTGGAATTAGTCTCGAGTAGTTCGTGGTGTTAGAATTAATTACCTTGAGCTGGCACGGCAATGACTTATTATACCAAGCCTGCGAGTACGACCTCCGGTGGCCTCAAAGGCTCAGGAGAAGCCACGGGCAGTACAGGTGTGCTAGGTACTTAGATAAGAAGTAACACGCTCAAGAACCCCGGTCGGTTCACACCCTGGGGTTCAGGGAACTGAGTGTTGGAAGCCACGCACTTGTGGGACCTGCTGAGTGATAGAAAATGATCTGGTGTGGGGGTGGGGCTCACAAGAGGATAAAGAGAGAGACACCTGGCTTCTAAAAGCAAGCAAGTGAGCCCCCGGGCTTGACTCCAGTATCACAGCAGGGCCTCCAAGAGGATGGTGAGAAATAAGGCCACCGAGCAGCTCTTCCGCCAGTCTCCCCACATACTCTGAGATGCAAACTGGAGCCGGAGCGGAAGTCTGTTTTTCGCTTCCTGGCCTTTGCATGTGCGTTTCCTCTGCCTGAAGTGTGCTCCTCGCCCGTTTCATTGGATCCAGCCCTCCTCTTTCTGTCACATTTCTGCTGAGCGACTGCATCTGAGGCCTACCTCCTGCTCCCAGCATATTAAACCTAAGACAGCCGTTATAAGCTCTCATCTCCCCCTGGAGCACTTTATGATTAGATAAGTTTACTTGATTCAGGTCTGTAAGCTCCACTAGAGTAGAGATTGTTTAGTTGTTGTTTCTTTTTGCTCACCTCCATAGCCTCCATTTCCAGTTCAATTTGAGATTTTTTTGGCAGCTTCTAGTGGCTGCCCACAGACCTTGGCTTGTGGCAGCATTATTCCAACAGCTGCTTCCCTCATCACATCTCCATCTCTGACTCAGACCCTCCTACTTTAAAGGACATTGGGTCCACCAGGATAACCCAGAGTCACCTTCCCATCTTAATATTTTTAACTGGATCACATCTACAAGGTCCCTTTTGCCATGTAAGGTGAGACAGTCACAGGTTAGAACTTGGACATCTTCTCGGGGGTCATGACTATACCTGCCATGCTCCCTAAAGTGATCTACAGATTTAATTCAATCCTTATCATTAACACAGCAGGACTTTTTTCAGAAATTGGCGGGCTGATCTGAAAATTCATATGACCTAGAATAGCCAAACCAATCTTAAAAAAGAAGTACAAAGTTGGACTTACATTCGTAATTTCAAAACTTATTCCAAAGCTACAGTAATCAAGACAGTGTGGTACTGGCATAAGGCTAGAAGTATAGATCAATGAAGTATGACTGAGAGTCCGGAAATAAACCCTCACGTTTATGGCCCATTGATTTTTGACAAAGGTACCAAGCTAACCCAATGGAGAAAAAAATAGTCTTTTCAAGAAATGGTTTTGGATAAATGGATATTCAGAAGTTAAAAGAATGAAATTGGATCCCAACCTCACACCAAAAATGAACTCAAAATGTTTCATCAAACAAAATGTAAGAGTTGAAAGTATAAACTCCTAGAAAAAAAATAGTATAGCTTTGTAAACTTGTATTAGGCAAAGCCTTCCTAGATATGACATCCTAACACAATTGACAAAAGAAAAAATAGAGAAATTGAACTTCAACAAAACTAAACACTTTTTTGCTTTGAAGGATGACGTGAAGAAAGTTCAAAGGCAACCCACAGAATGAGAAATATTTGCAAATCGTGTATCAGATGAGAACGTTGTAACCAGAATATGTGAAGAACTCTTACAACTCAACAATAAAAAGAAAAACAACTCAAGTTAAAAATGAGGAAAGGAGTTCAAGAGACATTTCTCCAAAGACGATAAACAAATGATGAATAAGTGCATGAGTAGATGCCCAATATCATTAGTCATGAGGGAAATGCAAACCAAAACCATGCCGAGATACCACTGCACGCCCACTGCAATGGTATAATAAAACAGACAGACTATAACAAGTGTTGGCAAGCACATGGAGAAATTAGAACCTTAGTATATTGCTGGCAGGATTGTAAAATGGGGCAGCCACTTTGGAAAACAATTTGGTAATTTCTCAAAATGTTAACCATAGCTACCATAGGATAGCAGGTCTGCTCCTAGTTATACAGCCAAGAAATTTGAAAACATACATCCATACAAAAACGTGTACATAAATGTTGATGGCAGCACTATTCACATTAGACAAAAAACTGAAATGGCCCAGGTAGCCGTCAACTTATGGATGGAAAAGCAAATCGTAGGGTATCTGTACCATGGAATATTATCCAGTCATAGAAAAGAATGACGTACTGATACGTGTTACACCATGGATGAACCCCCAAAACACTATGCCAAGTGAAAGAACCCTATCACAAAGGACACGTGTTTTATGATTATATTTACATGAAATGTCCAGAACAAACAAATCCTTAGAGACAGACAGTGGAGTAGTGATGACCAGGGGCTGGGGAGAGTTAGCTGTGGAGAGCGACTGCATAATGGGTATGGGCTTCCTTCAGGGTTGATGAAAATGTTCTGGAATTAGATAGTAGTGATGGTTGAACAACTCTGAATTTACTAAAACCCACTGAAATAGTACACTTTAAAAGCCTGGATTTTGTGGTATGTGAATTATTTCTCAATAAAGCTGGTTTTTTACGGAAATCATAAAAAAAATACTCAATTCAACAAAAGGAAAAAAGAACAGAAGAAAAGAGAAACAAATGACTGATAAAAAACAAATTGCAAGATGATAGACACAAACCTAACTATATTAATAATCATATTAAGTTTAAATGGTCTAAGCATTCTTATTAAAAGGTGAGTAGGCCAGTATGGAAAAAAAAAAGCAAGACCTAACTATATGCTGGAAATACAAGAAATGCACTTTAAATCTAAATATACAAATAGGTTAGTCAAACTAGAAGACAGAAAAAGATATATCATGATATTATTCTTAGGAAAAGCTGGAGCAGTTATGTTAACATCAGAGAAAATAGATTTCAGAGCAAAGAATAAAGAAGTTTTCTTCACAATAAATAAATGGGTCCAGGGGTGGCCCAGTGGTGTGGTGATGAAGTTTGCACGCTCTGCTTCAGTGGCCTGGGGTTCCCAGGTTCGGACCCTGGACACAGGCCTACACACGGTGCATCAAGCCATGCTGTGGCAGCATCCCACATACAAAAAAAGAAAAAATACAGGAAGATTGGCACAGATGTTAGTTCAGTGACAATCTTCCTCAAGCAAAAAGAAGAAGATTGGCAATAGATGTTAGCTCACGGCCAATCTTCCTCACCAAAAATAAAAATGGGTCCTTTACTCTGGAGGACACACATGTTTATGTACCCAATAACAGTCCTCAAAACAGAGCCAAAACACAAAGCCAAAACAGAGAAATGAAGAATTCCACAACTGTAGTTAGAAATTTCAAACTCCTCTCTCAATAATTGATAGAACAAGTAAATGGAAAATCAACAAGGATACAGAAAACTTGAACAGCATGAACCAACCTCACTGAATTAAAATATTTACAGACCACTCCACCCAACAGGGGTGGAAATGCGTTCTTTTCAATGTGTTTCAAGTATCCACAAAGAACACTTAGCAATATGGGCTAGATCCTGGACCAAAATACCAGTGCCAATATAGTCAAAGGGATTCAAGTCATTCAAAGTATGTTTTCATTATAATGGAATTAAATTAGAAATTAACAGCAGATCTCTGGAAAATTCCAAATATTTGGAAACTTAATAGCATATTTCTAAATAACCCATGGGTCAAGGAAGAAATCCAAAGGAAAACTGGAAAGTATTTTGAACTGAGTGAAAATGAAAACACAACATATAAAAGATGTGGAGTGTTGTGAAAAGCAGTAGTTAGGAGAAATTTGATAATGATGAATGCCTTCATTAGAAAACCAGGAAGGTCTCAAATCAATGACCTCGGTTTCTACCTTAAAATAGAACACAGAGACTGAGCTGGACTCAAAGGAAGCAGAAGAAAGGGTACAATGAATATCAGAGCAGAAATAAGTGTGATAGGAAACAGAAAATAGAGAAAACCAATAAAACTAAAAGCTGATTCTTTGAGACCATCAGTACAATTGATAAACGTCTAGCCAGACTGATCAAGAAAGAGAAAGGGGATGTAAGTACCAATATCAGGGATGAGAAAGGTGATCTCCTTACAGATTCCACAGATATTTAAAGGATAATAAGGTGAGTAGTATGAACAGCTTTGTGTCCATAAATTCAACAACTGAGCTGAAATGGACAAACTCTCTCAAAGACGCAATCTATGAAAGCTCATTCCAGATGAAATAGATAATCTGAATAGTGCTGTATCTATTGAATTGTAGCTTAAAAATTTCCCATAGGGACCAGCCCTGTGGCCGAGTGGTTTAAGTTCCACGCACTCGCTTCAGCAGCGCGGGGTTATGCATTTGGATTCCAGGTGTGAACCTATACCACCACCAGCCATGCTGGGGTGGTGTCCCACATACAAAAAAAATGGAGGAAGATTGGCACAGATGTTAGCTCAGGGCTAACCTTCACATGGCAAAAAAAAGGAGGATTGGCAACTGATGTTCGCTCAGGGCAAATCTTCCTCAGCAAAAAAAAAGGAAAAAAAAAAAACTTCCCACAAAGAAAACTCTAGGCTCAGTTGGCTTCGCTTGGGAATTCTCTCACACATTTTAGAAAGAAATAATACCAATACTACACAAACTCTTCCAAAAAATTGGAGACGGAGGAACACTTCCTAATGCACTGTGTGAGTCCAGCATGAGTCTGACACCAAAACTCATCCAAGACATTACGAGAAAAGAGAACCGGAGAGTGGGGTTCTCGTCTCTCCCAAGATAGAGTCTGCATGTGAAAATGCGGAGCATCAGTCTGGGATAGTGGAGTCAGCCAAATCTGAGTTCAAAATTCCTTCTGGGGCAGGCCCAGTGGCACAGTGGTTAAATGCCCACATTCTGCTTTGGTGGCCCGGGATTTGCCGTTTCAGATCCTGGGTGTAGACATGGCACCGCTTGGCAAAAGCCATGCCACGTATAAAGGCCTCCCACGTATAAAGTAGAGGAAGATGGGCACGGATGTTAGCTCAGGGCCAGTCTTCCTCAGCAAAAAGAGGAGGATTGGCAGCAGACGTTAGCTCAGGGCTAATCCTCAAAAAAAAAAAAAAAAACAAATTCCTTCTCTGACACTTTACCCGCTGTGTGATTTTGGACAAGTTACTTCACCTCTCTGACCCTCAGTTTCCTTATCTATCAAATCAAGGTAATAACAGCACCCTTGGCTGAGGATTGGGGTGAAGATTAAGTTACACAACGTATTTTCAGTGCCCTTTAACAGTGCCTCAGACACAGTAGGAAGTTCAATAGCTATTAACTGTAACAAGATAATATTCTTCTTAAGATAAAGGATGCTCGCGCCTTTTGTGGTGTGAATAAATGTTTGCCACCGGTAGTTAAGTTTTGATCAATGAAGCCATTTCAAAATTATTGTTTTTCTCCGCATTTAAAGGAAGAATTAAAATCCTCTATAACCATGTAGCTTACATAACAACAAAACTTCTCTCTTAAACAGGAAGCAGTGGCCCTTTTTTTTTTTGTCATCGGAAGAAGGAAGATTTTCCTGCTCCAATCTAATGTCAAAATTCCTCTCGGCCGTCTATTTTCCTGGTGGCGAGGACCTGACTGGCTTGTACGGCAATCACTGGGTTCAAGCTGAGATGAAGTCCGAAGAAGTCTTGCTTGATGGACCACGTGGCTTACAGAGAAAAAGTCTGTTTGTAAGAGAGCTTTCGCTGGCCCTGCTCAGACCCTGGTCGTCCCCAGCGGCTGGGGATTAAAAAGCAAGAGATAGCCCTGCCTGCTTGTCCTTGTTTACCTGTGCTCCAGACCGAAGTCACCGGGACCGCAAAGTGCCAAGCATTCAGATCAAAATGCCTTCCTTTTCCCCTCCTGGCTAAAGGACATTTACACAAAGAGCTGGGACCACGAGCTGTTTGGATGGTTTGTCCTCTCCCACCCCCTCCCCACCAAATCCTCGTCCTACGCTTTTACGGGAAGTAGCTTAGAGCAGAGCTCACAGGCCTCCGGCTCCAAATCTAAACCTTGAAAAGGATACATGTTTTGTTTACGCAACCATGGCAGAGCATTCAGAACAGGTCTGGAGGCCACACTGGCAGGAGCCGCAAGGACAGGCTGCAGCCATCAGTAAGAGGCAGCCTCTCCCCGCCTCCTGGCCCCGGCAGGGCGGCCTGCCTATTATTTTTCCCGCAGGGATCGGCAGCAGGACAGGAGAAGGAAGCCTCGCTGTGTCCGAGGGCGGACGAGACCGGAGGAAGCAGACAGCCTGGTTCTTGTGTTCGAAGCTTTTGGAGAACAAAGACCCTGCCTGCTTATTGATGTGTCTCCGTAATTGTCCCCTATTCTGGCAAACAGGATTACTCGCTCCCTGTCCCATGGAGACGACCACGTAAATCGGTGGAGAAAGAGACTGAAATTGTTGGGACATTTTTCCATCCCCTTTGGGGCTGAGACGGGGTTTCCTAACTGCAGCTTTGCTGACATTTTGAACGAGATGAGTCTTTGTTGTTGGGGGTCTGTCCTGTGCACTGTTGGATGTTTATCTCTCTCCCTGACTCTACCCACCATACACCAATAGCTGCCCCCTTCCCAAGCTGTTACAACCAAAAATACCTCCAAATATTGCCAAATGCCCCCTGGGCAGGGGGTACAAAACCTCCTGGGAGCTGAAAACCACTGGCCTATGTGGAAACATGGGAGTAAAGACATTTCTTTTCTTTTCTTTTGGTGAGGAAGATTGGCCCTAAGCTAACATCTGTTGCCAATCTTCCTCTTTCTGCTGAGGAAGATTGTTGTTGAGCTAACATCTATGCCAGTCTTCCTCTGTTTTGTATGTGGGACACTGCCACAGCATGGCTTGGTGAGCCATGTGTAGGTCCGTGCTTGGGATCCGAACCTGCGAACCCTGGGCTGCCAAAGCAGCGAGCGCAAACTTAACCACTACACCACGGGGCTGGCACCAAGACATTTCTCATTAGAGCCACCATAGTTTTTTCTTAGAAAAATAGGAGAAGGGGACAAATTCCTGGACCTCACACAGTAAATCACTGGGTGATGAGAGAGAAGAAAGGTGTTTGCAAATGCTTCTTGGGCCATCCACCCTGTCTTCTGAGTGCCAGATGTTGCCCAAGTTGGAAATAAAACACATTTATTTAGTTGGGAAAATACAAAGACCTTGCTTTGCAGGGCTCTCTAGTCAGAGCCGAGTTGAACGATGCAGGATGACTGAACAGTATTTCTTGGCGTCCCATCCCCCCATTGTAGGATGACTGGGAAATGCCACCCAGACCCAGCAGACACAGAGCAGGTAGGACAGAAAGGGAGTGGACACAGCCGCATATCAGCCTTTAAGGAAGTTCTCTCCCTCGAGTCGATATGGCCCTGAGGGGTCAAAGGACAATTCCTTGTCCCTTAGCAAAACTGGGAAGGGACCAGCTGGAGAAACAAGCTCAGAGAAAGCAGACATAGTGCCCTTCTCTGCCACAGCAGTCACCAGCGATCTGTGACGCAGCAAAAACAGGCTGAGACTAGCAAATCCCTGCCAGGAATAGTGAAAGGATGGAACTGTGGTCGGCTTAATAAGGGCCCTCCCCAAAACCTGCACATGCTAATCCCCAGAAACTGTGAATATGTTACCTTATAAGGCAGATGGGACTTCGCAGATGTGATCGAGGTAAGGATCTTGAGATGGAGAGATTATCCTGGGTTATCCTGGTGGGACTGATGTCATCACAAGGCCCTTCTAAGAGGGATGCAGAGGGTCAGAGTCTGACAGAAGGACGCAGAGGGAGAGAGAGAGAGGTTTGAAGATGCTGCTTTGCAGGTTTTGAAGATGGAGGAAGGGAGTCGTGAACAAAAAGATGTGGGTGGCCTCTGGAAGCTGGAAAAGGCACAGAAACAGATTGTCCCCAGCGCCTCCGGAAGGAACACAGCCCTGCAGACCACTTGAGACTTCTGACCTCCAGATCCGTAAGGAAATAAATGTGTGCTGTTTGTGGTTGAAGCAGCCGTAGAAACAAACACAGAACCCTCCAGAGAATCTCAAAGAGTTCAGGGTTAGAGACCGAGCTTTCAGACCGGCTTTGCCACCAAGGAGCTGGGTCCTCAGCATCTCTGAGTCTCATTTTCCTCCTCTGTACAATAACAGATCGTTTGTCTCCCCTGCTCTGACTCTGCATTCTGCTATTTCAACACTCTGAAAACACCCAGGCAGCTCTCAGCAGGAACGCTGGGGTGGCAGAGAAAGCAGGGGCGGTGGTGTCAACCTCCGCCCATGAGGGATGATGGCAAAAATGAAAAATCTGGTCTTTGCCCCTGGTTCCTGGCACAGAGCTTCAAAAACCTTGGGAACTTCCTGAGGGATAGGAGAATCTTTTGTTATTCCTAAGGAGCTCCCTTTGACCACACCTGAGTTTATGTAATGAGGTGACTCAAGGTGGACTCTTAAGCAGTTTTGAGGGAGGGCCTGGCCATGCCAGAAAGGACAAGCATGTGATTAGAGAGCTAGAACTTTCAGCCCCACTCTTGCCCAGACCTCCTGGGAGGGAAGAGCAGCTGGCAACCGAGATCCCTAATGTAGCCAATGATTTAATCAATCATGGCTATCTAATGAAACCTCAACAAAAACTCTGGACAAGGAGACTCAGAGAACTCCCTGGTGGCCAACATACTGATGTATAGATGGGGTGGCGCACCCCATGCTCCACGGGAACAGAAACTCCTGCACTCCGGGCCCTTCCAAACCTTGTCAGTTTATGAATCTCTTCATCTGGCTGTTCATTTGTATCCTTTAAAATAAAATGATAATCACAGATATGGTGCCTCTTGAGTTCCTTAAGTCCTTCTAGCGAACTGTCAAACCTGAAGGTGGATCGTGGGAACCCCCACATGTATTGCCCAGTTGGTCAGGCAGAAGTGTGGGTGGCCCCTGGAACTTGGGTCTGCTGTCTGGAGTGAAGGGAGTCTGGTGGACTGAGCCCCTAATAGGTGGAGTTGGATGCTAATCCAGGTACTTGGTGTCAGAATGGAATTGAATTGTTGGGCATCTCATTGACGTCAGAGAGCTGGTGTTGGAGTATCCAGCCCCTGACTGGTTGTGTGGCCTTGGGGCCTAGCTTTCCTCATCTAAGTGAGTAGACAAATGGGGTTCGTGGCTTTTAGCACCATGTCTGTTTTCCCTACATAATATCTTACCCTTAAGCCCAATATATATGAGATAAATTAGAGCAAATTTCAGGCCCTGAGTCTCTTCCAAATCTTCTTCCTCTGCCCCTGAGACAACTTTGTGAAAACATAGAGCTCGGCTGACTAATTGGGAAGCCACTGGCCTGGGTGATCTGGGAGCCCCTTTTCTCTCAGGAGATCCTATTATGTGCACTCTCAGAGTCTAATAAACAGAGATCTGATTTCCCTGAGGCCCTAGATGCTTCTTCAGAGGGCCCCTTCCTCACCTCAAGCTGCTGCATGGGGAGCTGATGATGAGACAAGCGTGCTCTTGACTGAGTTGTAAATGAGCCCTTCCACCTACTGGAGTTCTCCACCAGAGACCCAAGGTCAAACCTGTGTGGTCACAGAGCCCAGCTCTTTATTACCAGAAATAAAGTAAATCCTGCTCTCCTCCTACATACAAGGCATGCAGCAGGCTCTGGTCCTATCTCTGGCAATATCAGGTTTATAAGAACAGTTTCTCACTTTTATTCATTTGAGAATTGAATTAGCTTTCACATTTGCCTCCACAGCTTCAAAGAACGTCTCCCAGCCATCATTTACCACACTATTAAATCGAGGAGCATCTTGTCGGTACATCTGATAATTTGATTCTGAGTGATGTTTGTGTGGTTGCTAAGCATTTTAGCGGGCAACAAGAATGTAACGAATGTGTGGCTGGGCCTTTTAACTACCAACTCGAAAGAGATTTCGACAACTGGATGTGGTGGTGGTAATGAAGAGACTAGATTACTTGAAAACTTATTATGTTTCAATAGGGGGAACCGGATTCAATTTAAAGATACTCCCAGCTCTGGCCAAAGTAACGTCTTTAGTTTCTCACATAAACGAGGTAAAAATCTGATATTGGAGCAGCAGGACATTTTCAAGTTCTGGCATATTCAGTAGGTTTGAGATTGTCACTGCAAAGCTCCCTATTTAGTTCAACCTTGGAAGTAAGACCTGCCAAGAGCTACAGGACAGATGGTCAGAGCACAGGTTTTAGACTCAAAAGACTGAAGTTCAAATCTCCATTCTGATGCTTGAGCAAACTACATATTCCTCAGTTTTCTCTCCAGAAAAATAATAATAATTTTAAAACAATAATAAAAATAATAGGGCTGTGGAGGAGGTTGATTGAGCTTAGAATTTCTCAACCTTGGCACTGTTGACATTTGAGGCTGGACCACTCTTTGTTGTGGGGGCCTGTCCTGTGTATTATGGGATATTCAGCAGAAGCTCTGGCCTCTACCCTCTAGATACCAGTGGTAAACCCCTTCCACAGCGACCACCAGATTGTGTCCTGGCGTTGCCAAATGCACCTGGTAGCAAGTTCTGTAATCTGCAAACTCACACTGCAAAAGTCAACATAGTCGCCATTTTGCTCAGAACAGGGTACAATAACTGTGGACAAGTGAGGTTGGCCTACACATTGTGTCTTTCATCCCTCTATCCATTTGTTTAATGCACATTTACTGAGTGTCTATTATATGCCAGATTCTGTGCTGAGCATTTGGCATATAATGAATAAGTGGTGGTCTCTGTCTTCTAGAAGTTACCGTGTACCAGGGAACACAGGGAGGTAAAAGACGATGACAACAGGGAAAACACAAAGAAAAGAATCCGGACCCACAACACAACCTGGAATGTCAGGGAAAGATTCCTTCAGGAGGCCTGAGTTTTGAAAATTTAGGACCTGGTTTTTCTCCCCCAAAACTGGTTGCAAGGATTTATTTCAAATCTAAGTTCTTCACTTTTCAGATGAGAAAACCCAAGGCCAAAGAGCAAGTAGCTCTTGTTCAAGGAAACCCCAGGAGTTTGTACCGGGGTTGAATTCAGGTTTCTTTCCACTATAGGTCTCCTTGTAGGAGGCGAGTCAGTACAATAGAGTGAACTTGGCCAGCAAAATGTTTTATTCCCTAGAGGAAAATCAAGTGATTTCTCAATGTCTAGTAGGGCATCCTGGTGCACAAGAGCGAGTGTGTGTGTGTGTGTGTGTGTGTGTGTGTGTGTGTGTGTGTGTGTGACTATTGAGATATTGGGAAGATCTCTGTGACATTTGTCCATCCAGTGCTGGGTGTTTCAAAGAGAATAGATTTCTCAACGGGAGCATTGGTAGGAAGTGGCCTACAGGCTCCTGCGCACTGTCGGATTGGCTTAGTCCCTCTCTAGCGGAGGCATCGAAGAGTATGAGTGAAGGTCTCTATGTTTTAGAAACATATCAGCAGTAGGGGGGAGAATTCTGCTCCACACTAAACCCAGAAAATGACCACAACCTGACAGATCATGCTTTAATAAGTGTCTGGTATTCGAACAAATGCATAAATGATGAGGAGATGAATAAATAAGTGACAGAAAGGGGAGGAAAGAGTGCCCTCCCTAGGTTTACTCCCAGGAGAGAAGTGTAGAGCTCACCCATGGTTTTGCCTGTCCAGCCCGGCTCTTTTTCTGGAAACTGCCCCCCTGCCTACAACATCTGTGTGGTTTTCTTTTGAAGGACCATGATCTCAAATGACCCTGCATCTCCAGCCACTGTGAATTGGTCCAGGGGTAGGCATCTGATGCAGAGTGGGCCAATCACAGTACATGACTCTGCACTCGAAACAGCTGATTGGCCCAGGAATGGTCACGTGGCCCAAGATAAGCCAATGACTTCCTTCACAAGGCCATTTGGATTAGCGTGGAGGGAATGAGCTCAGCATCCCTCGGAGGACCAACATCATAAGTAGAAAATTCAAGAGTTGTCAGAGGCCATATTTTTTGCTGTGTTGGTCGCCAAAACCCATCCTTAGAGAGTGAGAAGAATAAGGAAACAATCAGACAAATGCTACAGGAAATGGCAAGAATCCCAATGTCTGAATCATTGGTTTTTACAGTTCCCGAGGCCCACCTGCATTCCTGCCTTTTTCTTGGCTCGTTTGTTCCATCCTTTCATGAGATTCCTCAGCATCCTTATAATTCCATTTTTCCTTCAGCTGTTGTGAGTTGTGTGTCTGTCACTTGCAATCTGAAGAGTCCTGGCTATCCACGCAAGGCCCGGCATCAAGATAAGTTCATTTCCTTTGTACGATTTGTCACTTCTGTGCATGATATCAGGTGGGCACACACCACCATGCCGTAAATCATAAACACAAGGCCCTTGGTCTGTAATAAAGCAACATTCTCCTTCACATGCATTCAATACGCCTCCATAAGAGTAATAGATCAGAAGTTGCTTCATAGCAAAGATGCCAATATTATAGGAGCTCAAGATGGAGAATTTACTGGGGAGAGAAGAGTGGTCTATTGACCTGCTACAAATGTTCTGGCTCTGTCATTATTCAAATATTTCTATTGCCTGGAGTCCTGAATGTTTTTTCTCCACCCTGTGAACATTCATCTGTAGCTCCTAAGCAAATGAGAGCATCTTTCAAGTACGCCTTCGCCACCTGTACTATTTTGAATTAATGCTACATCATGGAAACGGCTGTTCGGGGTATCATAGTTTGTGGCAGCAAACAGCTTAAGCTGGCGATGGCTCCGCCTAGACCGCTTGCCTCCATTCAGACAGGAAGGAAAATCAGCCTTTATTCCCTGACACCACTTTCTTAGGCACTGTCCAAATGTTATCTATCACTTGATTCTCACAACGACACAGGGAATTTATCTGTCATCCTATTTTGTAGGTGGGGAAACTGAGGCTCAGGTTAGTTAAGGAAATTGTCCGGCTGGTCGGTTGTGGGGTGGGGGTTGGAAGTTGGATTTGTTCTGGCCCCACAGCCCCGTGTTCTTTCTTTGTTGAAATTCTTCAGGGACACAGAGAGACTGCCTGGAAGAGATTCTTGGCTGGCCAGAGTTGAAGGGAGCCCTGGTTCATCCAAACCAGGCTCTTCTTACTGAAACATGAGTGGCTGCAGGCAAGGAGCGATCCAGGCACAATCTGTAGGGCCTATAAAATGTGAGGCTCTTCTTCACTCTTGCCAGCATGAGGACCCTGTGCCGGGAACCTAAAGTTTTTATAAAATAACAGAAGAAAATGTTCAGATACCTTGTGTCCCATAATTCGGGTTGCTGGCTTCTTCTCCCCATCGTTGCTTAAATGGCCATTCTCTTTCCCACACAGGTGGGTTCGAAGCCTTGGAAACATTTAGTGGACTTCTTTCTTTGTCTACATTTTTATTTTGCAAAAATGAGATCTGAAAAAAAATGCCACTCTGCGTGGTGTGCTACTTTGCTCCAAATCCTTCTCTCCATGGCGTATCTCGACTCTTAGACTAAAGAGTAAAATCCTGAAGGGGGCTCTAAGGCCCTCCATGGTCATGCAAGGCTCCTCTTGCCTCATTGGTCACTGTTCACCTTGCTCTTGCCTCGCCCTAATCTGAGTATGCTTTCCTAGTTCCCATCCCTCTTACTCACTCTCTACCCACCCCATGCCCCTACTACCCTTGACCCTGGAGGCTCTCACGTAAAGGTGTTTTCCTCTGAGAAGTGTTTTCTGACCCCTGGGATCAGGTTAGGCACCTGCTCTGTACTCCAGGGACGCCCCCCGTGCTTCACCTTCTGTAACATCACATTAGTAACTGTTTTTCCACCTCTGTTTTCCTTACTAAACTGCAGAATGATGGGCACATGGATCTCCAAGGACAGCCCCTGCACTAATTTCCTCTATTCACCTTGCTATTCTTCCTGTAGAGACTCTGCAACTTGTTGTTTCCTTTCCATTTCTCATCATCCCCAATTTTTTTCCTAGGGTGCAATTGGTTCCTGGGTTTCTCCACTCCCATCTGTGCTGGGTGATCCACTCAACTTCTTAAGATGCTGCTTTGAACTTGAGCATCCTTGCTCTGAAATGTTCATTGACTTCCTATTGCCTACCCCAAGTATGGCAAGATAATATTCACAGCTCTTTAAATATGGTCCCAACTTACATTTCCAGCCTTAATAGCCAAGATTTCTCTTGTGAGTCTCAGGTTAGCCAGAGACTTTTGTTTTCTTCTTTCCTTTCCTTCCTTTTCTCCCCTTCCTTTGCTTCTCCCCCTGTATTTCCTCCATCTCTCCCTCCCTCCCTTTCTCCTTCCTTACACCTCTCACTCCCTCACTATCTCCATCCCTCCCTTGCATTTATCCAGCGAAGATTTCAACAAATGGACACCTACTTCTGCAATGATCAACCCCAACTGCACAAGAGATTTACCTGGGAATTTTTCTATTTTTTACGGATGCCTAGACCTCTATCCCTCCACCCCATCTCCTCAGAGATTCCTGTTTACTTGGTAGGCGGTTAGCTCATGCATCAGAATTTTTAAAAGCTCCCTAAGTGATTCTGAAGTGCAGTTGGAGTTCAGAACCACATATCTCCGTTTACCGTGCATTGAATTCATTTCTTTCCTCATGGAACCTATAGTAGACCTGAGTGCAGAGCAGTGGTTTTCGTGGGGAAGGAAAATTAATTGTCCCTCTACCCTTCTAGGTTC
The DNA here is from genome assembly GCF_037783145.1 of Equus przewalskii. Lineage (NCBI taxonomy): Eukaryota > Metazoa > Chordata > Mammalia > Perissodactyla > Equidae > Equus > Equus przewalskii. Next base: position 29,216,033 of record NC_091842.1, on the reverse strand, counting down.
ATGGCTGAGACAGACCCCCTTTGTATTAAAGACAGGTCAGCAGGAGAAAAATCACATTAGTTTATGACATATATACCTCCTGTATACATGGGAGAGGCCCTGGAAAAGTGAGTAACTCCTCAAAATGTCCTAAGCCATCACCCTAAATACTACCTCCACCCTACAGACAGAAGAAAATGTTGGGCGATGGGGAGCCACTCATGGGAAGTTTTCAGGCAAAGCCCTGGAGAGGAGGGTATGTTCTGCAGACTTAAGTCTCTGCCTGCTCCATTGATAAGAGTTTCTGGAGATAAGGTCATCTCCTTCCGGTTAGAGCAGGGAGACTCCTTAACCCTGAGATTCCACCTATAAATGTAAATGTCTCTTACAAAAGAGTAACTTTTACTGGGTTTTCAGAGCTTCTCCTGTGTCTGTTTCTTAAAAATAATCAGCCTAAAATAATGCTTATGACAAAAAGGCATATTTGGGGGGGCAAATTCCGCTCCCCTTCATTTTCAACAGGGGCAATTTTGCATTCCATCCACGCAGGAGAATTTGGGCAATGTCTGGAGATGTTTTTGGCTGTCTGGGGGGAGGCTTGGTGCTCCTGGAATCTAGAGGAGAGAGGCCAGGGATGCTGCTAAATATCCTACAGTGCACAGAACAACCCCTTTCCACACACACAACAAAGAATTATCTGGCCCGAAATGTCAATAAAGCCAAGATCGAGAAACCTTGCCGTAGAAGAAAGAGTCATTGATGAAATAATCACACAAATAAAGGTTTATTTACTACCTGAAATTAAGGCAATAAAGATAAATATAAGGTGACACTGGGTGTGCGTCATAGGGAGATCCGAACTAGCCTGGCTAGAGTGGTCTTCTTTAGGTAGAGATTTGAAGGAAAGGTATAAATTAATGAGCATGCGAAGGGTTGGGGAGGGGAGGAGCATTTCAGGTGGCTTCCCCAGTGTGTCTGAGGCTTTGGATAATCCGTATGACTTAGAGAACATCCAATGGCTGCATGGGCTGATGCACAAGGAGAGGAGGCTGGGGAAGAATTTTAATCCAGATCCTCAGAGCAATGGGAAACGTACTGAGGGACAAGGAGGGTATCATTGTCACCAGATTTACATTTGAAAGAGATTGGTCCAGCTGGCAGGAATGGAGCAAAGGTGGATGTTCCATGAATCTGGGTGAGGCATTAGATTGAGGTGCTGGTGGCAGAGCTGGGGAGAAATAGATGCAAGAGGCATTCCGGGGGGTGAGATTCATCATCTCTATTTGTACTGTGTATTTTCAGCCTCTAGGTGTTTGGTGATGCCATTTTCTTTACCTGGAAATACCCTTCCTATCTACTTGAATCCCTAACCACTCTTTACTTATGTCCCAAGCCAAATAAATACCGTGAGAAACTTCCGGCTTACCTCAACCAGTATCACTGCCTTTGAAATCCTGGGGTCCTCCGTACCTTTGGAACAAGTTTTTACTTGTCATGTACAATTTGCATACATTGGATTTATCATCCTTCTTAAAAGATAAGGTCCTTAACAGTTGAAATCTGTCTTACTCATCTTTATTTTCTACACATTTTTCTAGATATTTAGTCAAGGACTGTTTGGTGTCAGAAACAGAAACCTGTTGGACTAACTTAAAACAAGGGTTTTTTTGAAGGGAGGCTGGGGTGTAGCAGATGTTCCCTCTTCCTGCCTGCCTAGCACCCGTGTTATGGGGACTGCCCCCTAATGTTCCTTTGGGTAGCATCCCTTGCTTTCTTTCCCTTAGTCTCAAGGTTCGGATGAGGCTGATTCCGCTGTGCAGAGTTCTAAGAATGGATTGACTAGTCAGCATGTTCCACCCAGTGTCTTGGTTCCTTGGTGGTTACATGATCTAAACCGTCCAATGAGCATCAGCCCCCCAATTTTTCTAAACCTACTGGGAATGTGGGGTAGTTTCTCCATTACGGTTGCTAAGACAGAACTTCTAGGAGTTTTGGTGAGCCCACTGGAGGAAGAAGCCAACCCAGAGGAAAGCAGACACAAGAGATGGAAAAGGAGAACCCTAATGACATTGTCTGAGCACCTGCAGCCATTCGAGCCTGGACTTAGAAGCTCTGTAAGCCATACACTCCCTTGGTGCACGAAGGAGTTGAGTTGTGTTTCTGGCATTTGCAACCAAAGGAACCCTGACCCATACGGTGGGGCATCATTCAGAATCCAGGGGCAGGAATTTCAGCCATGTGTCCCAGAGAACTGGAACTGGGAATCCAAGAGACCAGATGCATATCTCCACCTTAAATGTGTGGCTGGATGGGGGACACCAGTGTCTCCCTGCTGTGTCTTTCTGAGGGCTCGTCTGCGTCATTCTTCTCTTTCTCTCTCTACATATCAGCTATGTCTTTTTGAGCCAAGCAAGCCTCAGAATTGTGTGGCTCTTCATTCAAGTGCCCGACAGCAACTGCCGAGGGCTCCTGAGCCACATTCTCAATCCCCAAAGGATGCTGTGGCTATTCTAATTTAGACTTAGATTTCTTGAATATCCTTGGTCCAACCTACAGTCAAGGGGCAGAGCCAAAGACTCAGTAGGCTCTGTGGAAGCCCGCCAAGAGATGCGGGTGAGGGACAGCATGCAAAGTGATTAACATGCTGGCTACATGAATGACTCCAATTCACCATTAATAAGTACCAATGGAAATCGTATGGAGTCGTACCAGCTTCAACACCAGAGCCTGCTGGTTGGAGTATCAGGTGACCATTCCAGCAAAAGGAAGGGCTGTGTTCTGACACTTTTATTATTTTCTGTGGGCTGAAATGATGAGTCCATGGTAAACTCCAATTACATCTTCCTTTTGCCTTATCTGAGATCCGAAGTATAAAGTTCTTTCCCCATCTGTCTATGGAGATGTATGTAACAAGCAAAACCACCGAGAAGGATTCCTAAACACAATGCTTTGACCAGGGTCTACACCTGTGTCACTCATCTGTCCCCAGTGGAGACATGCAGGCTCCCATTCCACAGGGGGCAGAGATCTTGTGACATCTCTGCTTAAGAACATTTCCCACGGTTTAACGGTCTCATCTGTTCCCTTGAAAAGGAAAAAAAAAATAATTATGAGGTAGCGACAAAGTCTCTTATAGCAGATTTTCCCAAAAACCCCCCATTACGATCTTCTAAAGCCCCAAGGCTCTGGAGCAGTGCCTCTGGGGTCCTCTGGGGTCCGGGAAGACTGAAGGCACAAAGCTCCGAGATGCTGTCCCCAACTTCAATGCGCAGCTCTACTCTCTTTTATTTCTCAGGTTGCGGTTCCACTGCCTTTTAAAAATTCTGTAGAGACACAAAGCAGACTAGTGGACCCCGGGCTAGGGGCGGGGTAATGGGAGGACTGCTCCATGTGGACTAGATTTCATTTGGGGTGATGAAAATACTTTAAACTATAGAAGTAATATTTGCCCCACACCGTGAATGTACTGAAAGTCAATGACTAGTACCCTATATTATGCAAATTTTACCTCCATAAAAAAAAGCTTGAAAACTGCTACTTTAAATAATCTTGTTTAGAAGTCACTAGTGAGCCTGTGTGAATCACTTTGCCTCCCTAAGCCTCCGTTTCCTCATCTGAAAAAGGGGTTAATAATTGCATCTATATCACGAGCTTGATGTAAGGTTTAAATGAGAAAATGATTTTGAAGGCCTGGGCATGCAGTGGATCCTCAGTAAATGTAAGCATCTTCCCTCTGTATCCCTGTTAGTCCTAATATTTCACCATTCTACCTTGACCTTGTATCCCAACTCAGTGGGTTCATCTCTTGGTGAATGTGGAGCGGAAAAGCACAAACAAGGCAGAGTATGTGAAGAAAAGGTTTATTGCTTGCACAAATAATGGAGAACACTGGAGACAGCTCCCAATGCAGTGTCTCCCCTAGCACAGAGCGGGTGGAGACTTTATATACAAGACAGCAAAGCTACAAGGCTTATTTGTAACAACTGCGTAACAACTGTGTAACAGCTGTATTCATTTAGGGTGCAGGCATGGCAGGTAAACATGCTATTACATACATCGCATGATCTAAAAATGGTTCTTTGGACCCTCCTTGAGGAGGAGAATTGAAGATGCTAATAAGTGTAAGGTAATTTTAGGACGCTTGGGTCTGGAGCATATTGCAGAAGTCTTATGGCAAAGTGTTTCTCTGCATATCAACATCTGCAAAAGAGAGCATGGCAACTTCTGCAAAACAGAACACATAGTTTCTTTCTTCTGAAGCACATTTGACAGACCTCGTTGGTTTTTGACCTCAGTAACCCTTTCTTTGCCTGTTTCGCTGGTCGCAATCTGACAGATCATCGGCAACATTCTTGGGATTTTAGCAGGAACAAGGTGTGAGGCTGTGTTTTATTCTCTCTCTGTGCTGAGCTGGAGAATTTTGCTTGCCCTCTTCTTTTCCTTCTCAGGGAGTCTCTCTGGCGGTCCAGCACGTATAGGACAAATTTTTCTCTCCCAACCTACTTCAGAGACTGCCAAAGAATCTTGATGGAGGGGTACAGAACTGGGGATGAATTGCCAGTCTCTAACGCTGATCCCTGCTCAGAGGCTACCCAGAAGGTGAATGATTACGGGCGGGGATAGCTTGCTGAAATGGGCTGATGAATTGGGACCCTTACAGTCACAATAAAGATTGCAGTGCTTTGAGGAGATCAGATTAGATTTTTCTGGAATGCAATAGGCTGCAATCATCTTGTTATGCCAGCTTGTTTATTGTTTTGGGTCCTGACTTATTTCCTCTGTGCAAGGTGCATACAAAATAACTCTGCTGTGAACACTAAAATAATTTGGGCAGTAGACATTTAATCCCACTAGTGTCCCCCATTAATTAGTCGAATGGGTTGCCTTGTGTAAGGGGCCAGTTACCCTGTATTGTTCGGGAATGTTTTATCATGGTAGAAATTTCACACCCAGTAAATTGCTAATGAAGATATCATTTTCCTGCAAAGTTTACCTGACATACTATTTATCTTGCCACTGCCATTAGAGACAGAATTACTGTCAGATTTACTACAAAACACAGAATTGATTTTTAATTAGGGTTTCTAGAACTAAAGGTTAAAGATGGTTTAAAGAAACGGAGCTGTGGTTTTCTCCTTAAGTATCTCCAAGATTGCTTCCTTAGTGTGGTTAGAGGCAGGAGCAGTCATGAGCTCGGAGAATGCCTCACGGTTAACCCTTCATGCTTTCGTTTGGAACAGGAATATGGACAAATTCCTGTCCATCCCTGCCTCCATCCCTTTTGCAAGCCAGGGGTGTCAGAGTGTCAAAGTAGAACAGATTGCTTTGGTTTGTGTAACAAGGGTTGCTAAAATTGCAATCTTACCTTCACACATAATTCGGGGAATACTCCGATAACCTCATGCAGGCATTTCATATACAGGCAATTATAGGGAGATAGATTACAGTGTCCACAAGAATCATAACTTCCCTTTGCCTGATTTATAAGCCGTATCCTTATTTTTTATAATACCATTTATAATATCAACACCATCTAGACATCTCTCTATGGGAGCTGGTTTCTCCAAAGCATATGCTGGTGTCCAGCCAGCCCTGGAGACAAGATCCTGGAGTCGAACTCCTTGGGGGAGCAGATCTAATGGAAAGCTTATGAGCTTGGATTCTGGGATCAGGCCAGGGTGTGAGTCCCAGCTCTGCCACTCATGAGCTGTGTGATGGTGAGTAAGTGGCTTGACTTCTCTGAGCTTTGGTTTCCTCTTCTGTAAATCCAGGTTAACAATGGTTCCTGCACTATAGGATGGTTGTCTGCCGTAACTGAGCTGAATCTTGTAAATGGATTAGCATCATACCTGACACTTAGTTAGCATTTGATAAATATTAGCAATGCTTAGAAGAGCAGAACACAGTGATGGAAATAAAGACCTAAAACTTTATGGGGCACTGTGTTCATCATTCATTTTCCCAAATATCTGATGGTTTGTCTGATGTTACTAGACACCCACCCCTCATGCTCCCTTCAGATACCGTCCCAATTCTCTTTGCCATTGTAGGAAAACCTATTTCCACCGCCCTTTCTTCTCTCTTGCTTTTCACGTCATCCAGTTCTTTCCCTGTGGCTGGGCTGAGTGCCCACTCGGCCATTATCAGCCTGTCCTTTCTCACCCTGGGGCTCCATCCTGTGAAGCCTGGCTTCCTGGTAACCCATCTTCTCGGTCCCTAGTTGATGAAGACGAGAGTGGGAAACTGAATAAGACAAATACTCTCCACTGCCCTCAGCACTATGAATTGGAAAGCGCGGATGCTGTGGGGCGGCAGAAATACTGTGAGAACCCCGCACTCTGCCCTTCGGCTTGCCTCCCAGAGGAAGCCACGACTTGCCCCGCCTGAAAAGTTCTTTATGCTTTAAACAAAAGAGATTATTGGAAGGAAGGACATGAGTGTCTCAAAGTGGTATTTTGGTACTAAGGGATGTCTTAAAATAGCATCCTTACGCTTTCCACTGGGGCAGGAAGGACCTGAAGACAGAGAACATTAAGTCTGGAAAAGCCAAAATGATTGCCGGGCTTTATCGTCCCCTGATGGGTGAGAGGGCTCTCCGCGAGAAGTGGCTGTGCGCTCGGACTGATGGGCTGCTGGGAGAGGAGAGGACCCCGTGATGAAGGGAGGGTGGGACATGCCCTCTCAAAGGACAGCGCCAGAAAGACCCAGCAAGCTGGAGCCTGTCTAGGCAGTAGGAAGAGAGAAAGTGTGGTGAGTTTGTGTCATTCCTCCCACACCTGACCTGAGACCCTAAGGATAATAAACAGGGTGGCCATGAGTGACCAGATGATGCCAATCTCTAGTATGTCAGCCTCTGCTTCTGCACGCCCTCTCTCTGTTTTCAGACACATATGCTGAGTCTCCCCATCTGCTCCCACCAAAGAACCCATGACTCACGAGTCTTAATGGCTAATATAGGCATAACACAGATTCCCTAAAGGATACAGAGAAGGGGCGATACATGGTACACCCCATTGTAAGCCACTTAAAAATCCATCATTGACATGTCTGCTCTCCAAATTGCATCTCTGAGGGATTCTTTCTGTCTCCTTCTACGTCCAGGATCAGTCAACTTTTTCCTCAACAGCCATAGATAGTAAATACTTTAGGCTTTGCAAGCCAAGAGGCAAAATCGAAGATATTCCATAGGTCCTTATATAACCATTTCTAATGTAACTATTAAAATATGTCAAAACCATTCATAGCTCAAGGGCCATGAAAAATAGAGCTGGATTTGGCCTGGAGACTGCAGTGTGCTGACCTCCGTCCTACTTAATTCTCAAATTCCCGGCTCTGCGTGTTGCGCTGATGTCTCTGAGGCCCTTCAGAGGCTCTGCCCCAGCTGGTATCCTTAAGCCAAACCCAGTTCACAAAAACTAACAGACCCCACAGCAAACAGTTCCTGGGCTCCAAACAGTTAACAGGAACAGACTTGTTTGAAAATGATCCGGGTTACGGATATTTTTGTTTTCCTGTCATGTGAGGAAAGACCTGGGAATATTAGTGGAAAGGGACCAACATCTTAGGGTTTGTGCCCGTGAGTCAGTGAAATTGGGTCGTGTTTCAAAGTGAGGGTACTGCCTCTCGGTCTGCTCTGAGAGGAACGGGTCCAGTGATTTGTGGAGGAGAACGAGACCGCTATTGCTATATACGGGCTTATGTCTAGCCGGAACACAAGGGACATACATCCACGGAGCAAGATAAGACTTCTTAACGCTGGGCTTATTTCTCTTCAGAAACCTGCAAAGACAAATGACCCTGCCACCAAACCGCAGAGAAGTCTGGACTTCTCCAGATATGGCAGGTGGCAACTGCTCAATGATCGTGTATCCATTCGCTTGTTCAACACACATTTATTAGACACCTACCGCCTTCAGAGATTAAAAAAGAAAATGCAACCAATGAACCTGGGGATCTCAAGTCCAACAGGAGGAAAGAGTAACAGAAATCAACAAATAATAGTCCATTTAGTCCGGAATAGGTGCATGAGTATTGGGAGAAAGAGCTGCTCAGACTGAAATGGGAGGGGATGGGGGCACCTCCCCAGACTGGGAAGGATAGAAAAGGCTTTCAAATAAGGGGACAGTTAGTCTAGGTGGTCCAAAAGGCAGAGATGGGGAGAGGTACCCAGGACAAGGGCAAGTATAGAAAGCACAAGAGAACCAGTATACAAGAGAAGAGAAGTGTGGAAGGGGAGGAAGGAGTGTCTGGAGTGTGTGTGTGTGTGTCTATTGGGAAGGGGTTGATACCAGAACAGAGTGGCAGAAAGTTAGGCTGCCACGTTAGGCAGGAGGAAGAAAATGACAGGTCCTCTCTGATTTACTTGGTGTTTATCTTTTATGCTTAAAGCAGTGAGAAGCCATTGGCAGACTTAAACAGAAAAGCACCCAGATTTCTGTTATCAAAGATGAAAAATGCACAAGTCGTGTTGGCCTGTTATGGCCCCAGGTGCCATCAAAATGGAGATCAGGGGCCAGCCCGGTGGTGCAACGGTTAAGTGTGCACATTCCGCTTCAGCGGGTTCGTCCGATTCGGATCCTGGGTGCGGACATGGCACCGTTTGTCAAGCCATGCTGTGGCAGGCGTCCCACATATAAAGTAGAGGAAGATGGGCACAGATGTCAGCTCAGGGCCAGTCTTCCTCAGCAAAAAGAGGAGGATTGGCAGCAGATGTTAGCTCAGGGCTAATCTTCCTAAAAAAAAAAAAGACATGGAGATCAAATTCCTGAGTATGCCTTTCAAGGTGCTTTGCGGTTGACCTTTCTCTGCCTTTCCAGGTTCCCTTCTTTGCATTCTTTTCCCGCCCCCTGCCGTGCACCCCAAACACCAGCCATTCTAGACCGTTTACTCCTTCGCTCAACCTGTCATTTATTTTGTATCAGTTATCTATGGCTGCATAACAAGTACTCCAAAGCTTAAAATACAAACATTTGTTATCTCCGAGAGTTTCTGAGGGTGAGGAATCCAGGCGTAGCTGAGCTGGGTGGGTCTGGCTCAGGGTCTTTCATGAGACTGTAGTCGAGATGTCAGCTGGGCTTCACTTATCTGAAGGCTTGACTGGGACTGCAGGATCTAATTCCAAGATGGCTCACTCCATAGCAATGGACTGGAGGCCTCAGCTGCTCAATGGCTGTGGGCAGGAGGCCTCAGTCCTCGCCGTGTAGACTTCTCCAGAGGGCTACTTATGTGTTCCTGTGCCCTGGCAGTTAACTTCCTCTAGAGAGAGCAACCCAAGAGAGAGAACAAAGAGGAGGCCACAATGCCTTCTATGACCTAATCTTCTATGTCCCAGTTACGCCCACCATATTCCATTGATTAGAAGCAAGTCACTAAGTGCTTCCCATACTCAAAAGGAGAGGAATTAGGCACCAACTCTTTAAAGAAAGAGTAGCAAAGATTTTGTGGACATATTTTAAGACCGCACACACTTTAATGTGGATGTCCCTTTCTTTAAAAGCCACTGGTTCTCAACTGGGAGTAATGTTGTCCCCTTCCTCCCAGGGCACATTTGTGAATGTCTGGAGACATTTTTGGTTGTCATAAGTGGTGGGGAGCGTGCTCCTGGCATCCGATGGCCTGAGGCCATGGATATTTTTAAACGTGCTGCAAAGCACAGCGCAGCCCTCCGCAACAAAGAGTCATCCAGCCCCAAATATTAGTCTTGCTGAGGCTGAAAAATCCTGGCTTAAGCTGTCAGTAGCTGTGTGAGTTTGGGCAAATTATTACTCTCTCTAAGCCTCAGTTTCCTCAGCTGTAAAATGGGCACAAGTGTAATACAGTCTTGATAGTCAGCCAGGGAGTCCCTTCTAGGCCCCATGCCAGATCCAGGGGACTTGGAGGTAAACTGGGCACACATGGTCCCCGACCTCATAGCATTTTCTATTTGGAGCCTTAAACATAACATCAGTCTGAGTTTTAGTATAATCTCTCTTGCACAGATCGTTGTTACATTTGTCCGTGAAATTCTTGGAGACAAGAGCAGTTCTCTTTCCATGTCCAGCCCACCTCAACGCCTAGCAACACGCTTTGCGCTGACAAGATGCTCAATGCTCGTTGAATTGAGTTCCACCTGCTCGCTTCTCGAAACGACTCCTCCTTGTATGATTTTAAGGTGCTGGAGATTGTAAAGTGTACGATCTGTTTAATGACGGCTTTCAATTTTGTTAGAAAGGTTTGGGGAAAAAATCACTCTATTAACTGTATCTTGCATTGTGAGCTACATCCTGATTTGAGAAATGTTGAAATTTGTCAAACAAAACAAACGTGCATTGTAAAATTGAGGAAAGATGGTGATGTCATGTGTCTGTATCCTTGGCTACTACTTTTGAGGTAAAGAAGCCTGTGTGCCAGTTCCTCTGTTCTTCCTATGGACATGGTTTTAGTATCAGCGTATTAGTTTTCTATTGTTGCTGTAACAAATTACCTCCAGCCACGTGACTTCAATGATACAAATTTACTCTCTTACAGTTCTGTAGGTCAGAAGTCCTAGAGAAATCTCACCAGGCTGAAATCAAGGTGTCTACAGGGCTGCATTCCTTCTGGAGCCTTTGGGAAAGAATCCATTTCCCTGCCTTTTCCAGTTTCTAGAAGTTCCCAGCATTCCATGGCTCATGGTTCCCTTTCTCCACCTTCAAAGGCAGCAATGGGAGATGAAGTTCTTCTTACATCTCATCTCTGTCCCTCTTCCATAATCACATCTCCCTCTGCCTCGCCTCCTCTGCCTCCGTCTTCTACTTTTAAAGACAGGTGTGATTACATTGGTCCCGTCTGGAAAGTCCAGGCTAATCTCTCTGTCTTAAGGTCAGCTGATTAGCAATGAATTCCGTCTGCAACGCCGATTCCCCTTTGTCATGCCACCGAACATATTCACAGGTCCCAGGGGTTAAAACATGGACCTCTGTGGCGGGGACCATTATTCTGTCTACCAAGGTCAGTGATACCAAAGGACCCACAAAATCCCTCTAGACTCGTAAAGGTAATCCAAACCACGTCTCATGGCATAGGGAAGGTTGAACGTGAGTTATATTATCCAGTTGGATCGATGAATTCCAGCCACTGCTTTCAAGGGGCAGGATCCAGAGAAATCTTGCATTTTTGTGCTCCCTGCCACTGGGTGACGTGAAACTCCATCCTTTTCTCCATAAGCAAACGGAACGTCTAAACCACAATTTGGCTTCTGTGCTGTTCCAGCATAACACTGCTCAGTGTCATGAAACGTGACTCTTCAAAAGTCTATTATGTGACAAGCTGGGTCGTTTATGACAGAAATATTGTATTTTGCACACTTCATTTGCAGTTAAATTATTGAACATCTGACAACACAGGCCGTGTTCTGTTTCTTAGTGCAAATCCATTAGAAGGTATTTTTTTTTTAGTTGTTGCTATTAAATTAGGGCTTTAACATTTCCTGACGTGAAGAGTGAATTTATTTTCCAATGATTAAAAATCATTTTGTAATTAGGTTTGAATGAATAGGGAGTTATTGGAAAAGCCAAGGCTAGTGTTCATCTTCTGAGGGAACAGTTCCAGTGCTCACATTTTGATGGTGTTTACTGTTGTGCCGCTTGGCTATTTTATAAAAGAGGAACTTAAGGCCAAAAGGGAAATGACCGATGAAAGTTGAGACCAGGGAGATAAATCTCTAGGAAGATTTTACTTTTGATTCTCATTCTGGGATAGGTCAATCTTTAGATTTTTTAAACCATGGACTGCCCAATCCTCTCAGTGATTAGGCCATTTATTGCCCACTACTGGAGTTATAACATCAAAGTCTGTTATGGCTAGACAGTTAAAGCAAATAAGAGAAATAACGCTGGTACATTAGGGAGTGGTGGAGACTGTGGAAAATTGAAAAGAATATGCCCTGTTTAAATGCATAGCTGCTAATTGGCTCCCATTGATTTTTCCAGAAGGGTATGGGAGTCCAGCCTTGCCAAATTTTCCAACTTTTCACGAGAAATGAAAATTCTGGATTTTATGTAATATCTTCAGATTTCAAAATATAGACTATAATTACATAAAAAAAATTTTAACTATTCGGGTCAAACAAAAGATGTGTACCTTTCCGATATAGCCTACAGGTCATTCATTTTAGATTTCTAGGTTCCAGTGTGCCAAACATACTATATGCAGTAGCTCATCCAACACTACAAACCTTGAAGTAAGTGATGGAAGAGGTGCACAAGGAGATGTGGTTCACAGAATAGAATCTCAAACAGCCTATGAACAGAATTGCCTGTTTCAGCCTTAGCCTATGCATCACTAACTTTTAATGACCTTGGGCAAGGTACTTATCTCTGTCTCCATTTTGGTTTCTTCTTCATATATAATGTAAATAATATCTATCTCATAAGGTTATTGTGAAGACTTAGAATTAATTCCTGTTTAATTCCAGTAGTGACTGGATGTAGGAAGTACTTGTGTTGTTTTGTTGTTACTGATAAAGAAGCTAGAGCAACTCTTGTTCAGAGTTTAGGTGACCTTGCTCAAGGTCACATAGTAAGTGTGACTCTGTACATTGCCCCTTAGGTATTACTACTGGTGAAAGCATCAATGACTTTCATTATTGGTTTAAAAGTAGGAAAACATTAAGTCCATGATTTGGGTGCTAAGATTCCCAAAGCCTATTCCATTAACACTCGATAAATACACCACATGAATACGAATAAAGGCCCTGAACCTCTGACTCAAGGATGGCCTTGCTGATGGCATTGCTAGAGTTTGGAACAAAATTAAAAACGAAATCATATCACCTGTAATCCTTCAGTGGCTCCCTATTACCCTTGGGATAAGTCTTGACTATTTAGTATGGCTTTTGAGACCTTCCATGATCTCCTCTCTACCTATGCTAGAACTCAGCACTCCTTGCCTTGCATTCTTTGTTCCAGCTCTACTGAACTCTCTCTGTGTCCAGAAGGCATCATATCTTCTTTTGCCTCTGGGAATTTTACTTTTATCCCTCTGCCTAAAACACTTGATTTTTACTCTTTTTTTAATTGATCGATTGATGATTGGATCTCAGGAGCATAGGGCTGAGTTCATCATATTTCCTAGTCCATGCACATCATCATACTTGGTCAATGGATGGTCCTTGTCTTCTTTCATTCTTCATTTATTTCTTCCTGTGTACACCTAGTCCCCAGTATCATTTCCCTCTCCCATGTGTTTGACATATGTTTATAAATATTGTAAAATATGCAGTTATTTTGATTGTGAATGTTTTTAATTACTACAAATAGTATTGTGTTATAAACCTCATCCTGAGGCTTTCTTCACTCAACACTGTTTTAAGAGCTATCCATACTGCTTTCTCTATATTTAGCTTGTGGCTTCCTCGTGCTGTATGATTTTCTGTAATGTGTATTTATCACATTTTACGTATTCAATCCCCTAATGATGGACACCTGGGTTGCCTGCAATATCTTGATATTACAAACAAACTTGGTGTTCCAAACTCATCCCTTTATGAATCTATGTGAGAACTGCTCTGGGGTATACACCTAGGAGAGCGATTAAAAGGTGATAGGGTACACGCATGCCTAAGTTCACCAAACCCAGCCAGATAGATTTTTTGAATGGTTTGCTAGTTTACACACCCACCAGGAAGGAAGGAGAGACCCGGCTCCATGTTCTTGGCATTTGCCACCCATCTAATATTTTGCCATGCTGATGGATAGCTGGCATCTCATTGCTTTAAGTTGAATTTCTTTAGTTATTAAAGTTTGAGCATCTCTTCCTACATCATAGAGCAATTCAGGTTTCTCCATATCTGAATCATCTGTTCATGGGTTTTGTTTTGGTTTTTGCATTTTTTCATTGGGTTTCCTGTCTTCATAATTTACAGGAGTTCTTTGTATATTCTAGATATCTAACCCTTTTTGGTTCTGGAGGTTGAACATGCCTCTTAGGGTCAGTTGTGTTCACCGCCCTCTTCTTGAGCTAGCTGACTCCATCTCATTCTTCAGGATCAGCTCAGACATCCCTTCCTCCGCGAGGCATTGCCCTCGCTCCCTGCATTCTGTGTTCTCCATCTCCTGTCCATTCCTACAGCCTCCTCTCCTTCTTCAGTCTTCATGCTTATCAATCTATCATGATCACCTGTTTGAGTCTCAGTTTTCCCCCAAGCGATTTTGAGCTCCCTGTGGCTATAGATCGCTTCCTATTCATTGTGACATCTTCAGCTCCTATTTCAGGGCTTAACATGAAAGACAAGAACAAATATTTGTGGAATCAATAAGTAAACTCATTTGTCAGATACTTCCTATGCATCAAACCCCGATTTATCAGCATTGTAGGCAATGATCCATTAAACCATCACAACAGCCCTGCGATGGAGGACTTGTTATCCCCACAAGATTTACAGATGAGGAAACAGAGGGGATGTGTGGTGTGTGTCACAAGGAAGATGGATAACCACCAGCATTTGCTATTTTCCATACTCACTGTGCATATACAACTCCGTAGCTCAAGCTGCCAAATAAGTTTTAAAAGTTCTTACCAAAAGCATAATCATTTGTTTGCCCTCGAATATTTCTTTTTTGCTTAACACGGCTACAAGAATCTGAGGTGGTCTGCCGCTGCTCCTCTCAGCCTCATCTCTACCATTACCACCGCCTCTTTCTAAGTCCCAGGGACATCCGATCCTCTTACAGCTCCTCAGACGCTCTTCCTTCCCTTCAGAGCGGCACTTCTCAAGCTTCAATGCAAATAGAAATCACCCGGGGATCTTGTTAAAAAGTTCGAATACTTATTTACTACATCTGTGTTGAGGCTTGAGCGTTTGCATTTCTAACAAACTCCCAGGTGATGCTGATGCTGCTGGTCTGAAGACCACACTTTGAGTAGCCAGAATTTACAACACTCTTTACTCCAGTTTACTCCTAACTACTCACGCTTCAGAGCTCTGCTTGAATATCACCGCCTCAAGGAATCCATTCCTCACCAGACTAGACCAGGAAACAGATCTTCTCTGCACTCCATCCTTGTTTTTTGAAGCCCTTAACACCATCGTATGAATGAGCCACCACATGAGTCATTTAATGCTGTGTCCCTCACTCAAAGACTAGCTCCATGACAGAGGGAGCATCAGTCTGGCTCCCCATCACAGTCCTTGCACCTGACCAAGACTCGCCATAGTAGGATGTCAACAAGTATGTGTTCAATGAAAGGAAGACTGAACGGAGATAAATGTCCTAACAGTTGATTCAGAGACCCTGTGACAGTGGGTTTTTAACCGCTTTTGCCCTACAGATCCCTTCGAGAATTTGAGGAAAAAACCTCTCCCAGAAAATCAGAGCATGTAAGTAACATTTTGCCTAACGACTGTATGCCATTTCAGGAGGTGAAGAATCGCTTCCCTGTATAAACTCATAGAGCATCTCTTCTGAGGAGCACGAGGTGCCCACTCCATCTTCCCTCCTCCCCTTCATTCCAGTCCAACGTTGGAGGGACATGATGGGAATGCCTAGTGTCCTTAGAGCATCTTCACCCCTAACCTCGCTCACTGCACAGGGAGCGGCAAAGAGCAGGTGAATGTGGCCGGAACAAGGTGGGGGTGTGTGCCGCTCGGGGAAAGACTAAGCTTTGCCAAATCAACACACAGATCCGTCGGCCCTGAATTAACTGGGACATGACGCGAGCTAAAAACTGCGTCCCCAGAAATGGGCAAATTTTTAATTTAGGGCTCTGGCAAATGCAGCGGATTCTAAAACATCTCAGAGACCCACCTATCTCACTTATTTTTGTGCCATTCTCTCTCTCAGAGATAGAAATGCCTCGTTTAGTGGACTAGTGTGGACTTCAGTGATGGAGGTAGCCGCTTTCACGTCCTGCCCACCAAAGCTGGTTGCTTTTGAGCAAGACGGTTAACTTCGCTGCACCTCAGCTTCCACATCTGTGAAATGGGTCCCCTCAGACTATCCTCTGAAGTCCCGAAAGATATTTTCGGTGGTGAAACAGCGCCTGCCATTTATATTGCTCTTGCTTCCCCCTTGTCCCACTGTCCCCTCCTATAACAGAGGCAGCTTAGAGGGACTTGCCTTGCCCTTCCCGACCTCTTATCTAATCTGTCTGCTCACTCCTCTCCTACCAGGCTTCTGGGGATATAGTACATTAAAATCTGTTATTGGCACTGATATTTATTTGCAACTAGAGACATTTTCTTCTTTTCCAACTTGTACAAACCTGGGCTTGGCTCCCATCCACCGCCAGACCTAGAAATTGTAACGCGTTACCAGGTAGGCATTCATTTCCTGGTATTATTCTAAAAGACTGCTTGGGCTCAAGAGATCTGGAGCAGTAAATTCAGGAAGACACCCTGTAGGTTGCAGTAAAAGCCTGTGTAGGTAATATTTAAGGTGATTTTTTTTTTAAGTTCTTTAATATTCTTTCAGAGGTTCAATTATTTACCATGCTCCCTCCAGGTAGAGAGTAATTTGAATATCACTGTGGGGCGAGGGGGTGTGGGGGTGAGGGTCGGGTAGAGGAGAAGGTAGTTTGCAAATCACACAAGTCAGCTTCAGCTTTAGTGAATACCAGCGAGATGCAGAAACGTAGGCTCGCGTTATATTCCGTGTTATAGTTTATTGATGTTTTTGAAAAAAAAATTGCACAGGTAAATACATGGCTGTCTCCGGGAGTGATATTCAGAACACACAACTGTGATAGACAAGGTCTCAGCCTGAGGCTGGAGCTGGCATCTGGAGACCCCTGGACAGACAAGGCGTTAACCCTTTACCTGCTGGATCATAGGGAACGCCGGAGGGAGGGGGAACCCTGGGAATGGACCCAGGTGGTCAGCATAGTGGGGGACACTCTCTACCAACTGGTACGACAATATTTCAGTATTTTAACAACTGCAATAGCCCAGAAGTTGCCTAACTGCTGAAGATCAGCTGTGTCAGCTGTGGCATTTCAACAGGAAGAATATAATGAGGCAGCGATGAATCTCCCCCTTTCAGTCCCACCTCTGCTGTGTCTGGTATATTACCCGCACCCCCACTTTATTTTCTCATTCAAACACTGGGAACGTCTAAATCTATGGGTAGTTTCTTTTTTAGTTGCATCATAAAAAGTGGAATCATACGTTACGAATAATAATAGCTAACAATTGCTAGAGCTGACTAGGTCTCAAGCGCAGTGCTTAGCTATTTAGTGTAATTAACTTTTCTAACCTCCTCAATTGTTTCCTCAGCTGACAGATGAGGAAACTGAGGCACAGCGAGGTCAATTAGCTTGCAAGCTAATAAGGGCTGAAGGAGAAAATCAACTCCACGTAGCCTGGCTCTGAGCCCTGACTCTCAGCATCGTGCACGAAGCAAGGTAAATCTGTTACTCTGCGCTTTTTGTCCTAGATCTGACTCATTGCTTTAAACGAGTACATTATGTTATCTTGTTGGGTTTTCTATATTTCCTTAAGCCTTCTTCCTTTTGACAGACATTCAGAATGTTTCTCAGTCTCTGTCTGTCTCTCTATCATCTGACTCTCTCTTTTGCATTTTTCTTTTCCTCTCTTTGAAGGGGCCATTAAAAACAATGCTATCATGTGCCTATGTGTCCTTGTACAAGGAAGCCCCTGCACACCTTTTATTTCTGGACTATGCACTTCAAAAAGAGGGAGTTGCTGGCCCTACTGGTAAGAATATTTTGAGTTTTAAGAAATATTGCTAGAATTACGTTGCAAAAAGGTATATGCTGTTTCAACCGGTTGTACACGCAATTGCCATTTCTCCACATCCTCATCAGAACCGGAAGTTATCAATCTTTTTAATGTTTTGCCACACTAATGGGAGAAAAGTGGCACTCCTGGTGACTTCAATTTGCATTTTCCTGATTATCAGAGGGGTTGAGCAATGTTCACGTATTTAATGGCCTCCTGCTCACGAATTGCCTGTTTGTGATTTTTGCCCAATTTTAAAGTGGGTTATTTATCTTTTCTCTTATCAATTTATGGGAACCCTTTAGTTGTTAGGAATATTAACCCTTTGAAAATCACGTGCACTGGAAATCTTCTATCCCAGTCTATCATTTTGATTTTTGTGTGGTCTTTGGTCGATCAGGTTTTAAATTTTACTTTTTTGTGTAATCAGTTTGTTGATCATTTATTTTACCATTTCTAGACTTTCTGTCTAGCTTAAGAAGGTCTCCCCCATTCTGAGTTTATTCATAGAGTCTCTTATTTTCTTTCTCATTTCTTTTCTACATTTCCATATTCAATCTATTCAGAATTGATTTCTCTGTCTGATTTGATGTGTGAATCTGTGCTTCCCTCCAGACCAAGAGCCAAATATACAGTTGTGCTGATTAAATTAACCAACGCCTTCCCCGTGGGTTGAGATGCCACAGTCAGTGCTGAGGACAGAGTCATAGGCCTGGGGGCCAACTGTTACTGGCACATTGGGTTCTCATTGTCCCCCAGGGTAGAAATCAAGAGAGATAACAAATGGGAGTAGAAAAGCAAAAGTTTATTAGCTTGTGCACAGGGCAAGCACAAGGGAGCCGGTGTAGAAAGGAAAGGGGCAGGTGACCAGCTCATTAAGGAGCAGGATTGTAGGGCTTTTATTAGGCAAAGGCTGGGGAGGAGTGCCCTGTCATGGCATGTAGAGGTGGGGTTGTACTTGCTCCTACGCTGTTGTTCAACATGCCGCTTCATGTGATGCATGTATCATTAGCATGCTAGCTCGCCACCCTTGGGTGTGATTTTTACCATGCTAATAGGGTTAGGGTCACCTGCAGTGGACTCCTGGGTGCTAGGGTGCGTGCATAAGTCCAGGAAAGTCCAGAGGCTGCAGAATGTGGATTTTGGTGACCTCTATCTGATTCTCCTAGCTTACCTACTGGTTAGGGGTCTTATCTTGTTAGGCCAGGAGCGTTGCAGATGGCCCTGTCTTATTAGGCTGGTTCCTGTCTCAGAACCTCAGAAAGGCAGAGTCAGACCATGACTCCTGACCCCTCGCTCCTCTGACTGGCTGCATGACCTGGCACGAGCTCTCCTTGGAAAAAAATGCCTTTTACAACCATCTTCTCCTCTTTAAAACACAGGGAGTGTTGTGAGGACTAAGGGAAAAAAGGCCACTGAATCTAGACAAAAGAATTCTTTATTCCTGCCTACCCCTCCCCACCCCAGCAATATGCCGGATTTGGTCCAGGTCAGGAAGGCTGGGACTCTCGAGCCTGGTCACTGACAAGGAGAGCATGAGTGAAGCCAACTCACATTGTGGGTGATTACACACCAAGCTGGGGGGCAGGGCACCAGCATCCCGAAGGCGTTTGAATCACTCAGTTGGTACTGGCTTGCTGTTTGAAATACGTATCAACAGCCAAAAACTTGTGCACAAATGAGCTGGCGGTGTCCTCCTGCTTCACCTGGGAACCAATATGAGTCAAAATGGGGGTGACTTACTTCTGGTCTTGTCTCAGCATGCAGAGGTCTGTAGACAAGCTGAGCCAAAGGCTCAGAGGGCATGGCATTTGCCAACCAAACTAGAAAGCTGGAGAGCTGGTTTGGCCACTTTTCTTTTCCTTTTTGTTCTTTTCTCTCACTGCCCTCCGCCCCACCCTATCCCTTCCTTTTACTTTCTTTTCAATTCATTTTCCCCTCCCTCCTTCCTTCCTTCCTTCCATCTTCCCTTTCCCTTTCTCCCTCCCTCCGTCTCTGGGAAGATATCTCCAAGACAGTACGTCAGCAGCCCAATGCTGCATTTGATCAACTCTTGAAGCGGCTGCAAATACTCTCGCTTCTCAGTTAAATTTGTATCGATCTCCCAAATGGGAAACAGGCAACCGAAATAAATTATATAAATAGAGTTAATCAGGAATGAGCCAGCGCCCGTGAGGAATCTGGGGCTGGTACCACGGATTTTTGCTGATGTGGAAAAGCCGCTGGAATGAAATATGTATGCGTTCGAGAGGGGAAAACAAACAAAAGCCAGTCCCCGAGAAGTCAGAATTACTGAGAGGTGAGCCAGTCTCCTTGAGCAGAATCCCTCAGTGGCTGGCATAGACCTGCAGGGGGAATACATGGATCATTAAGGGCTGCCTCCTTCTCGAGAACAGGCTGCAGGAATCCTATATGGGTAGGAAAGGTCTGCTTATAACAGGTTATGGGTTTTTTCACATCAAGCAATTTCAAGCTAAACAACCCATGGCTCTAGGAAGGAGAAAAAAAGCCAGTGGGGAGCCTGGCGATATTCTCTTTTCGGTTTGTGTCTTGTAGCAGATGTTTGTAGCTTTTGTCTAATTTTTCCTGATTTTGACTTAAGGAGTCGTCTAGAGAGGAGTGGATGTGCATTGGAGGTTTAGCCAATCAGCTTTCATTCCCTTCCTCCCAGGGACTGGTTCACAGATGGATTACGTACAGTCAATGTAAAGGGTTTTTTTGTTGGTTTGTTTAACTGATTTAGCTGCCAACATTGAAACAATTGGTATATTTTCTGTAAAATCATGGATTTCTGGCTTCTCTTTAAAAAGCCAGATGATCAGGTAACTGGGCTGATATCCCCTACCTGGCAATAGTCAGCTGGAGGCGCACAGTGGCTAGCCTCTTGCAATGACCGTGGGCTTTCCAGTTTGCCAAATTCCACACCCAGCCCGAATGCATTTGAGTTTCTGACCTGGTCTGAGACAGCAGCTGTCTAATGTCATTTCACATCAAATGTCAGGAATGATGGAGACCTCGGATATCATTGGACCTAAATTCTCCCCTACCACATGGGGAAACTGGGACCCTGAGAGGGGATTACATGACGAGTTGATGGCATAAATGGGAAAAGAACCCAGGATAGCTTTATAGTAACTTGCAGGAGCAGACAATGCCTCTTATATTTCCTGCCAGGAAGGGCTAGTTCCCAAAGGATGCCTCCAAGGGGCTATTCTATGATGCGATCCATTAAAGGTGCTAATGTGGGAATTTCAGATCCAATAGGTGGTGGATATTTTTAGGCAATGGGGCCAAGGGTTCTCTTGCAAATTTCTTCTACAGGTGGATGCCAACTCCTCTTATGACCAAGGTTGAAGACTAGCTGTATAAAACTGTTATTTTCCCGACCATTAAAAAGATATGACAGGGGCTGGCCTTGTGGCACAGTGGTTAGGTTTATCATGCTCTGGTTTGGCAGCCAGGTTTGTAGGTTCGGATCCCAGGCACGGACATACACCACTCATGAAGCCATGCTGTGGTGGCATCCCACATACAAAGTAGAGGAAGATTGGCACAGATGTTAGCTCAGGGCTAATCTTCCTCACCAAAAAAAAAGATATGATAACACCCCTCAGTCTTTCTGAAGTGGGTGCAATTTATAAGCTTACAGATGGAAAAAAAAATCTATCTTTATTCATTTGTTCATTTGATTGCTTGTATGTTTATTTATCCACCCCCATTTACTGGGCATTCACTACATGCCATGAACAATGGTTACTCCCAGAGACACAAAGATTGGTCCCTGAAGTTCTCAGTGGAGCTGCCAGCTGTAATGCAGACACAGAGGCGGGTGGCCTTCCCTGAGGAGGTGCCATATTCCTAACCTTTCCAAGACAAGGAAGAGTCCATTTTGAGTAGTAGTCAAGTGTTAGCATCTGTGAACTGCCCTCAGAGCCCAGACTCACTTTGATTGGCTCCCACATCTTAAAAATTAAATTAAAAAGTAGAAGTGTACCATATTTAAAAATTGGAAGACTTTAAATAAAAACCCAGATCTCCAACTTCTCTTGAAAAATAGTGGATCTGAAAGCACCGGGCCCACATTGCCTCACAGCCATAATTAGGTATTGCTGAGTGGTAACTGCTCCTTATAGAGAGGGCTCACATTCTCTGGTTTGTCACACTCCCCACCATTCCCTATAACATTATTCACGGCTCCCATCATAAAATTGTGAGACCTGCCTGTCCTCTCTAGGGATCTGAGTTGGTGTTCCCTGATCTAGCATCTCGAAGAGTGCACGATGGTCATGGAGAAGAGATGGAGAAAAATGTGTCCACCGAGGCATAGAGGTGGGAAACATGGAGAACCTTCAGGGAACTGGATGCAGTTTCACGTGGCAGGCAGTTGAGTAAGTGGAACAGAGGGTAGGCAGAAATGAAGCTGGAGAGGTGGGCGAGGGCCAAATTGGTCCATGGAAGCCCTGTGCATCATGCAAAGGACTGTGTACTGAATCCTACAGTCAATAGGGAAGCTCTGGATTCTCAGTAGGGGATAGGGGAGTGTTGTGATTAGATGTGTGTTTTTGAAAGACCACTGCGCAACCATGGAGAACATAAACTGGCAGAGGTGGTAAAAGAGGCTGTGAGACCATTTGGGCAACAATGGTACAGATCCAGGATGGAGATGAGGGATCCGGTACTCCTTAATTCATGCCCAGCATCGGCACTTGGCAAATGATTCATTACTAAGAGATGAGTGATGACTTCTCAAGGGTCACTTGCTCCTCGTCAACCAAGAGTCACCATAATGGTCCTCTTGGCTTCCTGTGGCCAAAGTTAGGCCCGTGTGCACAGAGAGGGCACAACCCAGTACTTCCTTGTCTATAAAATGCTTTTTGGCAAAGTACGTAGGAGTTGAGGCTTTCTTAGTAGTAATTACATTATAATGCCCCAGGTGCCCCCAGGGTGTACTCAGAGAATTAATGGGCCTACCAGTCTCATTTACTTCTTAGGGTCCCAGGGTCTCCTTCCACAAATGCGCATTCCCAGTGCACTGAATGGGACCCTGGAGGACAAGAAGAGTGATTGCTTCTCTCAAAGGTGAGCCGGAGGTGAACGTCAGCCCCTGGAGGACACCTCTGGCCCCTTGACCAGGAAATACTGCCGTGACCGAGACAGAAGGCGCTCCAAACGCAGAGAACATTATTCCAAGCAAATGAGGAAACCCAGCAATTATTTCCACTCAAAAGTTGGTAATGAATAGGCATGTTATTTATTCATTCATTAAATGTAGGCAAACAAGCACCCAAAGAGGAAGCCGTCTGGCCGTTCTCTTAATGAATGTGCCCCGTTTCTGAGTGCATGTGGGCTGCGCAGATGAAATGCTGAACTCTGGAAATCTATTACCCACTCAGGAAGCCATCCTTCCAGCCTTAATTAGAGAAAATCAGCAATTCCCGCTTGTAAGAGATGGTGGTAGAAATCAAACTGAGGGACTGAGTTACAGACTAGCCAGGCAGGTGGGGCTGGGCTGGGCAGGGTGCACAGAAGCCTGGGCACCATGTGAGTTCATCTGAAAGACTATGCCTTGGGTGTCCAGGAAGCCTATTACACCAACGATGGCCAAGATAGCACAGGGAATTGATGTCATTGCAAAACACCGAATCCTTTTTCATGAAGCCTTGGTGATTCATTCATTCATTCCATCAATTTTCCATTCGTCCACCTGCTCATTCCTGCATCCAGTCAGCAAGCATTTATGGAGCACCTACGATGTGCCAGGTACTGCACCATCAATATAAAATGCTAAGCAAACACAAATATTGTCTCAGTTCTATCACTCTTAAATTTTAGTAGAAGAGTATTTAATAAGTAGATAATCACATAAATATATAATTATAAGTTGTAATAGGAACTCAGAGGGGAAAATGTAAGGTACTGTGCAAATATATAATAAGGAGCTCTGAACAAGGTAGATGTCCCTGGGCATTGATGCTTGGGCTGGCATCCTAAGGAAGTAGGAGGTAACTGGATCAGGACAAGGGGGAGAGGGAAAAGGTAGGTCCATCTAGGTAGAGGGACAGCGTGTGCCAATATCCAGAAATGGAAAAGAGCACCATAGCCAGAGAAAATGCCTCTTGGGTATGGTTTTGCCTCACTTTTCTATACAAAGTACTGAGATTCTCTTTAGGTGATTAAATTAGGAAATGCTTGTGGGCTGAAACTGTCATGATAACATAAGGCTTGGTTTGAGCGGGTTGGATTAGATGCCGGGGAGACTGATGGGGACCCTCACCCCACCCTATGAGACTCTCAAAATGGAGGACTGAGCTCGCCTTGATGCAGTAGGAACATGACCTCTGGATCTGCTGTCATGCCAGCCCCTCCTGCCAGGTGGGCTGCCCCCTCCCTGGCTGAGCCCGGGGTCCTAGAGACCTCTCGGGTCTCAGGAAGAGTTCCCATGCCCCTCTTCTCCAGGAGTCTGCCAACCACTAGAGCATGGACTCCAAAGACTGATCATACAAGAGAAACCTGACCCTGCTGCTCGTAAGCTCCATAATCTTGGGCAGGTCACTTAACCCCTTTGTGCCTCAGTTTCCTTGTCTAAAAATTAGGTGTGAGGACAGTGCCCACCTTAGAGCTGTTGTGAGGAGGGGCCATGTGGAAGGCATGGAGCAGTGCCTGTACCATAGTGAGAGCAACAAATACTTGAATTATTATTACTTAGGGGATGCCCCTCATTCCCACTTTGGGCCAAGGGGCAAGAAAGAAAGCTTAGCATCAAATAGTTTATGTGATGTGTTGAACATCAGAGTAGATGAGTGGATGGATGAACGTGTGTGTTCCGTGTTGTAGGCACAACTGAGAGGTGAAGACTCCTGAGACAGTGTGGAACTTGAGTGATTGTCCTTGGCTGTGCCTGATGCAAGGGTCTTTGAGGAAGTGCAGGCAGCTGGCTGGGGTGCGCAAGACTTGGAGTAAGACACATGGAGTAAGTAGGATTCTGCTGATGGCATCTGGGCAACAACTTGAATCTGTGTCTCCGATAATGTATGTTCCTGAAAAACGGTAACATTCCCCAACTGTCCTTCTCTTCAGCAGCCCCACCCACTTCTCGGGCTTAGCCAGCACGGTGTGCTAAGTTCTGCATTGAGTACAGACTCCTTCTCAACTCCGTTTTATACCCCGGCTGTTCTTGCTCCTTCTTCCTCTCTCACTCAAAGCCATCAGGCAGACCATCCACCTTCCAAGACTTGGCTTATGCGTCATGCCCCTACAAAGTATCTCCTGGACTCATTCTCCATCCCCATCCTCTTGGAGTCAGAGGTTTTCTTCTTTATTCCTAAATGAAACGTATCTATCACCGTCATGGCATCTGTAATGCTGGATTGTCTTATTAAATTGATAAGCCTGTCTCCCCACATAGACTCTAGGAAAAATCCCTCCAGGCAGAGTCCTTTTACGTCTCTTGGGTGCCCAGGATCTGGCGCAGTGCTTGGCACTCAGTTGGTACTTAATAAATGCTGGTGTAATTAATGAAAAAATGAAAGAACATGAGACAATCTATTTTATCATCCTGTGTGAATGAAGAAATCAATGAAACCACCATCAGTGATTGTTTGAGAATATATGCTTATTGTCTTTTTAAAAGCTCATTCCTGGAATGCTACTCAGCAATAAAAGGAATGATTCTGACACATGGCAACTTGATGGCTCGCAAGAGAATTATGCTGAGTAGAAAAACAAATCTCCACATTTTCCATACTGTATGATTCCATGTGTTTAACGTTCTTGAAATGGCAAAATGACGGAGACGGAGACCAGATTCGTGGCTGCAGGGATGAGGGTGTGTGGAAGGGAAGGAGGTGCAGTGGATGTAGGAGGGGACAGGAGGGGTTCTGGTGACAGGACCGTTCTGTGTCCTGACTGTGGTGATGGTTATTGAGTCTACACATGTGGTAAAATTACATAAAATTAGACAACACACATGCACAAAGTCAAGTGAAATTGGACAAACCCTCGTGGATTGTATGAGTGTCAGTCTCCTGGTCGTGACATTGTACTACAGTTATTCAAGATATTATTATGGAGGGAAACTGAGCAGAGAGTCCATGGGAACTCCTTGTACTTTCTTACAAACTACATGTGAATCTTCAATTATCTCAAAATAAAAAGAACACACACACATACATACACAATGAGTTCTCACTACACATCCACCAGAATGGCTAAAATTCAAAAGACTGACAACATCAAGTGTTGGCAAGGATATGGAGCAAGTGGAACTCATGTACACTATTGCTGGGAGTGTTGATTGCTACAAACACTTTGAAAAACAATGGTAGTTTCTACCAAGGCTGAAAATAGACACACTTTATGACCCAACATTTCCATTCCAAGGGATAGACCCCAACAGAAAAATCATACATATTGGATGATCTGAAGCAGAACATTTCATAACTCCTCCCCTTCTAATAGGGCATGAATGCCATCATGAGGGCCTCACCCCCGTTACCTAATCTAAGCTGAATTACTTCCCAAAGGCCTCACCTCCCAATACCATCACAATGGGGACTGGGGCTTCTGCTCATGAAGTGGGAGGGGCAACCACAAAGATTCAGTCCCTAGCACCTAGGACAGAGTACTACATAGCAACCAGAGTGAACAAGTTGCACCTGTGTGCATCAATATGGATGAATTTCAGAACCATAATGTTGATGAAAGAAGATAGTCACAGGGGCTGGCCTGGTGGTGTAGTGGTTAAGTTTGCGCACTCTGTTTCGGCAGCCTGAGATTCACAAGTTTGGATCCCAGGCACGAACCTACACACCACTCATCAAGCCATGCTGTGGAGGTGTCCCATATGCCAAAAAATAGAGGAAGATTAGCACAGATGTTAGCTCAGGGACAATCATCCTCAAGCAAAAAGAGGAAGATTGGCAACAGATGTTCGCTCAGGGCCAATCTTCCTCACCAAAAAAAAAAAAAGAAGATAGTCATAAAAGAAGACACACTGTATGATCCCATTTATACAAAGTTCAAAAGAAGCAAAATTAGTCTGCTGCTAGAGGTCAAGATGGTGGTCATATCTGGGGGTAACAGCTGGAGAGGGTCAAGAGGGAGACTTCTGGGGTTACCATATTGTTCTCTTTCTTGGTCTGGGTTCTAGTTATGCAGGTGAATTCAAGTTTGTAAAAACTCATCAAACTGTACCCTTAGGTGGTGTGCCCTTTTGAATATGGACATTATCATACATCAATAAAAAAATTTTTTTAAGACAAATAAAATTCATTCATTTTGTTCAATAGTCAACATTTATTAGGCACCTACTGTGTTCTGGATACCCTATTCAGCTCTGGGGAGACCCCTAGAGATGAAGGGGCCCCTTCTCTGGGGGGCTCACAGTCTAGGGAGAAACCACTTCCTTTCTTTTTCTTTCTCCTTCTCTTGCAAAGAGTTCTAACTAGCAGATAAGATCAGGAGGAACTTTTCAGTTGTCGGGTGGCTGTGAATTTAATTAGTTATCGAACTAAAAGAACTTGCATGAGAGAGATTTGCATTGTCTTTGCAGCAGCGTAACAGAGTTCTTTTTTATAAAGTGCTTATTGAATTCTAAATCTTGAGCTCCAGAATCCCTGAGATAATTCCTTTTAAGACCTCCTCAAACTAATTTTCAATCAAAAGAAGAAAAAATCGTCAAATGCAATTGCTGTAAAAGAAAAAAATCCCCTTATTAGGAAGTCTATAAGTGCCATCAGGAATTCAAAATAAGACCGTTTGAGGAAAGGAATCGTGGCTTTTCTTTGCATGGGACTGTCTCTGCTGAGAGGAGGTTCTATGTCCATCCTTTGCAGCCCTCGGGCCCGGTAAACGAACCCCCAGACTACCCACTGACCCCACCATTTAAATGAAGCCCAGTTCGTGGCTTTCGCTGTGATTTGGTGAAAACGGTGTCTCTTGTCATTCCATCCATAATAATCGTGTAATTTGCAAAACACAGGAGGCATGAAAGCATGGCTAATATCATCTTCCCATGCCAAAGATGGAAAAGAGAATTAACGAGATCAAGAAAGCTACTCTCGCAGGAAAAATAGAAACACAGATGGGAACTGGTACCAGGGATGGCAGGCCTGTGACGGCCCTGTCTTCAAGCCGGGACTGTCCCGTGGGACACGTGAGCCGACCTCACCACTACCCCTCCAGCAGGGCCCCACCGTGGCCATGCTCAGCGTTCTGGGCAGGATGAGAAATCAGGCGAGAGGTCGGTAGGTATTGGTGGAACACCACCATATGCTTGGCATCAGGCAAGCATCATGAGATACTGAGAATTATGAAATATTGCCCGTTTCTCAAGGAGTTTCTGTTCATTGAAAGAAAGTCAGATGCCCTCACCTTTTTTATACCACCACTTAATAAAACATATAGGGGGATGGAGATCTCATAAGTATTTACAAAAAAAAAAATGTGTTGAAATTTATCCAAGGCTCTCAGAGAATGGAACGCACAGGGTGGGGAGATGGAAGTCATACTCCTAGAAGAAAGAAATGATCATGTATCCTAATATACACATTAGGTCCTCAAAGCAACCCTTGGGAAGACAGATGTAAATCCAGCCAATGCACAGATGGAAAAACTGAGGCTTTGGGGGTAAGGCGTTTGCCCAAGTTCCCACAGCAAGTGACGGAGCCAAATCAGATTGTAATTAATCCAGAGCCCAAGCTTTCTCACGCCAGCAGTGTTTCCTGCGGCAGGGGCTGCTGTCGTGGAGAGAGGCACCCGGATGGACATTTTAATTTGTGTAGTTGTGCATTTATGTTAATATTTACAAGAAAGAATATACATAACTAGTATGGCAAAGCCCTGATTTGGGATATTATTGCTTCAGATGAGGCTAACATATTTAAATTAAAAATGAGGCAATTTTTTAAGAGCCGTATTAAGTAAATCATCATGCAGATGATGTGTTTGTAACAAAAAGCATGAATGATTGAAGTTGAGACAGTTTTCATTATAGAAAGCAACTGTCCTGATCACAGGGAGACTAGAGAACGTTTGATGGGGACCCGGATGGGGGCTGAGGAATTTGTAGGTTACTAGGACTCATAATTCCTGCCGAGGCAAAGGGGGATTCTGGAGGCTGGAGAGGTAAGTCACCGTGATGGGTGTGGTGTGGAGTCAGACTGGGGATACACAGAGTAGAGCGACACTGCGTCCAGAGGGTCTGGATCAATGACAAAAGCCTCAATATCAATTAGCATCAGTACCAAAAGCAGAAGCTCAAGCTTTTCATTACCAAGTTGAGGTGACAAGGAAATATAGTTTTTGAGAACTTAAAGCAAGAGAGATTAGAGTGTCATTAGGTCAGGAACGTCCTCGCCTGGGACTGCCTGGGGACAGATTGCCTTGATGGGTCTGGCAGCTGATTGAAAGGGCAGAGGTGGGGGAGATGGGGCCAGACAGCAGCTGGCTTTTGAGGGCATCCTAAGGCAGATTCTAATTTTCTGTGGGAGGAATGATGATGGCTCCTCGTTTGTCACTGCCCCCTTAGGAATTAGCACATGGAAGACATTTGGGAAGGAGGGCAGGAAGGCAGGATGAAGAGAGCAAAGGGAGGAAGGAAGGAGATGAGAAAGAGAGAAGGATGGTGGGAAGGAAGAAAGGGAAGGAGGCCCTAGAGAAGGAAGGATCGGAGGAGGTGTGGAGGGGAGGAGAGAAGTAAGGAGGAAAGGAGGGATGGAAGAAAGGGGAGAGAGAGCAAGGAAGTAGGAAGGGAGGGAAGAAGGAAGGAGGAAAGGAGGGAGGAAAGAAAGGGGGAGGGAGGGAGGAAAGAAGGAAGGAGGGAGGAAAGAAAGAGGAAGGAAGGAAAGAAAGAGGAAGGAAGGAAGAGCAGGAAGGAAGGAAAGAAAGAAGGAGGAAGGAAGAGAAGGAGGAAGGAAGGAAGAGAAGGAAGGAAGGAGGCAGGGGCGGGAGGGAGGGAAGAAAAATGAAGGAAAGAAGACAAGGAGATGG
The DNA here is from genome assembly GCF_037783145.1 of Equus przewalskii. Lineage (NCBI taxonomy): Eukaryota > Metazoa > Chordata > Mammalia > Perissodactyla > Equidae > Equus > Equus przewalskii. The sequence continues at coordinate 29,186,371 of NC_091842.1, read as the reverse complement.
ACGGGAGAGAAGGAGGAAGGAAGGAAGGAAGGAAGAAAGGGAAGGAAGGAAGGAGGACGGAGCCTGGGTGGACCTGCTGTTAGTTGTCAATATTCACTCTCTCAGTATTTTTTCTCCCCTCTCTTACCCCATCACCACCTCTGAGATTAGCTTCTTGTTGGCACTTCCGTCTTCTCTTCCCACTAATTTTCTTCTTGATATTTTCATTTATTGCATTTCATTGGGACCTCTTTCCCTTGAAGGCATTGTAATTAATGGAACAGTCTAATTTCCTTTGAGACGACGTGCTTAATTGCCGTAATTCTCACTGATGTCTCTCAGGCATCCCTGTTGGTGTTGATTCCTTCTCATTTGCATGCTCACACTCTTCAATTATAAATATGCCGTCGATGTGGGCAGACAGTTTTCCTCACATCCGCTGCGATGCTGCGTGGTGCACTCGAGCTTCAGGGGCTCTGTCTACCTTTTAACGTCTCATTTATAATTGAGGATCCGATCCGTCTTGACGTGCACTGGAATTTTTATGAACTTCTGCAAAGAGGTTGGGTTGCTTCTTTTTTTTAACTTGTTTTTGGAAAGTCGGTACTGTGTTTTAATAACATTTTTGTTGGTGGATTTAAAGTTACTTTTGTCTTCTGTTGTTTTTTCATTTTTAACCAGTATTTATAGAATATGGCCTGGGCACCCAACACAGTTTAGGTGTCCTAGAAGACAAAAAGATGGTGGGGACATTCCCTTCTTCACACAGGAAATGACATAGGTCCAATACTCTTAATTACCACACCCTCCCCCCAACACTCAGCCCTGGCAACCACTAACTTGTTCTCTCTCACTGTAATTTTGACATTTTGAGAATATCCTATAAATGGTGCCCTGTACTTTTTTTTTTTTGATGAGGAAGATTGGCCCTGAGCTAACATCTCTTGCCAATCTTCCTCTGTTTTAGGTGGGATGCCACCACAGTGTGGCTTGACAAGCAGTATGTGCGTCCATGCCTGGGATCCCAACCTGGGAACCCCAGGCCACTGAAGAAGAGGGCACAAACTTAACCATTATGCCACTGGGCCAGCCCCACACCCTGTACTTTTGATTCTGGTTTTTGGTTATGCCTGTTTTCCCGATTATGTCTGCTTATTTCCAAAGTATCCTTAAACCTACTTTTATGTTATATTATAGTATAGTAAAACATAATATGCTATAATATAATTAATTATAACTAATTATAACATATCAATTGTATTATAGTAATACAATATATGGTACATTATAATTATATTAATATTATATTTTCCTTTATTTTATTCCCCATCATATACCATGACATCCTCCTCCCTTTTAAGAAATGTGCAAAATAGTTGGGGGAAGCAAGACGAAAAAAGAAGACTGAAAACCAAAAGTTTCTAATCCTTGTGCTCCCCCTTCCCCTTAGCCATGAGGAAGACCCTCGTAATCAGGGAGGAAGGAAAGAAGTTTGATCGTAATGAGAGTAAACTCAGGTCTCAACTATAAATTGTGTGACCTTGGGCAATTTATTTGTCCACTCTGAGCCTCAGTTGCCTGACTCTTAAAATGGGGATAATAGTCCCCGCCTCATAGTTGGTTGTTAGGGTTAAATGAGTAAGAATGATGTAACGTGTTGAGAACAAGGCCAGGCACACAGCCACCGGTTCTGGCTCTGCTGCTGTCATCAGCCTCATCCTCCACATTCTTATCATCTCAGCAGTGAACACAGCAAAGAAAGGGTGAGAGGATTCCTCTTTGTGCCCCAGTCTCAAACCAGTCCTTCAGAGATACTGGAACCTAGAGTATGGAGTCAACAAGCCTGGGGTAGACACACAGCCCGGTGATGGGGTGAGTGGGAGAGAATCCTGTGGCACCCCAGGTGCTCTCCAACGCCCACACTCTGGCTTACACACTCAGGCAACATCTGAAACCTCTCCTCTCTGCTTCCTTTTCTGATTCTGCCGAGATCTGCCTCCCGCGCCTCCAGCAGGACCACGTGCTCCACCCCCAGAGCTGCTCACTCACCTCCCTCCCTGAACCGGTGCCCTAGCGTGGTAATACGGAGGCGACACTCGGTGTCTGTGGCCAAGTTGGTGCCAGCAAAGTCAGTCACTCTTTGGTGATAACCCAAGGTAATTAGTTTTCCTTCAAATATGGTCCAACCTATTCTGATTCTGTAATCAAATCTGCCGGAAAAATTAGGAATTGACTTTCTGTTATGTCTTGTACTCACCTGTTCCTGTGAAATGGATATTTTCTATTTCCCTCCTGCTGTTGTAATTTCTTTAAAGCTTTTTATTTTGAAATACTTTTTGACTCCCAAGAAGTTGGGAAAGTAGTAGAGAGTAGCTACTCCTCCCCCAGTTTCCCTCAACGGTAACATCCTACGTCACCACAGGACGCCATCGAAACCAGGAAAGTACCTCCCATTGGATACGATTAACTAACTACAAATGTTACTCAGATTTTGTCCATTTTTACATACAGCCGGTGTGTGTGTGTGTGTGTGTGTGTGTGTGTGTGTAGATCTATGAAATTTCATCAAATGAATAAATTCATGTAACCACCACAGTCAGGGTACAGAACTGTTCCATCACCACAGAGAAATTCCCTCAGGCTACGCCTCTGCGTCAGACCCCCAACGTGCACTCCCCCACAACACTGACTCTTATCCATCACTATCATTTCGATATTTCTAGAAGCTTCCATGAATGGTGCCCTTGAATTTTTTATTCTAATTTTTAGTTATTCCTGCTTTTTCAGTCATGTCTATCGTTTCCATCTAGAAACTACTTTCATATTTTGCGTCATTGCCCGTCACCTACCATGCACGACACCCTTCCCCCATTTAGGGAATGGATAAAATTGTCAGGGGAAACAAGACACAAAAATAGACTAAAAGCAAAGGGTCAACCATTCAGGTTTCTAAACGAGGAAATAATAATGATAATAGGAATGACGACAATAACTATAGCTGACATCTGTGTGCCAGGCACTGTTGTAAGGGCTGAGTGAAAGCCATTCTCTTAATTCTCTCGGCGCACTCCATGAGGTCCGTGCTACCATTATCTCACCAACGCTGACATTATTTGACAGGTGAGGGAACCGAGGCACGGGGAGATTATGTAAAGTGCCCACCGTTATTACGCAGTGGTGGAGCTGGGCTGGGAAACCAGGCAGAATCCACCTGGTCTCTGAAGTCCCACCGGGAAGACCTCTCTTGCCTTCCTTCTTCCTGTGGCTGGGACCACCCGCACGGCTTCAGGAAACTTGGTGAAAATTCACAAGCTCCGTAACAGCCGTGGATTCTCAGAGCTCTGGAGGCATTGCAGACCTTAGGATTCGAGTCCCTCCTGGTCCACTGGGGAACTGAGGTCTTGCAGCATTTGGGACTTGAGGAGCATCACTCAGTGGTTTAAAGGCACAGCCAGGATTAGAATCGCGGACTGCTGGTGCCTTTGTTGTTGTTGTTTTTAACAAATATTCCCTTTTTTTCAGCTTTATGGAGGTATAATTGACAAATAAAAATGGTGTATATTTAAGGTGTACAGTGTGATGATTTGCTATGTGTACACATTGTGAAATGGTTACTACAATGACGCTAATTAACAATGCATCACCACCTCGCATAGTTACCTTTTTTTTTCTTTTTGAGGAAGATTAGCCCTGAGCTAACATCTGCTGCCAATCCTCCTCTTTTTTTGCGGAGGAAGATTGGCCCTGAGCTAACATCCATACCCATCCTCCTCTAGTTTATACGTGGGACGCCTGCCACAGCATTGCTTGCCAAGCACTGCCATGTCTGCACCCAGGATCCGAACCTTGGCGAGCCCTGGGCCGCTGAAGGGGAATGTGCGAACTTTACCTCTATGCCACCAGGCTGGCCCCTACCATTTTTTTTTTTTTTTTTGGGAAGAACCATTAAGATCTACTTTATTAGCAAATACCAAGTATTCAATGCAGTGTTATTAACTATAGTCACCATGCGGTTCTATGGACCTCCAGAACTTACTCACCCTGCATAACTCAAGCTCTGTAGATTTGAACATCTTCTCAGGGGTTTTCAGAGCTTGGACAAGAGTCAAGAGATGGGGCCGGTTACCTTCTTCTGTTTTAGTCTTCATGTGAAAGCTTCCGTTACTTGCTCTTTTCTTCCTCTCCCAGTCATAGCTTTTTGTGTGTGTGTGTGTGATCTTTATAACCTTGCCGTTTTATGAGTAGTCACTAACCAAAGTGAGTTCACTTGTTCGGTTCATCTGGGTTGCTTGTTGTATAAGTCAGGGCTCTCCAGAGAAACAGAACCAGCAGGATGTTGATATAGAGAGAGAAAGAAATTTATTATAGGGAATTCGCTCATGCCCTTATGGAGGCTGGGAAGTCCCGGGATCTGCAGTTGGCAAGCTGGAGACAGCATGCACGCGCACACACACACACTCTCTCTCTCTCTCTTCCACTGTGTTACAGCCATTGAGATTTACAGGTTTATTTGTCATAGCAGCTAATATCACCTTAATTAACACACGCCCCCAGGCCTGATTCGTTTTAATCCCGTTCATCTCAACAACTAATGTCAAGCATCTCTATGCCAGGCACTGGCTGGGCAGTGGAGACACAGCACACAGAGCATAAATGTGTTTCCCGCCCTCATAGTGCATTCACTGTAGGGGTTTGTGGCCCTGCTTCTGACCTCTGCAGGGTTCTGTGCTTTTCTCCATCCTAATACTTACCACACTTTATCGCCACTGTGTGTTTACCTGTCCATCCTGTGAAAATGTGCATTGCTTGAGAGTCGGTACCATGTCTTAATTGTATTGCTAGCACCATGGTGCCTGAGCCACAGTAAAGGTTGGTAAATGTTTAATGAGTAAATGTACCACCTGCTGCTCTCATCTTTTGCCCCCCTTTGCCCCGGGCAGCGGAGACACCCCTGCTCCATATCCTTTCTGTACTTTGTGGCTAACTGACTCTTTTCAGCCCAACACAGAGTTCCCTCCATAAGCAAGGCAGATTCATTGAATCCAAAGGGAAATTTTATGCCTCGCTCAATGGCTTTCCCCCCCCTAATGAGAAAATAAAATATTTGACAATTTTCTTCATTGTCCTCCTACTTTGTTTTGAATTGGGCTGCATTTTGCGGTGTTTCTCCTGCTCAGAAATGATGAATACCCTTTAAACCAACACAGTGTTATTTGCAAATGAACTTAAAGAGGAACAAAATTGCACCGGGCTGAAGTGGGTTCCAGCGGCAGCTTGGAAAAACACATTTTTCAAGGGACCAAGCAAAAGAAATTTATCCAATTTAATTTTCAGGTAGGTCTATAAAATTAATAAGCATTCTGACTGAAAAGCATAATTAAACCAACGGCGAATGTAAATGAGGAAGGGAAGTATCGTGCTATGACTGGAATATCGTTTTGCAACCGAATGGCCCATACCGAGAAAACAAATTATGAATGCAGTCTTATTTCGGGAGAATGTTAGGGGAAAGAAGAAAGGTCTCGCTGTTCTG